>NW_004443976.1:16803183-16817387 GCF_000243295.1 Trichechus manatus latirostris | reverse complement strand
GTAAAGAAAACAAAAATCCTCACAACTGGACCAATAAGCAATATCATGATAAATGGAGAAGAGATTGAAGTTGTCAAGCATTTCATTTTGCTTGGCTCCACAATCAACGCCTATGGAAGCAGCAGTCAAGAAATCAAATGGCGTATTGCATTGGACAAATGTGCTGCACAAGACTTCTTTAAAGTGTTAAAAAGCAAAGATGTCACTTTGAGGACTAAGGTGCACTTGACCCAAACCATGGTATTTTCAGTTGCCTCATATGCATGTGAAAGCTGGACAGTGAATAAGGAAGACAGAAGAAGAATCGATGCCTTTGAATGATGGTGTTGGTAAAGAATATTGAATATACCATGGACTGCCAGAAGAAAGAACAAATCTGTCTTGGAAGAAGTACAGCCAGAATTCTCCTTAGAAGCGAGGATGGCGAGATTTTGTCTCATGTACTTGGATATGTTATCAGGATGGACCAGTCCCTGGAGAAGGACATCATGCCTGGTAAAGTAGAGGGTCAGTGAAAGAGAGGAAGACCGTCAATGACATGGATTGACACAGTGGATGCAACAATGGGCTCAGACATAGCAATGAGTATGAGGCTGGCGTGGGACCCGGCAGTGTGTCATTCTGTGTACATAGGGTCGTTGAGTCAGAATCGACTTGATGGCACCTAACAGCAACAACTGGGCTCCCTAGGAGCCTAAACCTACATGATGATAGAGAGGACGGTCCACCCAGAAAATCTAGCAGTCATGAATTTGTCTTGAATTTAAAAAAACCATGTTGTTGTTAGTTATAACTGAAGTTAGCCCCTGACTTGTGGTGATCCCGTGCACACTGGAACAAAATGCTGCCTGGTCCTGTGCCATCCCCATGATCGGTTAGGAATTGGACTGTTGTGATCCATAGGGTTTTCATTGGCTGAATTTTTGTAAATAGATCGCCAGGCCTTTCCTCCTAGTCCATCTTAGTCTGGAAGCTCCACTGAAACCTATTCAGCCTTATAGCAACATGCAGTCCTCCACTGAGGGAGGAATGATGACTGTCCACGTGGTGCATTGGCTGGGGATCTAGCTGGGATATCCCACATGGAAGGCGAGAATTCTACCACTGAACCATCAGTGCCCTTAGGGAGGGGGGCAGGAAGCATAGTCTTGAATTAAAAAGGAGCCCTGGTGGTGCAACGGTTAAAAGAAAGCACTCAGCTGCTAACCAAACGGTTGGCAGTTGGAAAAGATGTCGCAGTCTGCTTCCATAAAGATTACAGCCTAGGAAACCCTCTGGGGCAGTTCTACCCTGTCCTGTAGGGTAGATGTGAGTCGCAATTGACTTGACAGCAGTGGGTTTTGAATTTCAAAAAAAGCAAAACCTGACATAAATAAAAGGAGAAATAGATTCTCAGCAGACAGACAGGTTTTGACATGTCTCTCAGAAGCTGATGGATCAAGCAGACAAAAAATTATGAGCATACAGAAGAATTTGAAGAGTACAATGAACACATTTGATCTCATATATTCCTGCGCTCAACAAAAGAGTTCCAAACCCCACATGGAACATGGAAAAAAAGTCATATAGTAATAAGTCAACAAATTTAAATAATTAATATCAAGTGGATCATGTTCTCTGAATATAATACAATTAAATTAGAACTCAAGAATTAAAAGACTGAAGAAAAAAACTCATACATTTGGAAAATTGAGGAAAAAAAGAAACCCAGAAAACTCTTTTAAAGAACTCATGGGCCAAGGAAGAAATCACGAAAGAACTGACAAAATATTTAGCGCTAAGCAGCAATGAAAATACTACCTATCAAAATGTGTAGGATGTAGCTAAAGTGGCACTTAGGGAGAAATGCTGAATTTTAAGTGCATTTGTAAAAATGAAAGGAAGATCAGATGAGTAAGCATGGGCTCAGGAAGTTAGAAATAGAAGAATCAACTCAGAGAAAACAGAAGGAAGGAAATTAAAAAGACAAGAACAAATTAGTGAAGTAGAAAGTAAAAATTAAAAAAAGAATAGAGATGATCAAGAAAACCAAAAGCTATCTGTTTGAAGGAGCCCTGGTGGCACAGTGGTTAATAGCTAAGGCTGCTAACCAAAAGAGCATCAGTTTGAATCCATTAGCCACTGCTTGGAAAACCTATGGGGCAGTTCTACTCTGTCCTGTAGGGTCTCTGTGAGGTGGAATTGCCTCGATGGCAACGGGTTTGGTTTTTGGGTTTATCTGTTGGAAGAGACTAATAAAATAGATAAGCCTCCAACTAAGGCTAATTAGGAAAAAGAAAAAATACAAGCAAATAGTATTATAGCAATAAAGGAGGGGACACAAGTATAGATAGAGATGACATCATAAGGGAATACTACAAACAACTTTATATCAATGTGTTCGATG
Organism: Trichechus manatus latirostris; assembly: GCF_000243295.1. Classification (NCBI taxonomy): domain Eukaryota; kingdom Metazoa; phylum Chordata; class Mammalia; order Sirenia; family Trichechidae; genus Trichechus; species Trichechus manatus. Next base: position 16,815,001 of record NW_004443976.1, on the reverse strand, counting down.
GATAATTTTATAGAAAAATATAAATTACCAAAATTAACTCAATAAGGAATAGAAGACTAACCATTAAAGAACCCAATTGATAGCCAAAAGTATCCCCCTGCAAAAATCAGTAGGCCCATAGATTTCACAGGTGAGTTTTAGCAAACTTTTAAGAGACAGATAATCCCTATATTATTCAAACTATTTCAAAGAAGCTACCCAGCAATTTTATGAGCCTGGAGTAATACCTTGATATAAAAACCTGTCAAGGGAAGTATAAGAAAATTAACAACAACAACAAAAAAATAGACCACTGTTGCTCTTGAACATAGATATGAAAATCTAAATAAAATATTAGCCAATTAAATTTAGCAGGATATTAAAATAATACATCAGAACCAAGTGGAAGTTTCCCCATGGAAGGAAAAGATGGTTCAACAGAAAAGTAATCCACCAGGTTAACAAATTAAAAACCACATGATTATCACAGCAGATGCAGAAAAGCATTCAGTAAAATTCAGCACTTTCATGATGTGCTAAATAAATCAGGGGAACAAGCTAAATTTAGAGGCTTATGGTGAATCTCTTTATAAAGCACATTTTCATCCTGTTTATATTTTGAGAGAATCCAGATTCAAATGTTAGCTTTTCTTTTTTATAGAGGTTCAGTTATATGTCAGAACCCACAGATACCTGGGAAGCTGTGGCCAATTCTTTGGGGGAACACAAAAAACCCACAAACAAACCAAAAAATAATGGGGACATTAAAGGCAGCGATTTGCATTTCCCAAGAATATTTCAGTTGCAGACATATTACCAGGAAGCTTCTTTAAGTATCCCCTCCCCTGGGGTGCCTAACTTGTTAGTTGCCATCCAGTTGACTTCGACTCATGGTAACTCCGTATGTGCAGAGTAGAACAGCTCCATAGGGTTTTCAAGGCTGTGACCTTTTGGAAGCAGATCGCCAGGCCTGTCTTCTGAGGCTCCTCTGGGTAAGTTGGAGCCACCAGCCTTTTGGCTAGTAGACAAGCACTTAACCATTTGTGCCACCCAGGGGTACCTAAGTAAGATTCCATTTTACTTCCCATTTGAGTGGTTGGGTAAAATGAGGTAGATCTGAGCCCAGAAAGGCATGAAGCAAGGTGCGCCAAAAATTGTGGTCTGGAGTGGTCTCAGACACCTTCCTCATTGACCGTTTCTCACGGACACCCTTTCCTCACCCTCCTCCACCTGGGCAGGTCCAAAGTGAAGACAGTGCATGAGCGGATCCCCTTGGCTGGACTCAGCAAGTTGCCCAGCGTCCCTCAGATTGCAAAGGTAAAAACCGACCCCTCATACAGCCCAGGGCTGCTGTCTGGGTGGGAGTGCAGGCTTGTCCTGGTTGGGCTCTGCACTTGGGGAGGGGGCAGCCTCTCTACTCTTTGGCCCTTGCCTGCATGGGTGGGGGTGCGAGAAGGACTGTTGGAAGATGCCTCATCTTCCCTGCACCCTCCCTATCTCATCCTTGCTGCTGAGGTTGCTCGAGGAACAGCATAACCCATGGTCCCTGCCCCCAGGTCGTTCAGGGCTAGTTCAGGAGACAAGAGAAATGGAAAGACAGGACTGAAGATGGTGAGTGGGTGGGGGACGGCCAGGGGAAACTTTCATGGTAGAGGAGAGGCCTGAGTTGGGCCGAAAGATGGGCAGGCTCTTGATCCAGAATAGAGCATCCTCTGGTGTAAGGAGCAGTCAGCTGGTGGAGGGTCTAGGGTACCTGGGACCAAGTCAGGGAAAAGGGTGGTTGACTGGGTTATGTTGGCTCCATGCTCTGGGAATAGGAATTCAGGCAGAATCATGTTGAATACCTTAAGTGGGAGTTGGGGCTGGATAGCTTTATACCATTTTCTGTAGGTCACAGTGGCAAGAGGTCTGTGGCTTCATCTTATCCTTCTCTTCACTTTCTCAGGAAACCCCAGTGAGGTTAGTCAGCTTGCCTGGGCACATGTTAGTGAGCAGCAGAGTCAGAATTTGAACCCAGGCCCTGACCCTTTGTGTCTTGCCCTCCTTTGCTGCTTTCTCTTGGTGGGTAGAGGAGCCCAGATGTATTCTATGGACATGGTCCCTGAACTTTATGTTTCTCTTTCTGCTCAGGCTTTCTGTGATGATGCAGTGGGGCTGAAATTTAACCCTGTCCTGTACCCCAAGGTGAGACCTTCCTGCCCCCGTCCCTTTTACCCAGGGCTCTGCAGCTCGGCCTGGGTTTGCACACCTGTGGCTCACTGGGAGGTTCCCTGCGTCTTGGTGGGGTTTTGTGGCGGTCTCCGTAGTAAACCTGCCCATCCCTTCATAACTGGGTCCACTGGGAACCCATTCTGGATCTCCAGCCCAGAGGAATTTGTCCCCAGTCTGTTTGTGGAGGTGGCAGAGATGTAGCAATGTTGTAGTTTCTCTGCTTTGCCCCTGTTGTACCTCCCTGGGGCCAGTGCTGGGGTGAGGATGATTTTGCCTATAGCGGGAGGGCGGGTGCAGGTCTAGTCTGCCATCATGGGGCGTTAGAGGTGGGCAAGTCAGAAACGCACTAAGAAATAAAAGGCCACACAGCCACTCCCCACTGCCGATGCCACTGCAGCTCTGGCCCTGGTTAAGGCTGGCTCTCTGTTATTGGTTTCCTAAGGATGTGGCCAGATCTTGACCCCCGTTTTGGTGTGGGGGTGTGGGTGGGGAGAGGAGCAATAATAACAAAGCAAACCCACTCAAGAACAATTTGGCATGACAGGGCTTAAATCACCATGGTCGGTGAATTACTTTAAATTGGCCACAGGAAAAGACCCAGTGCATGGACTGCTTCTTCATGAAAACCAGCAGGGTCTGAGAGAGAAATTGAAGCAGAGCTGTGCTGTTAAGCTTCACGCTGTGGCCCAAGGCTGTGGCAGCTGAGGCCTACTTGGGCCTGTTCATAGTTAATTTCCTGAGCCCCAACTCTGACAGCCAGGAATGATGAGTGGATGTGTTTGGTAGGGAAGAGAGGCCAGTGTCCTGGCTGGGACATCCAAAACTATCTGGAACAAACACCTGAAATGTTCCCAGTTGGCCATGAGACTCAAACACCTGTTTATCCATACTACTACCTGTCTCACAGCTTGTCGTACTGTGGTGACTTGCGTGTTGCTATGATGCTGGAAGCTATGCCACCGGTATTTCAAAGACCAGCAGAGTCACCCCTGGTGGACAGGTTTCGGTGGAGCTTCCAGACTAAGACAGACTAGGAAGAAAGGCCTAGAGATCCATGTCTGAAAATTAAAGACTGAAAATCCTATGGCTCACTACAGAATATTGCCCAGTATAGTGCTGGAAGATGAGCCCCCTAGGTTGGAAAGCACTCCAGATACACAGTGACCTCAACAGTGTACTCAAGCATACCAATGATTGTGAAGCGAACGGCAGCACTTTGTTCTGTTGTACATGAGGTTGCCATGAGTCAGAGCCGACTTGACAGCAGCTAACAACAACACCACCATTTATTTAGATGCAGTTGATGAACTAACATCAGAGTCCTCCCCTGAACAGAGCATGTGCCAAAGCCCTTCTCCTCTCAAATGCCTCTTTTTAGCCATTTGAGTGTCTGTAGGCACTTCCAGTAATATGCTGCACTCCCCTGAACATTTTCTATCATGCAAACTAACTTCCCCTTTATAATTAAAGTTGAATTAGTGAAGATTAATCAAGCATTACAACCCCATCATAACGACCTAACTTAACCATAAATTTGGCAGTTTTTGTTGTCAAATCATATCCACTGAGAGAACCGAATGACGCTCATTTGCATCGTTCACCCCATAACTTGGAAAGCCTCTGGCCCCGGTGATAATGGAGGAGCAGCTGTATTTTCATGTTTTCTTTATTTGAAGGACTGCCTAGTCCTGCTGGGACATTCATCTGGCTGATATATGTGTGTGTGTGTATTTTTAAAATTTGCAGGGTTTAGAACGTTCCTTGGAAGGTCTCCATGGCCTGGTGCCTCTCCCTGGTGGGGCAGCTGTTCCTCCCCTTTGACTCATCCCAGGCAGGAGTGGAGGGCTTCCTCCCAGGTCAGCTGCAGTGCTCTTGCTTGGGGGCTGAGAAGTATCCATTTCCTCCGGCAGCTGAGAGCCTCACAGAGATGTGCAATGGATGGACACCAACATGGGCCACGTACTCCAGCCAACAACTCATGCCCAGTTTATTCTTCCCCCAGCATAACACATGGTTGAATTCCTCCTTTTTATTACAAAGGGTGTCTCAGGGTTCTCTAGAGAAACAGAACTAGTGATAAACAGATTCTATCTGTCAGGTGGCAGGCTGGAGACTTCTGCAGGCTCGTGTCCCAAGATCTGTAGGTTGGGTGATGGGAAGAGTGAAGAGCTGAGAGAGAAAGAAAGAGAGAGAGACCCACCAAAATATCTATTTTATAGTCTGAATGCAGACCACACCTAAAGGAACTCCCCTTTTAACTGATTGACTGATTACATTACATTATATTATGGAAGACAATTACATTATATTACATTATGGAACAGCAACTAGTTCTCGGCAAAACCACCAGGAACCATAGCTTAGCCAAATTGACACATAAAATTAACCATCACAGAGTATCCCAGCAGCTTCCAAGACCGTCTTCTTTTTCCCAACAAACTGGCTCAGCTCTGTTCTTTCTGGAGGGTTGCATAGATGTTGATGATGATGATGTTAACTGCTCTGTGCTCAGCGCTTTATGTGCCTGATTTCAATGCATCTTCGCAACCACACATCTCCATATAACGTAGGGGAAACTGAGGCTCCGAGAACCTAAGTGACTCACCCAAAGCTACATAGTAACAACTGATTCAAAACTAAAGCTTAGTGTTTCTGACCCCTAGATGCCAACTCTTGGAAGCATAATAAAAAATTATGTAGAACCGGTGGTCAGATTTTTTTTTCCTTTCGTGTCATATTAGGGTATGTTCCTCCTTTGAGTGGACTCCTTAGAGACGTCTTATTTTATGGATGAAGGGATGAAGCCTGGGCAGGAGCAGTGACTTGCTCAGAATCACTACTGATTAGAGGTGGAATTAGAACTAGAGTCATCCTCATCGACCATTTCTTAGGCTCCTGGCTTCATTTTTCACATCACAGATAAAACATCAGGGTGAGCCAGTACCCGGAGTTCTGCTGGACTCCCTGTGTGCCCAAGCCTTGGCCAGCTTATCTGGGTGGAAGTGGAATGGGTGACCCAGAGGTTTTGCCACTACTGGGGGAAGCCCAGGTGCTGGCAGCTGACTAAGGCCTTTGGAGTAGCATCTTAACCATCTACTTGTTTTTCCACCCCTTCTCTTCATATGTGTGAATGTCTCATATCTGGGGGCACATTCTCTACCTAAATGGTCTTCTTTCCCTTCCATTTGTTTCTTCATATGCCTTCAAATTAACAAGCAATCTGATTTTTTTCTTCCCATGTTTTCCAGGCCTCCCAAATGATTGTGTCCTATGATGAACATGATGTCAACAACACATTCAAGTTTGGGGTCATTTATCAAAAAGCCAGACAGGTAAGCACCAAGAAACCATACTGGACACTATATCCCATGGCTTCTCATTGAGGACTTTTTTCTTCCCCCACCCCAACCGCAGGGGCAATGCACTAAATTCTTAAACATTGTGAACATGACTGTCACATTTAAAGTATAAATCAGGCTGGGGGTGGCAGAAGATTCAAGGTAGGCCGCTCCTCACAAAAAGTCCTACAGATGCTTTAAAAGGGGGTATAGGTTTTGTATAGTATGTTCTGATTCTGCCTGGCTACTTCAGCTCATCGTTATCTGACTTGCTTGCTTTGGACACATTATTAGGAGGGATCAATTGCTAGAGGAGGACATCATGTTTGGTGAAATGTAGAGCTAGTGAGGGCAAGGGAGACCCTCAGTGAGAAGGAGTGGCATAGTAGCCACAGTGATGCATTCATACATGCTGATGATTGTGAGGATGATACAGGACTGGGCAAGGTTTCTTTCTGTTGTATATAAGGTCTCCATGAGTTGGAGTTGACTCAATGGAGTCGACTCCACATCAGCTAACAACAACCTCAACTTTTGTTTCTCAATGGGCTGTGGGTCACTAGAAAAATCAGAGTAGGTAGATGGAATGGATCAGTGCAAGATGTTCTCTCCTTCTCCACCATTCTTCCAGCTGGGAGTTCACTTTTTCTCCCCAAACTTCAGTAGTATACTGGCCCCAGTTGTGTACATCTGTTCCCAACTTTGCATTCAGTGTATCACGTTGATCACTTGCATTCAGCCATGGTGAGAGTATTTACACCATGGTAATTGGAGAACATCAGGCTTCTATTTGCCTTCTTTGGCGAGCCAGTTGTTAAAAATTTACCAGCATACCACTGCTCGCCCTGTCTCTTGTAGCATCTACATGCTACTTTAACGTTAGTTGGCTAGAATAATGTTTCTCAAAGTGTGTTCCATGGGACACTAGACTGGTGAGGTATACTGTGGATAAATGACGAGTTGTGGGGAAACATTTAAAAAAAATTTTTATCGTGGTGAAATATATATAACAAAGCATTTCTTATTTTAACCATTTTTATGTGTACAATGCAGTGACATTAATTACATTCTCCATGTTGTGAAACCATTGCCACTGTTTCCAAATTTTTCATCACCTTAAACAGAAACTAAGTACCCCTTAAGCAATACCTCCCCATTTCCCCCTCCCATCTTCTCCTGGTAACCACTAGTAAACTTTGGTCTCTATACATTTGTCTCTTCTAGATATTTCGTATAAGTGAGGTCATACAATATTCGTTCTTCTGTGTCAGACTTATTTTACTCAGGATAATGTTTTCAAGGTTCTTCTGTGTGATAGCATGTAAAAGAACTTCATTTCTCTTTATGGCTGAATAATACTCCATTGTGTGTATGCACCACATTTTGCTTATCCATTCTTCTGTTGATGAACACTGGGTTGTTTCTACCTTTTGGCTACTGTGAATAATGCTGCTATGAACATGGGTGTACAAGTATCTATCTGAGTCTCTGCTTTCAAGTCTTTGGGATCTATACCTAGGAATGGAATTGCTGGGTCATATGACAATTCTCTGTTTGACTTTTTTTTGCTGAGAATTGGTCTATTTCTTTTTTTTTTTTAATTTTTTTTTTATTGTACTTTAGGTGAGGGTTTATAGAACAAATATTTTCTCATTAAACAGTCAGTACACGTATTGTTTTATGACTTTGATTAACAACCCCACAATATGTCAACGTGCTCCCTTCTTGGAGGACCTTTTTTTTTCTGGTGAAAATATACATAGCCAAAGATACACCATTTCAAAAATTTCTACGCGTACAATTCAGTTACGTTGATCACATTCTTCCAGATGTGCTGCTATTCTCACTTTAGATGCAGGTTTACAGAACCAGGTGGTTTCTCATTAAACAGTTAGTACACATATTGCCCTATGACAACGGTTAAGAACCCCACTACATGTTAACACTGTCCTTACTCAACCTTGGGTTCCCTATCACCAGCTTTCCTGTCCCCTTCTGCCTTCTAGTCCTTGTCCCTGGACTGCTGTGCCTCATTAGTCCCGTTTTGTTTTATGGGGCTGTCCTATCCCTGGCTGAACCATGAACCTTGGGAGTGACTTCACCACTGAGCTATCTGTTTAACTTTTTGAGGAACCACCACACTATTTTCCTGTGTGGAAACATTTTATAGGCTCTAAGAACCCTCAAAGGAGCCCTGGTGGCACAGTGGTTAAAGTGTTAACTGCTAACCAAAAGGCTGGTGGTTCGGACTCACCAGCTTCTCTTCAGGAGAAAGAGATGGCAGTCTGCTTCCATAAAGATTCACAGCCTTGGTAATTCCTCAGAAGACTATACGTAGAGTTACCACATGACCCATCAATTCCACTCCTAGTTATATACCCAAGAGAAATGAAAACATATGTCCACAGAAAAACTTGTACCCAAATGTTCATAGATAGCATCATGATTCATAATAGTCAAAAAGTAGAAACAATCCAAATGTCCATCAGCAGATGAATGGATAAATAAGCTATGATATAACCATACAATGGGATATTATTCAGCAATAAAGAAGAATAAAATACTGACGCATACTACAACATGGATGAACCTTGAAAAACATTATGCCGAGTGAGAGAAGCCCGCCACAAAAGGCCGTGTAGTTTATGATTATAGTTCTACAAAATGGCCAGAATAGACAAATCTATAGAGACAGAAAGTAGATTGGTGTTGCCTAGGGCTGAGGGGAATGAGTGGTTGGAGGGTGATGGCTATATGGTATGAGATTTCTTTTTGAGGTGTTGAATATACCCTAAACTGGACAGTGGGGCGGGTTGCACAACTCTGTGAATATATTAAAAGCTTTAAAATGGGTGAATTGTAAGGTACGTGAATTATACCTCAATAAAGCTGTTACAAAAGAAAAAAATACTAAAACTTTCAACATTAAAAAAAAAAGAAGATTTACAGCCTTGGAAATCCTATGGGACATTTCTACTCCATCCTGTGGGGTCATTATGAGTCGGAATTGACTTGACGGCAGTTAAGTTTTTTGAGAAGAATCTCCAAGGTAAAGAACTCTGTAACTTTTTGAACTCAGCGTTCCCCACAGTTACTTGACCACCAAATGTTACCATCTTGCCTGCCACTCTTCCATCATGAACATGTATTCACATCCTGAGAACAATGATGTTACCTCACCTAGGGTCTATGGAAGAAGGTTCCAGAACCATTCATCTTTGTATCGTTATGTGAATTAATGAATGAATAAAAATTTGGGCCCTGCTGTGGTAGGCCGAGAGTATCATCCCGTATTATATGGTCTTTTTGCATGACGACATCTTTCTTGGCTAGATGACAGCAAATTTCCTTGTCTGAAGATACCAGAACATCAGGAGCATGTGTTCACTTAAAAACACTCTAATTAGGTGAAGAGTTTCGGAGATGAAAGACCAACACAGATGAATCTTGTAATTTAAGGGAGATTATTCAGGTAGCCACTCTAATTATTTTCACATATTGCATTTTTATTTTGTAAGCTCTGCTAATCTGACTCCCTAATTAAAGGGCTTTGCCGTGAAATTTACCAAAGCAGATCTCATAAAGTGATTACAAACCAGTGTTCCAGCAAAGTTATGATTATTGAACATTAGCTGTCCACCTCTGAGATGGAGTCTGTGTGTTGTTTATGTACCTGATGCTACTTGGAAAGATAAAAGTCTTTTTTTAAAAAAAACAAGGCAGATTGTTGTTTTGTAAACCTACAGCTGGGGGACATTTAATAAGAACATTTGTTACATAAAAGCCCTATGCTGGTTCTGGGATATAATAAATATGCCTCACCTAACACTCTCGTGTGTCAGGCACTGTGCTAGGTACTGAGGGAGATACGGTGATGTCTAAGATCCCCTCCCTGAGTGTGTGGTCAAGCTCAAGGTCAGTATAAAAATAATGGCACTGCTAGTAGCAGACTGGGTGTGAATCCTGGAAGAGAGGTACACACCACAGAGCATATACTTTAAATTGTGTTCCCAGGAGGAGGTATGGTTTGCCTGGGAGACCCTGTTCTCCTGAACTGTGGCCTCCTGACCAGGGGCAAACAGAATGCTTGGCTACAGTTATGATGCCGTTCCTGGCATGCTATAGATCAGGGGCCAGCAAACTTTTTCTGTAAAAGGCCAGATAGTAAATATTTTAGACCTTGCAGGCCATACGGGGTCTGTCACAACCTCTCAACCCTAGCTTTGTAGTAGGAAAGAAGCTATAGATGATATGTAAGTGAATGGATGTGCGTGTGTTCCAATAAAGCTTTATTTACAAAAATAGGCAGTGGGCCAGACTTGGCCCACAGGCCGTAGTTTGCTAACCTCTGCTATAGAGCAGCATTTCCCAGACTTCAGACATTCACAAATCACATCCAGGATTTGTAGCATATCATTTATTCCATCATATGCCACCGTTACGATTTTTATCACACCTGCTTACCACTTGTTCTATTAACTGTTGTTATCTGCTGTCATGCTGGCCCCTGACTAATGGAGAGCCCAGGCAAAACAGAACAAAATACTGCCCTGCCCAATCCTGTGCTGTCCCCACAACTGGTTGCAGATCAGACCTTTGTGATCCACAGGGTTTTCATTGACTGAATTTGGAAGTAGATAGCCAGGCCTTTCTTCCTAGTACATCTTGGTCTGGAAGCGCCGCTGAAACCTGTTCAGCATCATAGCAACACACAAGCCTCCACTGACAGATGGGTGGTGGCTGTGCATGAGGTGCATTGGCCGGGAATCAAACCCAGGTCTCCCACATGGAAGGAAAGAATTCTACCACTGAACCACCAATGTCTTCATCCTATTAATGACTTAATATGTTTCTTTAAAAAGATGCTTAAAAAAATGCATTTATTATAAAAGGAAATGTCGTATCACTACTGTACTGAGAAACAAGTATCACTTGCCATGAAATGAAGGAAATTCTAAAGGGAAATACTATGAAAACACAATACTGTGAAGTTTTCGAAATCTAACGAGATTCTGTTGCTTGTCGAAGGCTTCGAACCTGCCCTCTGCTCTCTTTGGTATAAAGCAGGGATTAAGGAGATGTTAAAGAATCACTTATTGGAGAACATCTCCTTGAAGTAATCAGGTCGACTGGAGTGTCTTCATGTCATCTGCAGCCATTGATTGCAGTCTGTGGATGTTTGCAGAGCCTGCCCCTGTGGTCAGCGCCTGTTGATAAGGCGGGGTTGGTCAATGTTTTAAGCCTGTCACTGTTTGCAGAGCTTGCTGCTATTTTCAGCTTTGCTTTTTTTCCCACAGATTAAACTTTTTATTTGAGATGATTGTAGATTCACACAGAGTTGTAAGAAATAATACAGGGAGATCTCGTGTACCCTTCATTCGGTTTTTCCCAATAGTAACACCTTGCAAAATTCTTGTATAATATTACAACCAGGATATTGACATTAATACAATCCATCAGTTGTATTCAGGTTTCCCCAGTTTTACAGAACTCTTTTGTGTGTGCGTGTGTGTGTGTATTGAGTAGTATATAATTTTATCCTATGTGTATGTCCCTTAGTCAAAATACAGGACAATTCCATTACCACAAGGATCCCTGTGTTCACCTTTTATAACTATGCCGCTCTCCCTCCTGCCTTCATACCTGCCCACTGCTCCATAATCCCTAACCTCTGACAACCACTAATCTGTTCTCCAGTTTCTAAAATTTTGACATTTCAAAATGTTATCTAAATGGAATCAGACAGGATATAGCCCTTTGGGACTGGCTTTTTTCCCACTCAATGTAATTTCCGGGCGATTCATCCAGGTTGTTGCATGTATCAATAGCTTGCTCTTTTTTATTGCTGAGTAGTATTCCATGGCATGCATGTCCCGCAGTTTGCTTAGCCAGTCACCTGTTGAAGGACGTCTGAGTTATTTCCAGTGTTTGGTTATTGTGAATAAAGCTACTATAAATATTCAGGTACAGGTTTTTGTGAGAACGTAAGTTTTCATTTCTCTGAGATAAATGCTCAGGAGTACACTTGCTGGGTTTTATCGTAAGTGCAGTTTTAGTTTTAGAAGAAACTGCCGAACTATTTTCCAGTGTGGCTGCGCCATTGTACATTACCCCCAGCAATGTATGACTGATTCTGTTTCCCTACGCCTGCATTTGGTATTTTCGCTCTTTTATTTTTTTTAATTTTAGCTATTTTCATGGATGTGTAGTGATATCTTCTTGTGGTTTTAATTTGCATTTCTCTAATGGCTAGTGGGACACCCTGGTGGCATAGTGGTTAAGAGCTACGG
>NW_004443976.1:16799648-16801150 GCF_000243295.1 Trichechus manatus latirostris | reverse complement strand
CCCTGTTCCTATGTCTCTTTCAGACCCTGGAGGAGGAGCTGTTTGGGAACAATGAAGAGAGCCCGGCTTTCAAGGAGTTCTTGGACCTGCTGGGAGACACGATCACGCTGCAGGACTTCAAAGGGTGGGTTTCAACCAAGATGGCTCCTGCTCCATTGATGAGGCCCTAGTGGAAGGGTAAGGGGCATACAGCTTAGTCTCAGGGACAGTGTGTGAGAGTTAAGAACACACAAGAAGTGGGATTGTTTTTCAGCATATGATGAATGCTCACTTAGCTGTATTCTGAAGGAAAAGGTGGTACAGGGATGACCCAGAATGGCAGATTATCTGCCATGTGGCCTTAGGATGCGTGATGAACTTGCTTCCCCACAGATTGGCCTTTCTAAGTACTTTGGCTCAGACTGAGAATGAAATGCCTTCTTCTCTCTTAACACCCACCAGGCATTAGGGGAAGAGGGTTCTGTGCAGTTCTGGGGTGTAATGACTGTTTCTTAGAGAAAAGAATGGATAATTATGAGTTGGTATAAATACAGTAATCCTGCAGGCAGGAATCCCTGCAATAGCCTATGGTTCTCTTAATGGACAGAAAGATGGACTATTAAGGACATTGCTTGGAAAAAATTCTGGCCCTTGACTTTCCTTGGCAAAGGCAAAATTTGGGAAGAAGCTTCAGACCTGGCCAGCCTGGTCTGTGTTTGGTGGCTGATACACAGCTGAAGCCTCCCAGAGTTCTTGACTGTAGCAGCCAGATTAACAGGATCTCCCAACATGATGTGTGACAGCAGCTAGCCCAGTACCTGGCATATAGTAGGTGCTCAATAATTGCTTCCTTCCCTCCTCTTCTTCCTTCTCCTTTTCCTTTCCCCTCTCTTTCTCTCTTCTTCCTCCCCCTTCTAGGTCATTACTACTGTCTGGAGTCAGTCACAAATAGGTTAAAATCCCAGCTCCACCATTTATTACCTCTGTGACTTTGGACAAAGAGCTTAACCTCTGCAAGCCTCAGTTTCTTCATCTGTAAAAAAGGAGATAAATATAGTCCGACCTCATAGGGTTTGTCTTAGTTATCTAGTGCTGCTATAACAGAAATATCACAAGTAGATGGCTTTAACAAAGAGAAATTTATTCTCTCACCATCTAGTAGGCTACAAATCCAATTTCAGGGCGTCAGCTCCAGGGGAAGGCTTTCTCTCTCTATCGACTCTGGAGGAAGGTCCTTGTCATCAATCTTCCGCTGGTCGAGGAGCTTCTGAGGCACAGGGACCCTGGGTCCAAAGGATGTGCTTTGCTCCTGGTGCTGTTTTCTTGGTGGTATGAAGTCCCCATGTCTCTCTGCTCGCTTCTCTCTTTTATATCTCAAAAGAGATTGGCTCAAGACACAATCCAATCTTGTAGATTGAGTCCTGCCTCATTAACATAACTGCTGCTAATCCCATCTCATCAACATCATAGAGATAGGATTTACAACACATAGGAAAATCACATCAGATGACAAAATGGTGGAC
>NW_004443976.1:16795347-16799427 GCF_000243295.1 Trichechus manatus latirostris | reverse complement strand
TTGGAGGTTTGTGTCCACTCCTAGGTGTCTCAGAAGAAAGGACTGGCGATCTGCTTCTGAAAAATCAGCTATTGAAAACCCCACGGAGCACAGTTCTGCTTTGACACACATGGGGTCTCCATGAGTCAGAATCGATTCTATGGCAACTGATTTTAGGGCAAGCTTGTCATCACTCCAAAAGAAAACCCCATATCCATTAATTAGTCACTCCCCATTTCCCCCAGTCCCTGGCAACCACCAATCTGCTTTCTGTCTCTATGGATTTATCTGCTCTGGATATTTCATATAACTGGAATCATATAATATGTGACCTTTTGTGTCTGGCTTCTTTTACTTAACAATATTTTTGAGGTTCATCCACACTGTAGCATGTATGAGTACTTCATTCCTTTTTATGGCTGAGAAATATTCCATTGTATGGGTAGACCACATTTTATTTATCTATTCATCCATTGATGGACATTTGGGCTATTTCCACCTTGTGGCTATTGTGAATAGTGCTGCTGTGAACGTGCATGTGTGCATATTTGTTTGAGTCCCTGTTTTCAATTCTTTTGGTTTATACCTAGCAGTGTAATTGCTGGGTCATATGGTAATTCTATGTTTAACTTTCTGAGGAACTGCCAAACAGTTTTCCACAGAGGCTGTACCATTTTACATTCTTGCCAGCAATGTGGGAGGGTTCAAATTTCTCTACATCCTTGCCAGCGCTTTTTTTTCTTAATTTTTTTTTATAGCTATCCTAGTGGATATGAAGTGGCTGCCTTTGTCTTTTAAATAACAGATTTATGGTTAGAACCAGGGCTAGTCTGTTCTGAGGAGCAAATCTGTCTGCTCCCCCATCCTAATTCCCTCTGCCCTCAGCTCCCCCAACCCCGTCTTCTGGTTCGTGCCCCCACCCCATGTTCTTTGGGAAGCTTGCACCACATCACCCATTTCCCCTCACTCTCTTTCTCTCTTGGCCCCTGCCCTGTTCTACTGACAGTTTCCGAGGAGGCCTGGATGTGTTGCATGGACAGACAGGGGTGGAATCAGTGTACACGGTATTCCGGGACAGAGAGATCATGTTTCACGTCTCCACAAAGCTGCCGTTTACTGAAGGCGACGCCCAACAGGTAACCTGGTTTGAGAGGGTTTTGGAAGTCCCGGGGCATATGAGGTGAAGGCAGGCTTCTGGTCTGACCTGCCCAAGGGACTTGAGTCCCCTCCCCATTTTCATAATCCAGAGTCCAGTCTCTTCGGCTATGTGGTGTCAAAGCCTGTTCTATTTATTACGTTATCTCTCCAAGTCCGCACGGCAGCACTCTGTGCGGGAGGCAGGGCCAGGCTCCTGTCATTCCCACCTTGGCTGGTGAGGAGACTGCAGCTGAGGTGTTCTGGTCTTATAGGGTGGTGGTTAAGAGTGCGTGATGGGGTCTGCAGATGGGGGCTTGAATCCGAGCTTTGCCACTTTACGTAACTCTGGGCAAGTCGCTTAACCTTATGGCCTCATTTTCCCTGTCTCTAGACTGAGGATAATGTCACTTACCTCAGAAGGTTGTTGTGGGGATTCATAAGGCTCTGAATACAGGGTTCAGTATGACGTCTGCTTGTGGTAGGCTTCCTGCATACAGCTGTTCACTATACAGGCCACTAACCTTTTTCTCTCCCTTCCTGCCCCAGTGATATAAAGCTGGTTATTGCATGAGACCACCCGCCTCCAACCACCCAAGCTTTCCTAGCCTCACAGCCTCACCCTCACCATGTCTGCCTGTGGGCAGGAATCCAGCCTTCACCTCAACCAGGGAACCTGAATAAGATGTCTGCTTCCAGTGTTTTCTTTCTGTCCCTCACACTGGCTCCTCTGACAGCTATGTGTCCCGGGAGGGCCTGGTTGCTGTCTCTCTCTGAGCCCTGAAACCCGCAGCTCGTCTCTGGCTGTTGCAACATCATTTACGCCATCCCACTCTTTCGCCCCTTTTCAGCCTCTAGGAAAATCAGAAAGACAAGTAGCCCTTTGCCCAGACTCTGACCCATTTATTTCTGAGCAGAGAACTGGGGAGGGAGCACAGATGTAGAATTGTAAACATAGTGCCTGGCTTCTTAGGAAAAAAGGAAATTGGCAAATGATACTGTGATTTGGCTCTAAAATAATGATGGAATGTTCCAGAAACAAATGAGAGCAGGATTCCTTTTGTAGCCAAAGTAGATTTTCTCTCAGCATTTCACCATCAGTCTCTGTTACCTCATGGCTCCCTGCACCCCTGCCCCGGCCTGAGGCTGAGGTTGTTCATTTTACTCCCTCAAGTATGCTAAATAGGTAGCTCTTGACCAGGACTGAATAAATATCTATTTTCTCTTTCCAAAAATTGAGATGATATGTGTGAAATAAGTGAGACAGTTTGTGTGCAAGTGCCCAGCATGGTGCTTAATGTATAACAGGTGCTCAGTTAATGAGAAACTCAATGTGAGAGGGCCTAGCATAGTGCCTGCACACAGTAGGTGCTTAATAAAGGAACAAATGTGTAGGTAAGCACTAGCCAGGACTTGGTATAGAGGAGGGGCTTACCATTTGAAATCACGCATATGAAGAGCCTGGACAGACTGGCTGCCTCCTGAGACACAGTAGGTGCTTGGTGATTGGGGTCACGTGTGGAAGCCCCTAAAACAGCTTGAGATACTGGATCGGGGTGGGATTTCTGTCTCCCCCAGGACCTCCGCCAGGCCAGGTTGCCCATCTTCTCTAAGCTTGGCTCTTCTCCCCTCTGGTGGAATGGTTCATCCCCTTATCTCTACTAATCCACATTTCCATCAAGACCCCACCCATGTCCAATCTTCTCTTCCAAGAAGCCTTCTCGGGTTACCATCTGATGTCACCCTCCTCTCTGCCCCCATAGCTGTCAGGCACTGCATGTGCAGCAGCTGACTTAGCACTTGTTGGCTGGTGGCTTTGTTAGTGTTCTCAGGTGGCTTCACCTGTGTTTGTGTCTCTCCTGGATCAATTACAGACTCTACCAGTCAAGAGCTGGCCTCATCTTTTAAATATTCTCCCCAAGTCCTGAATCAGGGCTGTGCACATTGTAGAGCTTAGTAAGATGCTTGCCGGCTTCTACCTAGCAACTTGGGCATCTTCCCTCTTTGTGTTGGTGCGTGTGTGTGTGTGTGTGTGTGTGTGTGTGTGTGTGTGTGGCTTCTAAAGATTGAAAGAAGAACTCCCTTGGAGAGCTAGGTCTCAGAGTTCCAGGGTTGATGTATAAAGATAAATAATGAGGAATTTCTTGTACAGATCTACTCTGTTTTCAAGATGCTTTTATCTGGCTTGTAACAACTGAACACCTTTCATTTAGCTCCAGAGAAAGAGACACATTGGCAATGACATTGTGGCCATCATCTTCCAAGAAGAGAACACACCGTTTGTCCCAGATATGATTGCCTCCAATTTCTTACATGCCTACATTGTTGTGCAGGCTGAGAACCCGGGCACGGACACCCCTTCCTACAAGGTAAGGAGATGCCTGGTAGGAGGAAGTGGTGGGCCCAGACACCTCACCATGCTTTATGGATTCAGCAATATCAAAGGGCACCAGCTCTCAACAACTCATCAGATGATTCTCCAAAATGGCACTCCTAACCTCAGTGTTGGTTTAAAATGATGTGATAGATTTTCTGCAAGTTCTCAGGTTTCTGGGATTTGGGAGCTAGACTCTTGGTGGAGAGCACCTTCTGAGGTCCTCTCATCTACCTTGCTGCTTCCAGGCTCAGCAGGATCTAACTCAAGGGTTAAGAAGCCCTGAGTGCCCTATTTAGAATCTGGTAATGCCATTCGCTAGAGTAGGACAGAGCTGGAGAAGAGAGACAGAGGAACAAGGTGGAGAGGGTTATCAGGAAAGGGGAGGGAGGAAGGGGGTAGGAAATAAGGAAGGAAAGGAAAAGGAGAAATGTTGATGGTGAGCAGGGTGAGGAGGAGGGTGCCTAGTAGACCCTGGCCATTGGGTGGGCCCCTCTGGTCTAGCCATTCTGAACAAATGGTCAGTCTTAACTTGAAGACTTCCAGGGAGGCAGGGTTTGCAAGCGTCTGGGTCTAAGCCCCCTGACCAATAA
>NW_004443976.1:16734257-16794350 GCF_000243295.1 Trichechus manatus latirostris | reverse complement strand
AATTCGACGTGATGTCACAGGAACGGATCTTGTTTGTAACACAGGGACTGCCTGTACGTTAAGGAACAGAGTGGAAAATTCACATCAAGTTGTAAAAGCAAATCAGATTTTAAAAAGTTTCCCTCCTGTGGAAGCAAGTTGATCGCTTTATGCGCCCATGTACATGTTCATACTCCGCTGTCACTGAGTAATTTTAGCTGGGAAGTTGGAGACCCTCTGGTTTGGGCATTTGTTTGAAGGCTACAGGATCACCTATTTTGACTGAAATGGGCATTCCAGCTTAAACAAATTGATTAATTTGTTGGTGGAAAGAAGTTTATCATTCATTGTCTGCGTGCCAGGCACTGTGCTAGGGGCGAGGCTCATGCTAGGGATGAACTGAACTAGCCTCCAGGGCCTCCTGACCTGAGGATGCACAGGCAGCCCGGTGAGTACAGTTCCACCACCCGGCAGCTCACACAGCCGACTAGTTCTTTTAACAGCCAGTAGAGGGAGAAGAGGAGTCCCTGGGTGGCACAAACAGTTAAGAGCTTGACTCCTAACCAGAAGGTTGGCAGTTTGAATCCACCCAGGGATGCCTTGGAAGAAAAGCCTAGCAGTCTGCTTCTGAAAGGTCACAGCCATCGAAAACCCCGTGGAGCAGTTCTGCTCTGCATACATGGGGTCATCATGAGTCGGAATCAACTCAGCGGGAACAGATTTGGTTTTTGTTTCTTTGGGAGGCAGAAGAGCTACCGAGAAGGATCCCTTAAGTAAAGCTGTGTGTTAGGAGGGCTCCTGGACCCTCCCAGGCCGTCGCTCCTGTGTGGCTTATCTGCTGGGTCTCTGCTGGCAGGGTGAGGCCTCTTGCAGATGTTTAATACAGGAAATGAACCTCAGCTAACTGTCTTCTTCACTCTCCCAAGAGCTTAGCGGAGTGGTGTGCCCATCCAGAGAAACTCAGAGATCCAAACAAAGCCCCCCACCTCCAGCTTTGATCCCAGAA
This sequence comes from Trichechus manatus latirostris, assembly GCF_000243295.1. Lineage (NCBI taxonomy): Eukaryota > Metazoa > Chordata > Mammalia > Sirenia > Trichechidae > Trichechus > Trichechus manatus. Next base: position 16,793,365 of record NW_004443976.1, on the reverse strand, counting down.
GCCTTTACAAAGTCTTCTGAGCAACAGTCTGTGGTCCAGGGAAAAGCGTCATCCTCAGGTGGTGAGAAGCAGAGAATTAGGGCCTCTGGGAAGAGCAGGGCCAAGTCCCAGGACCGGGGGCCTTGTGCTCCTCCTGCCAGGCAAACGCCGAGGCTGGAAGGGGAGAAGTGTGAGTGGGGGTCAGAAAGGCAGAGTCCAGGGAGGTGTCTTCCAGGGTGCCCCCAAAGTGCTTTCCATCCACGCCCCCAGTAATGAGCAGACTGAAGGAGAACCTGTTTAGGTCCCTCAGGGGGTCCAAAGTGAAATAGGACCTTGGCTGACCCCTGCAGGCTTAGGGTCTGTGGCACAGGATGGGTAGAGCTCTACAGGGGCTGCCCCAGGAGGCCTCCACTGGGGGAGAAGGAGCAGCAGAAAAGAAGAGGGAAGGGCTGAGGAGGAGAGATGTGCAGGAAAGGGCCCCAGATCAAGAGGCTTGGGAGCCTGGGCTTCTGGTCCTGGCCCTGGCCCTGACTGGCTGTGTGACCTTGGGCTAGTTCCTTCCCTCTCTGAGCCTCTGTTTCCACCTGTGTGAAATGAGGAAGTTGGACTAGATGGCCTCTTGGCTCTGGCCCAGCCCTGACATCCTGTGTGTGTATGGGGGGAAGGGGCAGAGTGGAGGAAGAAGAGCAGTTGAGAAAGAGGAGTGGGGGGGGGGGGGTTGGAGGGTGGGGTGGGAAGTGGTTTGGGGGAACTGTAGTGGTTTCAGGTGCTCTTTATTAGGGGCAGTCAACAGGGAAAGTAAAAAAACAGCCCAGGGCAGCAATGGTTACCACTTCCTGGGTACTCCTTTCTGAGATCCTTAGAAGCACAGTCTTCTTTCATCCTAACAGCTGCTCCGAGAGGCAGGGCCTCTTATTAGGCCTATTTTGTAGGGGGAAATTGAGGATGAGGAGCTTAAGTCACTTAAGGACTTAAGGTCACTTAAAACCACGCAGCCAGGCAGTGGTGGAGCTGGAGTTGCTGTCAAGGTCCGCCTGTGGTCTTCATCAATGAGCCAGAGTAGCAGATGGGAACTTGGCTCCACAAACTCAGGTGTGCAAGAAATGTCACATCATATTATTTTTCAGAAATGAATTTAGTCCCCATCCCGCCAGGTTGGACGGATTGGAAGGAAATTCCAGCTCAGCCATCTCTAGGACTCCTCCCCCCTCTCTCTCTGGGGGATACCCCCCTCCACTTGTGAGGTCATGGAAAGGTCTCAGGAGTCTTATGCGAAGCAGACCTTGTGGGGAGGGCCTCTGTCTTTATGCCCCGTGCCCTTACCTGTCCACCTTCCATGGTCTCTGAGGCTGGCAGGCTTCACTCAGGTGTGGGACTTTGTCAGATTGGAGCCCTCTGAGGCTCTCTTGATCCTCTCTGATGTGTCCTGATGGCTCACAGCACCCCAGGCCTCCTTTCACTTACCATCCTGGAAGATTCTCTTCCCCAGGGTCACCTCCTTTTGCCTCTCTCCTTCTCAGCCCTTCTCCCGCCCCGACCAAATTTAGAAAACAGGAAGGTGGCGTTGTGTTCAGGCCACTTCTGCTTTCAACCAGGCAACCCAAACGTCCCCAAGAGAAGGGAGCACAAAGGCCTGGCCTCCTTGGAGCGGGGTCAGGAGAGGAGCAGAGTGAGAATGGAAGACAATGGCTCACACTGTGAATGACCCTGCTCCCAGCCTCTCTGACATGGCTGCTGTGGCGCAGTTGTCTGGCTGGCAGACTTGGCATGGATTTAAAAGCATGTCTGAAGCCACTTATCCAGGCAGCACAGACCACACCAGGGCCAACACGAGAAGGAGGCGGAGGCCGGGTCAGGGCAGCTTGGGAAGGGCAGAGAGCTGGGCCTGGCCTCTCTCCTTCCTCTGGGGCCACCTCACCTCCCCCTCCCCAAATCTGGCCCCGTGGGTGGAATTCTTGACTGGTACCATGGGTGCACGTTGGGTGGTGGCGGAACTGTGTTGAGCAGCTGGAACCCACCCAGAAATCACAGCAGCCAAACACACTATTTCCTGACTCTGGGCACTGCAATTTGGACCGTGCAGACAGCCTTGAACTTGGAGAAAAAACAGCCTTATTGCCCACCTCTCCCCTGCTGCCTCTCCTCCGGACCCTGGCAGGGCCTTTCCTTGGCATGGCTCCACGCTGCCCACTCAACTAGCCTGGCAGATTCCCTGCCTCTGCCCTACTTCACAGGCCAGCCAGGCTGGCGGCATGCCAGGCTGGGCTCACGTCAGCGGCTGAGGGGCAGGGAGAGGGCAGGGTCTCCTGAGAGCCCTGTGGCCTCATGGGCTCCGAGCAAGTGAAACCAGGGCACCTCAGTGCAAAGAGGAGACAGAGGTGCGGGGCCATCCTGAGCCTAGGGGCCCCCCCATGCAGAGCACCTTAATGCCCCCCTCCTGCCCCAGCCCGTGAACTCTGTTTGTCCAAGCCTCACCCAGACTGGCTGAACCTGTGTGTCAGCCCCAGGTTCCCAAACACGAGCCCCCTGACTGCACACACACTCCCAGGAGCTTAGAACAGTTGTAGACTCCTGTCTCCACTCCAGAGCTTTTGATTCATAGATTTGAGGGGGAACCCGTGCAATTGGTATTTATTTTTTAAATACGCAAAGTGATTCTGATGTATGGCCAAGTTTGGGGGTCACTGTTGTGGGAAAAGAACCCCAGAGCCAGGTCAGGAGAGTCTGGATTCTCTGTTCATCTCCTTGGCTAATCAGCTGTGTGACCCTGGGGGGATCACTCCATGTCTCTGGGCATCTGTTTCTGTATCAGTAAAAGCAAAAACCAAACCCATTGCCTTCGAATTGATTCCGACTCATAGCAACTCTATAGAAAAAAAACAAAACCAAAGTCGTTGCCTCCAAGTCGATTCCAACTCATAGTGACCCTGCAGGACAAGGTAGAGTTGCCCCATAGGGTTTCCAAGGAGCGGCTGGTGGGTTCGAGCCACTGACTCTTCGGTTAGCAGCTGACGCTTAACCACTGCGCCACCAGGGCTCCTCCATCAGGAAAACTGGGATAATAATTCTCATTGCATCTTTCCTGTAGGATTAATGTCACAATGGAATGAGGTGATACAACAGCTCCTGGACACGTGTACTGTGTTGTAATTAGGGTCCTGGGCGGCTCCTCAGCCCTGTCCAGTTATCTTGCAAATACTTCCTCTGGCTTCCAGGAATGCAGATGAAAGGATGCGGATGGTGCAGCCCAACCCATCCCCGCTTCTAGGAACGGTGCCTCAGCGCGCCCGTTTTGGCAGTGCTTCTGGGATCGTTTTATTTGTGTACCCTGAGCAGTGCGTTCTGGGAAGGAGAAGAGGGGGACAGTGAGTAGCTTTGCTGTGGGAATGTGGCTCCCATATGGGCAGGGCACAGAACATGTTCTCACCCACAGCTCTGCTCTGACCTCTTCCCTCTGGGCCCACACTGCCATTCTGGTGTTTCAGGTCTCGGTCACTGCACGGGAAGACGTGCCCGCCTTCGGCCCCCCTCTGCCCAGCCCCCCTGTTTTCCAGAAGGTAAGAATCACTTCTTTCTGCTCCTCTCATATTCAAGGCCCTAGATTTCAGTAAACTCCCTGGGTGGTGCAAATAGTTAACCTGCTCGGCTGCTAACCGAAAGGTTGGAGGTTCCAGTCCACCCAGGGTCACCTCGGGAGAAAGGCCTGGTGATCTGCTTCTGAAAAATGAGCCACTGAAAACCTGTGGAGCACAGTTCTACTCTGACACACATGAGGTTGTCATAATCAGAATCTACTCTGAGGCAACCGGAGTGAGTGAGGTTTCAATACCTGAGTGGCAGTGGTTGGAGCCGGGGAGAATTGGAGCTAGGAATATTAGGGAGGCCATTTTGTAGGTTTGGGAGCAATCTCCTTACTTGGGGCCTCTCTCCACCTCTCCTCAGGTGGCCAGTTTGGCCCAACAGAGGGTTACTTGTAGAGGTGTTTGATACTTGGGGAGGGGGTGCCTTTCTGCTACAAAAAGGTGGGTTTTGTTTTGTTTTTAAATATATACCATATTCCAGTCCCAGAAGCCTTGGGCAAGAATTGCCCTCAGACGTAGACATGTCTTGTAGGCGTGGGGGCTTGATTTCCCAGAACCAGGGGAGCTGGTTTCCATGATGGCATGTTAGCAGGCGGGCTATTTCTGATCAAATGTCAGATAGAGGACCTTTCCTCAGACCCCCTGTTCTACCTACCTGTAACTGGAGCTGGAGCCCTTTTGGCAACAGCCGAAGGAGGGAGAATTCCTAGGGCATCTTGTCTGTTCCAGGGCCCGGAGTTCAGAGAGTTTCTGCTCACCAAGCTCACCAACGCCGAGAACGCTTGCTGCAAGTCCGACAAGTTTGCGAAGCTGGAGGTGAGAGCGTGGTTTCTGAAGGCCTTTCCCCCTGCCCTCTGGCTGCCTGGTAGCCAGCCTCTCTTGGGGGTCTGTTCTTGGGGACTGCTCAAGGGAGGGAGCACTGTCTTTGCCCCTCTAAGTCCTCATCCCCATGTTGATATAAGAACTATTTCTTGTGGAAATTCCATCCAAACTTTTAAGTCTAGTTGGCCATTCAGTAGTCATTTATTGAGCACCTACTGTGTAGCAATCTAGGATACAATGATAAGCAAGGCATAGTCGCTACCCTTTTAGAGGTCACAGGCTGATGTAGGGTGGTGTGGGGACATTAATAAAGAGACAGTTACAATATATGTACAGCGGCATGATGGAGGCCAGTACTGGGGCTGTGGCTCAGAGGATTTAGTGAGGATGCTTCTGCCTGTGGGAGACTGAGGACGTGTTCAGGGAAGGCTTCTTGGAAGAGGTGACCCTTGAGATGCTGAATCTTGATATTTGATGAGCCTTTTGCCCAGAAGAAAGAAGGTGGGGAGGTGTTATTCCAGGCATGGGAAACAGCATGAGCAAAGTCCATACAGAATCAGAGAGCTTGCTGTGTGGAGGGAGCTTCAGAGGGTTTGGTGTGGCCTGAGAAAAGGACTCATGTGGGAGATGGAATGGTGGGACTCTCAGCTGGAGAAGTTGGTTGAGGTCAGGTCAAGAAAACTTTGACGCCTGAAGATAAGCTAGATAACTGGGAGCTCCTAAAAATTAAACACTTACGCTCATCAAAAGACTTCACCAAAAGAGTAAAAAGACAACCTACAGACTAGGAAAAAATTTTTGGCTACGACATATTTGACAAGGATCTAATCTCTAAAATCTATAAAACACTTCAACACCTCAACAACAAAAAGACAAATAATCCAAACAAAAACGGGCAAAGAATATAAACAGACATTTCACCAAAGAAGACACTCAATTAATAGACCCATGAGGAAACGCTCGCAATCATTAGGCATTCTAAAAAAAAACAAAACAAAACAAAACCTGTTACCATTGAGTCAATTCCGACTTGTAGTGACCCTAAAGGACAGAGTAGAGCTGCCTCATAAGATTTCCAAGGAGTGCCTGGTGGATTCGAACAGCCGACCCTTTGGTTAGCAGCCGTAGCTCTTAACCACTATGCCACCAAACCCGTTTCCAAACCAAACTCGTTGCTGTCGAGCCAGACTTACAGTGATCCTGGTGGCCTAGTGGTTAAGAGCTTGGCTGCTAACCAAGAGGTCGGCAGTTGGAAGCGACTGCTTTTTGGAAACTCTATAGGGCAGTTCTACTGTGTCCTATAGGGTCACTATGAGTCGGAATTGACTCAGTGGCAGTGGGTTTGGCATTAGCCGTTAGAGAAATGAACATCAAAACTACAATGAGATACCATCTCACCCTGACAAATTACTGGGACTAATTAAAAAAAACAGAAAATTAAAAATGTTGGAGAGGTTGTGGGGAAATTGAAACTCATATGCACTGCTGGTGGGAATATAAAATAGTATAACCACTATGTAAAACGATATGATACCTCCTTAAAAAGCTAGAAATAGAAATACTATATGATCCAGTAATCCCGTTCCTAGGAATATATCCTAGAGAAATAAGAGCCGTCACATGAATAGACATATGCACACCCATGTTCACTGCAGCATTATTCACAATAGAAAAAGATGGAAACAACCTAAGTGCCCATCAACAGATGAATGGATAAACAAACTATGGTACATACGCACAATGTAGTACTATGCAACAATAAAGAACAATGATGAACCGTGGATGAACCTGGAGGGCATTATGCTGAGTGAAATAAGTCAATCACAAAACGACAAATATTGTATGAGACCACTATTATAAAAACTCAAGGAAAGATTTACACACAGAAACAAATAATCTTTGATGTTTTCGAGGGAGGGAAAGGGTAGGGAGGGGAAATCACTAATTAGATAGTAGACAAGTGTTAACTTTGGTGAAGGGAAAGACAACACACAGTATGGGGGAAGTCAGCACAACTTGACCAAGGCAAAGTCACAGAAGCTTCCTAGACACATCCAAACACCTTGAGGGACTGAGTTACTGAGGCTGAGGGCTGGGGACCATGGTCTTAGGGGACATCTAGGTTACTTGGCATAGCATAGTTTATAAAGAAAGTGTTCTACATCTTACTTCGCTGAGTAGCATCTGGGGTCTTAAAAGAGTGCGAGCAGCCATCTAAGATACATATACTGGTCCCATCCCGTCCAGAGCAAATGAGAATGAGGAAAACCAAAGACACAAGGAAAATATTAGTCCAGAGGACTAATGGACCACATGAACCAAAGCCTCCACCAGTGTGAGACCAGAAGAACTAGATGGTGTCCAGCTACCACCACTGACTGCTCTGACAAGGATCACAGTAGAGGGTCCCGGACAGAGCAGGAGAAAAATGTAGAACGAAATTCAGATTCACACACACACACACACACACACACACATAAGACCAGACTTACTGGCCTGACAGAAACTGGAGGGATCCCCGAGACTGTGACACCCAGACACCCTGCTAACTCAGAACTGAAGCCACTCCCAAGTGCACCTTTCAAGCCAAAGATTAGATAGGCCTATAAAACAAACAATAAGACATATGAAGAACGTGCTTCTTGGTTCAATCAAGCATACGAGACCAATTGGGCAACACCTGCCCAAGAGCAACGATGAGCAGGCAGGCAGGGACAGGAAGACTGGACGAATGGACACGGGGTGGGAAGGGGGAGAGGGCTGACATGTTGTGGGGATTGCAACTGATGTCATAAAACAATTTCTGTATAGATTTTTGAGTGAGAAGCTAATTTGCACTGCAAACTTTCATCTAAAGCGCAATTAAAAAAAAAAAGGGGCTTTGAGGGTTAGGCCAGAAGTGATGGCATCCTAATAAAGTTTTGATTAAAGTTTGATTTGCATGCTAGGAGGATTGCTGTGACAGTGGTGAGGATGATAGGCTGAAGGGAAGGAGCTGGGGGAAGAGAGACCAGCTAGAAGCTATTTCAGGAGTCCAAGAGAGCTGATGAAGGCTTAGGGCATGGCAGGAATGCTTTAGAGCCAGAATCGGCAAGCCTTGATGGACCCCTGGGTGTACGGGTGGAGAAGTAGAATTGTAGGGCAATTCTCAGGTCTCTGGGCTGGGCTCTTCACTGACATGAGGATATGAGGACAACGGGGAGTTCTCTTTAGAACCTGTCGATCTGGAGGTGCCTACAAATGCTAGATTGCTGAAAGGACTGCTCCGGGTCTGTGTGAATGGCGCCCTCTGGAGGCTGTGTGAATGGCCCGAACGTTTGGATGGAGAGGACCATTTGGGTACATGGATGTGGAGCTTGGGGCAGAGATCTAGGCTGGGACTCACCAGGGTAGAGTGGTGGACAGAGTTGCTGGAGTGGTGAGATGGTCCAGGGAGAAGGAAAAGAGGGAAGAGAGCAGAAGGCCAGGCGTGGAGCATTAGTGTTAACTGCAGCCTTTGTGAGCATGCAGCCCATCCTGGTCCATACCTTCACTGGGATGCATCTGGGAAGGCCAGGTGTCTGGAGCCCACTCAGAGAGGGGGCACATCTCTGCCCTTGGTGCCAGCTGCACAGCTCCCTCCCCTCTTCCCTTCTAGGATCGGACGAGGGCGGCCCTCTTGGACAACCTTCATGATGATCTCCATGGCCACACACAGGCCATGCTAGGGCTGGGCCCAGAAGAGGACAAGTTTGAGAATGGGGGCCATGGGGGCTTCCTGGAGTCTTTTAAGGTATGGGCACAAGAGTGGCTGGGATTTCTGGGGCAGGGAAGGCCAGGGCCAAGAAGGGAAGAGGAAAAGGTCCAGGTGATCCTGACCCTGGAGCCCAAGCGCCAGCCAGAAGTGGCAGTACCAGGAGGGACATCTAATGTGTTTGCAAAGAAAGTGTGAGCGATCGGGGCAGCCTTGCATGCCAACAGTGACTCCAGGGCCTCTACCTTCTTTCTTGGTCTGGAACGTCTCCTCCTGGCTCAGGAGTCTGATAAGCAGGGACAGGTAATGACTTAGCTGCAGGAGCGGAACCAGTTCAAACCAAGAACGTTATTGCAGTCATCTGCCTCCATCTGTGGTCGGGGAGCCCAGGGCAGGATGGCAGGAGCAAGGGCACAAGCCTTGGGGGTCTTTATCAGCCTTTGTGGGGTGCTGCAGCAATTTCTTCCCAGCTGGCAGGACACTGGGGAGCCAGATTAGGGCCGGTGGGAAGGAGTTACAGGCAGGTCCCTTTGGACTTTGTAAAGGAAAGAACTTTCTAACCTGAATGAGCTGCTAAAGGAAGCAATGAGCTGTCTGTCCCTGGAAGTATTCAAGTGGAACTTGGACAGCCACTTAGCTGGCATGGGGAAGAGAAGGCTCATTATCACGTGGTTGTCGAGAGCTTGTTAATCCACACAACACTTTCACATCTGGAATCTGACTTGAGCCTGCTGCAGTCCTGTGGGGTTGGCTGAATGGATATTGTTATTTCCACTAACACAAGGGGTGACAGGCTGAGAGACCGCAGGAGGCTCAAAACCTCACACGTAAGTAGAGCTAGAGACTTGTTCAACACCTAAGTTTTCTGATTCTTAGCTCAGATTTTGGCTGGGTTACCCAGTAGAGAATTATTTATAGAGCGTTAGAGAATTATTTATAAAGCTGAGAACATTGGTGGTTCGGTGATAGAATTCTTACCTTCCGCGTGGGAGACCGGGGTTTGATTTCCAAACAGTGCTCCTTATGCACAGCCACCACCCAGTGTCACTAGAGGCTTATGTGTGGCTCTGATGCCGAACAAGTTTTAGCAGAGCTTCCAGGCTTAGATGGACTAGGAAGAAAGGCCTGGCAGTCTACTTCCGAAAACCAGCTGGTGAAAACCCTATGGATCACACAGGTCTGATTCGTAACTGATCACGAGGATGGCGCAGGACCAGGCAGTGTTTTGTTCCATGGTGCATGGGGTCACCATGGGGGCTGACTCAACAGCCCCTAACAACAACAACATGTGCAGGGTTAGGGTTCGAACTGCCTGTATTAGAATTCCAGCTCTGCCACTGTTGATCTGTGTGATGCAGGGCAAGTTCTTTAAAGCCTGTAAGCTGTAGTTTTTTCTATCAGAAACACAGGTTTGATAGATAAGACCCCTTGCCAGACAGTTGTTGTGAGAATTAATTGAAATAATGCCTGTAAAAGTGCACTTTGCCTGGAATACTTTAACTACTCAAAAGTGTTTGCTGTTATTATCGTTGTGTAAAATGAAAGCTTCACATACATTAAACCCATCTAAATCCTCACGACTCCCCTGGAAGTGCCCTGTGTGGAAGGCTATTATTATGGGTATAGTAATTTTGGTATGGTAACTTATACCCGATTTTCATAATTATGGGTATAATTTTACATACAAGGAAGCTAAGACTCAAAGAGACAAAGTAATTTGTTCAAAGTCACCCAGCGGACGTGGCAGTTGCATCCAGGCCTGCTGGATTCCAAAGCCGGTGTGCTTAATGGCTATGTGATACTGCCTTCCAGTTTCTGACTCAAAGATTGAAAGTTCCACCCATGTGGGCCTGGGCAGGCCTGGTGTTTAGTCGCTGGCTGCCCCGCTGGACTGCAGAGAACAGGGTACAGCTCAGCTGGTCCTGTTGGGGCCAGCTGCTGAGATTCCTCCTGAGGGTGGAGAGGAGCTTCGCTGCATGTCCAGGCTTGCGGGAGAGTCCTGCTCAGGCATCTTCTTTAGCGCTGATGGACAGTGGCAGCCAGGGTGAAATGGGAGCAATTAAGGGACCAAGGGGAAGGGGAAGGAGGGAAAAGAGGAACAGGGGAGAGAAGAGGGAGCCAGGGTGGCTAGCCCAGCAGAGAGAGGGATGAATGTGAGAGGCAGTAATAGGAAAATGGGCTTGGGTTCAGGGAAGGCAGGTAAGCAGGGCCTTTTAAAGGCCTTCATAGGCTCTGGATTATCTTACTTCTGGCGCCTCCATCCCACCTCACAGCAAGCATATTAAAATGCTCCCTAAGGAGCCCTGGTGGTGCAGTGGTTAAAGCTATCAACTGCTAACCAAAAGGTTGGCGGTTCAAAACCATCAGTGGCTCCTCAGGAAAAAGATGAGACAGTCTGTGTCTGTAGAGATTTACAGCCTTAGAAACCCTGTGGGTTCTCTATGAGTCAGAATTTACTCAATGGCAGTGGGGTTTTGGTATCCCACAGCAAATTTAATTTATGCGTAGCTCTAAGAGGGGTCTCTGGGTGGCACAAACGATCAAGCACTTGACTACTAACCTAAAGGCTGGTGTTTCAGACCCATCTGGAGGCTCCTCAAAAGAAAGGCCTGGCGATCTGCTTCCAAAAAGACACAGTCGTGAAAACCCTATGGTGCACACTTCTACTCTGCACCCATGAGGTCGCCGTGAGTCAGAATCGACTCAGTGGCAACTAACAACAACAGCATCAATCTAAGATCTGAGTTGCATTTAACTAGCTAACATAATGTTGTATTTTGTAGACATTTAATGAAGCATTTGTTGATTTCATTTTTGCAGATTTCTTTCTATATTTTGGAGCTAACCATTGTTTTTTCAGGTTTCAAATACTTTTATAGCCTGAAAGAGCTTATAGGCTGTGGACACTTTGCCCTATGCGTCTAATGGAAAAAATAGCCCAGCATCTACAAGTGCAGGCCCGAAAGAGTGGCCCAAGGCCATTGTGTCCAGTCCGCTGTCTCTGGCAGGAGTAGCAATTAATCTGTGCTTGACTCTAGGGGCTGGGGTCTGGCATGTTCACAAAGGGGTTACCAAGAGAGGAAACGCTTCAAGACATCGCCATTACTTGTCTTGGATCCAACCATCTAGGGAATTCTTCTTTTCAACCCTAAGTCCTTCCAACTGTAGGTTGAAGAGAGAACTGCTTCTATATTCTGTGTTCACATCTGTCTCTGGGATAGCCCTGTGGGGTGAGGGAGGGTACTGCCACAGTCACACACAGGAGGCCTTCAGAGCTCTGATGATTATGATCAGCCTTTTTCTCCACCTGTTGGGGACATGAGCTCTTTTGCTGTCTCTTTCATCTCTGCCCTCTTGTCTCCCAAGCTGTGGAGACCTGAGCTGAGGGCAGGACAGGCTTAGCACATGGAGCATGGTGGCCAGATGGATTCTGATGTTTGGACTGGACGTGTGGCCTTGTCTGGGTTGGTGAGAGAATCATGCCTGTGGCCGGCCTTATGGGTGGGACCCAGCCCAGGAAGCAGCCTCTGCTTTTGGCATTTCTTCACGAGCACCCTAGGTGGTGTCATGGCGTTGTGATGTTGGCCTTCTTCATGGAGCTCGCCCAGACCTCCGTTGAGCCCCTCTGGAAAGAGGTGGTGCATGAAATGATTCCAGGAAGAAAACTTGCATGCTTTATCTCCTTCCTGTCAGAGTTGTCATCTCACAGGTGGATGGGAACATAATTTGAAACTCCCCGGCTTAAAAGCGATCTCAACCAACCATCCCCTTGCCTCTTGGGAGACTCACGCAGAGCATGCTGACCCTTTGTCTCTCTCCTAAGAAGCAGACCCACCATTGCCCTCAGTTTTGCTGCCTGGTTCTTCACACCACTTAGAGTAGTTCTTCTTCGTATTTTGCTTTAATTCTACTGGCTGTAATTTACGCTCTCTCCCTCCCCCGCGCGAGAGAAAACAGTTGGGTCATGTATATCTAGACCTGTTTCTCAAACTGAGGTGCTTGGAGATATTCCCGGGAATCTACCAGTTCTCCAAACATTTTTAAATTTTGCATTTCCACTTAGATGATTATCAAAAATATATTTGATATATTTCCAAATATAAAGGCTAAACTTTTGCAGAGACAACACAATTAAAAGACATTTCTATGGAATAAGAGGGTAGGGTATTAAGTCGGCATTGCCAGTGTAGTCCATGGGACAACTGGTGTTGGGAGTCTCTAGACATATTCTTGAGAGTCTTGCAAGAATATTTTTCTTTAGAAAGGAGCTGTATGTTACTCACCTTTGAAAAATACTGATCTCTAGACTATTGTTCTCAAGTGCCATTCTCAACAACTGCCAGCCATTGAAAAGTTTTTATTGGTCTGTAACAAAATCCAGAGAAAAAGTGATGAGGTATCTGCATGATATGTACATAAAGCACGAGTGGGCCACATTTTGAAAAACCCTGTGCTAGCTCAACCCTTCACTGACCTCATCGTGGAGAAGGGGGATGGAACATGAGGGAGGAGAAGGCACCCTGCAGCGGTAGAACGGGGCCACAGCAAGCTGAGAGTTGGCGGCTTCATTTCTCCCAGCCTTTGAGGGACTGTGATGGTTTTGCATTGGCCTGACCTGACCCCTAGTGGCAGGAGAGAAGCACCCTTCGGCAGCTGTTGCCAGCAAAGTCTCTTTAAGACTGCACAGTGCCTGCAGCCTGGGCAGTGCCAGTGATGGTGGGTGGAGCCCAGCAGGGACCCGGGTAGAACCCCAAGCCTTTGGCATCTCTGTACCCCCTTTCCCCCTGGGCTCCCTTTCCCGCCACTCCCAGCTCTGAGACAGGAAGTTGTGATATCAGGATGGTCCCACTGCCTTTGGGTATCCAGCTGGCAAACAGAGAGGGCTCAGGCCTTGGGCATGACCCTGCGTAGCTCGGTGGGCTGGAGTCCTGCAGACGTCCCTCACGTTCCCCTGGCAAGAGGATGGGTCGTGTGACTGCTTTGGAATGATCGTGACTTACTCCATCCCAAGGAGGAAGAGGCAACATCAGAGCAGATGATGGTTCTGCCAGTTCGGAATGGGGAATACAGTTGGAGTGGAGATCTAGAGGAATATTTTATTCTCCCTGTCAGCATCCATTCTTTATTTGTCCATCTAGAGGGACAGATGAGGGCTGTGGTGGTTCAGTGGTAGAATTCTTACCTTCCATGTGGGAGACTTGGGTTCGATTCCTGGCCACTGCATCTCGGCACGGCCATTACCTGTCTGTCATTGAAGGCTTGCATGTTGATATGATGTTGAACAGGTTTAAGCAGAGCTTCCAGATTAAGACTTACTAGGAAGAAAGGCCTGGCAATCTACTTCTGAAGATTAGCCAGTGAAAACCCTATGGCTCACAGTGGTCAGCTCTGGTCAGAACCACAACTGATCATGGGAATGGCGCAGAGCTGGGCAGTGTTCTGTTCCACTGTGCATGGGGTCACCATGAGTTGGGGGCTGACTCGATGGCAGCCAGCAGCAACAACAGCAGCAGCAGCAGAGGGACAGACAGTCCCATTCTGGACCTCAGAATACTGCCTGGTTAGGAGCCATCTCAGCAGACAAGAGATTAGCATCCTTACCTTCAAGGACCCCTGCTTCTGTCCCTTGGCTGACACAGACAGGGCCATCTTCCTCCATGCTTGTCACTGGCTTTGCACGGAATCATCCTTTACGCTGAGTTTGTTAAATTGAAATGACCCATAAAACCCGTTTGCAAAGGGGCGAGGGGTGTGGTTACCAGGGAAGGCAATTACTCCCTCTTTGAAGCTAACTGGTGCTCAAACCCAGCTGAAGTGAAGCAGTAGAAGCAGACAATGGGAAAGCAATGCCACCTCTCTTTTCTCACTCTTCCAAAGGAGAACTCTTGCAAAGGTAAGCAGTAAGGTGTGCTGAGGGCTTGGCAGCCATGGTAACTGAGGACGGTTGATGGGACCAGAGATGACTAGCCAAGAGGGGCGCAAACTCTGGACAGCAAAGGACAGTGGTGTGAAATATGGAATAGACTGAGATAGGACTCCAAGGGCGGACTAGACCATGGTCTAGGAATGGTAAGATTTCAGCTCAGGGTACAAAAGTTTCCAAAGGTCAGGCTGTCCAACACAGGAGCAGGCAGCCTCTGAAGTAGTGAGCAGCCCATCCCTGGGAATAATCAAGCTGAGGGGAGACGAACTTTGGCAAGGATGTGAAGGGACTCAGTGGGAGAGGGTCCAGATGATCCCTGGAGACCATCAGATGCTGATGCAAGGCTGCATCTGCCTGCCCTTTCCTCTCTGGCTCCTCTCTCCTGCCTTTTTTTTTTTTTTTTTATTATTGTGGTGAAAATATACATAACTAAAAGTATGCCATCTCAACAATTTCTACACGTACAACTCAGTAACACTGATTACATTCTTCAAGTTGCGTAACCATTCTCGCTATCCTTTTCCAAATCATTCCACCACTATTAACGTAAGCTCAATGCCCCCTAAGCAAAATCTTCCCCTTCCCCCTCGGTGACCGCTAATCTTTGGTTTCTCTGTATTTGTTTCCTTCATGTAAGTGACATCATACAGTATTTGTCTTTCTGCGACTGTTCTATTTCCCTTGACATCGTGTTTTCCAAGGTTCATCCATGTTGTGGCATGCATCAGGACTTCATTTCTCTCTATGGCTGAGGAGGATTCCACGTTCCACATTTTGTTTAGCCCGCCTTCCTCTTTCCTTTCTAGCCTTCACCCTTTCCCTGACTCTCCTGCCCAGTCTGAGACTGGCGCCTCTTTCCAGCTCTACATCAGACTGAGAAGTGAAGTACTTTAGGCCCTATCCCTAGAGGATTTTGTCCAACTTGAGTCCTATTTTAGGGCGTAGATCTAGCCCTCACCTCTCTCTTTTTTCTTCCCCAAGAGTCGGGGAGGAGCGCTAACACTGATCGGACAGGTGTCACGCCAGGTGTTTGGCATGCATTTTCTCACGTCACCCTCACGGCATTCCCTCATGGCACAGATCGTCACCAGTGTTTCATAGATGAAGAGACTGAGTCTCAGAAAGGTTCACACAGTGGGCAAGAGGAAGAACCAGGATTCAAACCACTTCCTGTTTGACTTTGAGCAGCAGCCTGCCACCCTACCAGTAGCAGAGACGCTGACTCCTGGTGACCTCATGTGGGTCACAGTAGAACTGGGCTCCATAGGATTTTCAATGGTTGATTTTGCAGAAGTAGATTGCCAGAACTTTCTTCTGAGGTGCCTCCACACATCTCTGAAATTATCCGTCAGCCCACTGTCCCTTCAAACTCAACTCACTGGCTCTGACAGCAGCATCAAGAGTATTTGAGGAGAAGGTGCCTCCCTGACATCAGCTTCTGAGTTTTTTTGGGGGGCCCTGAGACCCTTGTTCCTAATCATTCTTAGTCTATCAACCAGTTGAATTGTATGTTCAATCTGGACCACTTTTTGGGTCTTGGGATGCTTTCATCTGGAGCCCAGGGTCCTGGGCGTGGGTCCTGGCTTCATCTCTTACCTGTTTTGTGACCTTTGACAATCATTAACCTTTTGAGACCTTTTCTGTGAAATCCCTGTTCTATGTGTTGGAGGTCTAAGGATTAAATAAGATCATGCCTGTGAAGCTAAGTAGACCAGATACTGTCACACAGGGTTTGTGACCCACACTGAATGCTTTTTGGAAAGAGACAGGGAGGAATATATCAGAGCAGACATGATTAATTTGAAATGTCATTGTTGGTGATAGTGGTGGGGACACACACCACAGCACCGAAGGAATGGCGATGACCGCATCCTGCCTGCCTTTCTATCCAGACGATAAATCCACTTTTATCTGGAAGTCGATTCGGGAGAGAGGGCCATTTGTAAATATGACCTCCAGCAGACAAGCCACTCTTGCGAATGATACATGGAGCCCACCAGCCTCGTCCCTCTGATGTCATCTGGCTTCTTGGTTGAGCCAAAGATGCCCCATGAGCTACATCAGGACATCTCATCTCTCTCCCTCTCTCGACCCGGGAACAGAGTCACCTAGCAACAGTTTCCTACAGCATGGTTAAAGTAGCCAGAATGCCCGATTCACTTCATCACCCCAGAATCATAAAGTCATACACCCCTTGGAAAACTGAAGGCAGGAAAAGCGTGGCACCTAGACCGAGGAGCCCTTGGGTAAATGGTGAAGTTCTTTAAATGAGTTAAAACCAAAACCCAGCTGCTGTCAGGTCAGTTTCCGCTCACGGCGACCACATGTGTCTCACAGTAGAACTGCCTTCCATGTGGTTTTCAATGGCTGATTTTTTAGAAGCAGATTGCCAGGACTTTCTTCCGACGTACCTATGGGTGAACTTGAATCTCCAGCCTTTCAGTTAGCAGCCAGGTGCTTTAACTGTTGGCACCACCCAGGGACTCCTTAAATGAGTTAAACCAAAACCAAACCAGTTGCCGTCAAGTTGATTTTGACCCATGGGTAGCTCCATGTGTTTCAGAGTAGAACTGTGCACTGCAGGATTTAAAATGACTGACTTTTCAGTAGATTGCCAGGACTTTCTTCCAAGGCACTTCTGGGTTGACTTTAACCTCTAACCTTTTGTTTAGCAATTGAGCGCATTAACTGTGCCACCCAGGGACTCCTAAATGAGTTAAGTGCTCCATAAATATCAGCATTATTTACAAATGGCCCCCTCTCCTGGATCTGCTTCCCTCTTCAGGATAGAAAGGCAGGCAGGATGCAGCCCTCCGCCATTCACCAGCTTGGAGAATCTCTGACCTCTAGGAGCAATCCCAGAGAGATCTGCTGTCTGGGTTGTGAATGGGTCCTGGTTGGTGCAGTGTTCGTGTTGATTTCCTGGGACCACCTTGCACAGACTGAGCTCTTCACTAGATACTTCCGGGGAGGGACAGAAGCTCGTGTGTTCTTCCACACAAGACCATCTGTAGGTTGCATGTGAGGTGCCTGAGCGGAAACATGTTTGTACATGCCCCAGTACACGTGAGAAAGGGCCCAGTGGCCTCATGGTAGTCCTTCTACGTCAGTTTTCTGAAGCCAAGGTTCTAAGGATCCCCAGCCTCAACTGGCTCACACATAAGGAAAACCTGTTAGCTCGCTTAACAAGAAGACCAAGGCTTCATGGCTCCATGTGGCTGCCAGGATCCAAGTTCTTCCCATCTTTCTCCTCTGTCATTCTCAGCTTTATCCCACAGACTTGGTCCCCCAGGGTGCCAAGACTGCAGTTTTAGGTGTCACATGTAGACATGTCACTCAATGGAATCATTGAGACCTCTCCCCAAAGCCCCCAGCAGACATCTTCTCGTGTTCTCCTGGCAAGGGTTGGGTCATATGACTGCCATGAACTGACCATGACCTACTCCTCCGTCCCAAGGGGAAGGAGGCGACGTTAGACCAGATAATGGCTATGGCACCCAGGAACATGGGGGCTGACCTTGTGTATCAGCTACTCATAATATCAGTGAGACTTTGTGTGTGACTCTGAGGCCCTGGGGGGCCCTGGACAACTAATTAATGCAGAGAAAGAGAGAGCCCGCACAGGCCCTGGCCCTCTTAACATTGCCCCAATTGTAGGCATATGTCTTGTTTCCCCAATTGGCTTGTACACCCTTAGAAGGCAGGGGCCATGCCTTACACCCTCCTTCTGCCATCGCCCCAGTTCCTGGCACAGGGCTGGGCACGTGCAAAGCATGCCACAAATGCTTCTTATTACAGTAAGAGTAAAAAACCCAAACCAGTTGCTGTTGAGTCAGTTTCGACTCATGGTGATCCCATGTGTATCAGAGTGGAACTGTGCTCCATAGGGTTTTCATTGGCTGGTGTTGTAAAGTAGATTGCCAGGATTTTCTTCCAAGGCGCCTCTGAGTGGATTCCAACTGCCAGCCTTTCAGTTAGCTAGCGGCCAAGCACGTTAACCATTTGCGCCACCCAGGGACTCCTACCAATAAGAATAGCCACATTTATCAGGCACTTATGATGTGCCGGGCAGTCTGCTGAGAGCTTTATCTGTCTTCTCCCATGGTGTAAGTATCATCCATCCCACTTCACAGATAGGTCTCAGAGAAGTTAAGTAGCCTGACCAGGGCTACTCAGCTAATGAGAGGTAGAGCTGAGAGCCCAGATATAAATCCTGGAAGTCCGACGCAAAAGCTTGTGTGCTTTTGACCACTGAGTTCCATTGCTGCCCGGCCATGTTAGTGAGGGACTGAATGAATGATCAAAGGGAGGTGCTGCAGGGGTTTGGACACTCACCGAAGAGAGCCTCCCCTTCCTAGAACTCTCACTTCACCTTCGAAGGCCTCCAGAGCCAGAGAGAACATTGTCCACGGGGTAGCTGGAATCCTCTAGGACTTCACTTGTAGAAAATCCTCCCTTGGGTCAAGCTGGGCTGTGCTTCATTACGATCCCTGCTCCGTTGTTCCGATTCCAGAGCAATGCAGCCCTTTAGAGCGTCTGAGAGAGTGGTGTCTCTTCCCAGGCCCATCCCTCCCCTGGGTTCCACAGTCCTGGTTTCTCTACTGTTCTTCCTGCCTTCACCTGCACTGTGACAACCCCTGACCACACTAGTTGTCCTCTCCTGACACCTCACCATTTGCCAATGTGGCCTGTGCTCTTTGGAGGTCCTAAGTGGGTACTAGACTCCAGGTGGCTTGAGCAGCTTCATGCCCCTGAGGTCCCACACTCCTATGTAGTCTGAGCGTGCATGCCCTCCTCTCTCAGCAGCTGTGTCAGACCGTGGGCTTATACTGAAAACGTGTCTTAAGTCCCCTGTGAGCCCAAGAGATGGCCCGCTGGGTGACTTAAGTGCATAGATAAATAATTGCTTCTTAGGCGGTTTTGCCAGGGGAAAACGTATTCCAAGTTGCAAAAAGCGCACTTCGGGATGATAGCAGGAGGGATAGTCCAGTGGCTAAACAGAAAGAAGCTTAGTTTAGTGGAAAAGAGTCAACTCGGAGTCAGAGACCTGGTTCCTGGCCCCGCCGGCTGTGTTTAATCCTCCTCAGCATCCCGTGGTGGGGTGTGTAATTGTTCCCATTTCACAGATAAGAATCTGAGAGAGGGTGGAAACTAGACCAGGGTCACACAGGTGCAGTAAGCTCTCCAGGCCTCACTGTTCTTACCTGTAAAATGGGATAACAACCTTTGTCCACCTCACAGGGGAGCTGGAGCCTGACCCCTCAGACCCCCTTGGCTGGTGCCCTTTGTCGCCTCCACCCGCAGAGGCTCCCATGTCCAGAGCGTGGACAGAATATGTGGGCATTCTCTAAATTGCAGTGACTGTAGTGTGGCCCTTGTGGGCCTCTGTAAGCATGAGTGTGTGTGTGTGAATGTGAGTGTGCACATGCTGAGGTCTTTGTCTGTGCAGACCCCACGAAGAGGGACGGGTTGTGGGGCCGGTGCCGCCTCTCAGGCCCCTGCTACCCTGGCCAACCCTGCTGTCCCCACAGAGAGCCATCCGTGTGCGCAGCCACTCCATGGAGACCATGGTGGGCAGCCAGAAGAAGCAGCACAGCGGGGGCATCCCCGGCAGCCTCAGCGGGGGCATCTCCCACAACAGCGTGGAGGTCACGAAGACCACCTTCTCTGTGAGTGCCGGCAGGCTCTGGGGCGGCACGTGGGAGCTGGGAGGGTCCCCCAGGCTGATGGGGAAAGGGTGCACCCACCCCAGGCTTGGGTTAGATGACAAGAGCAGGGTGAGCTGGATGACAGAGGGAAACCAAGGCTGCCTGGGGGGTGACCCCAATCCCTGCCCTTTAAAAGTAGTGCTTTGAGGCCTCCA
This sequence comes from Trichechus manatus latirostris, assembly GCF_000243295.1. NCBI lineage: Eukaryota > Metazoa > Chordata > Mammalia > Sirenia > Trichechidae > Trichechus > Trichechus manatus. Next base: position 16,773,464 of record NW_004443976.1, on the reverse strand, counting down.
TCCAAAGCAGCACTTGGGGCCGGCCCTCACGGGAAGCTCTCCTGTGGTCCTCTTCCCTGAGCTTCCTCAGCAACTGGGCCTCCTCCTTAGGGCCAGCTCTGTAAAATGGCCCTGGGGTGCATTTCTCTGCGCAAGGGCTTGGGGCCCGTGACTGTGCGAGGGGTGTGCTTGCTTTGTGGTTATTAATGATAATGGTTGCCACCACTTAATGGGTGCACTGAGCTAAGTAATTCATAGCCATCATCTCATTTGATCCCCGTAACAGCTGTTCGAAGTAGGTAAGGATGTGTCCCTCATTCTGCATTTGCAGAAAAGGGAGCCCAGAAGGGTTAAGTAACTTGCTAAAGTTCACCCAGCAAAGCTGAAGAACTGGGATTTGATGCAGCTCCCTGATTCAAAGCCTGTGCTCATAATCGCTTTGTATACAGTTCCTAAAGAAGAGTGCCCGGCAGGTCTGTGAATGTGGGCCTGGTCTGCTTGCACCAGGCTGGCAAGGCAAGGGAACCACATAGCCTATCCTTTTATAAAGCAAAGTGGCTTTGGATTTGTGTAGACTAGGGTTTTTGTTTTTAATATCAGAACATACCCATCATGATTCTGATGACTAGTATTATCAATGGTCTTGCATACTTTATTTAACTTACCAAATATTTTCATAGCATTGTCTAGTGTTACTGTCCCAGGAGGTCTGCGAAGAGAGCAGGCCAGGGCAATTATTTCCATTTTGTGGATGAGGAGACGGAGACTCAGAGAGTGTTGCCGCTTGCCAAGGTTGCACAGCACATGAATAACACATGAATCTAGGCTTCTGTCTCCCCTTCCTAAAACTCCATCACTCCCTCTGTCTGAAGCAGATGCCTTCCCGGCTGACTCCCTCCTGGCCCTGCCCCTCTCAACCTGTCTTGCTATTGGTGACACCCAGCCTGGGTCGTTTATTTGAGAGCAGTGCATGGAGAGCCAGGAGCCCTGGGTTCTTATCCTCATCCTGCCAGTGATTTGCTTTATGACCTTGGCCAAATCTCTTCCCCTCTCTTGTTCTCAGCTTCTTCATTGACAAAATGACAGCTTGGACCAGGTCACACTAGGGACCTTTTTGTGGTTCTCGGCCTGTGGCTCCCTGAATCACCCTGTCTGTCCTCAATCCGTAGGGCTCTCCTTATGGTGGCCTTGACCCTGTGTTCTCCCAAGGATCTTTGCCTCTAGTGGATTCTTTCCAGGGATCACCTGGCTTTGCTTAAGAAAACAGGCTGCAACTGGCTGAGTCTTGGGGTCTCAGCTCCTGTTCCATAGATTCCATCCTCTCTGTCTTGGTATTTTTGGGGTCTCCTCCAGCCCAGGGAGGCTGGAGCCAGTTGAGGGGTCGCAGGAGCTATTTGTCGACCAGGGAGGGGAAGAAGGGAAGGAGGTATGGGATTGGGGTGTGAGCACTCATTTTGCTGGTTTAATTGGCAGCCTCCCGTGGCAGCAGCAACGGCAAAGAACCAGTCGCGGAGCCCCATCAAGCGGCGGTCAGGCCTCTTTCCCCGTCTGCACACGGGCTCTGAAGGCCAGGGAGACAGCCGGACACGAAGGTAACTGTCAGGGCCCCAGGACTCCAGTCTGACTGTGGGTGGGATCTGTCAGCTCTCCACCACCACAGCTGCCAGATGCCCAACCTTGGGGATAGCTTTGCTCAGCTACAGGAGATGATGTCCCTCCAGCCCAGTCCCCCACTTCAGACACCTGGGCACTGACTCTCACTCAGCTCTTTATCCAGTGAGGCTGATTTGGCCAGTCTCTCCATGGGACTTTCCTAAGTCACTTCTGCAGCATTTTTACCCAGGCTGAAAACATTGCTTGGATTCTTCTCCTTCTTTGTTTTTTTTTCAGTGCTCACTCAAATGTTTCCTATTGCGTAAATCTTCCTTGATTCATTCTACTAAGCGGAGTTAGTTGAGCTTTCCTTAGGGCTTCTAGAATGTTCTGTTAAATTTTTTTTAGCAGCTCTCATTTAAATTATACTACAGGAGAAGGAAACTCCCAGGCTCTGGGCCAAGAGTAACCCTTGGTGCTTTCCTTTGCCAAGATGTCCTTAGTACCCAGGGCCGCCTGGCCACACCTCTCCAGGGAGCTCTTTATTTTTGACCATTGGAAACACAAGTTTGTTATTATTATTTTAGTTTAAAAATTTTTTTTACTGTGGTACAAACATACATAACAAAACATTGGCCAATTCAACAATTTTTATATGGCATTGATTACATTCTTCATGTTGTGCAACTACCCTTTTCCAAATTATCCCACTACTATTAACATAAACTCTGTGCCACCTAAACAGTAGCTCTCCATTTCCCCCTTGGGGAGCCATATTGTGGTGATGTGAATGGTGCCCCTGGGTCATGCAGTGGGTGGCCCTGCTAACATCTGCATGTTGCATTGTTCCCCAGTCCTGGGGTGGCTTTCGCAGACCTCACTCTCTTCCCTCCGTGGCCCGCTCTTGACGTGTGTCTCTGCCAGGCGGGGTGACCCTCTTGGGTAAGCAGGTAGACTTGGGCTGGGGGCATCCTCCCAGGACCCTTGCCTTGGGAGCCCTCTATTCTGCCCAAGGAGCCTGGAGTAGCCCCCGGCTGAGCAGAAAACCTTGTTGTCTGCAGCAGTGTCTGAGGGGGAACTCGGGCGGGAGAGGAAATCCTGGCGTCTGAGCTTGGGCAGGGTACACTCTGACCCCACAGACCCCCATGGTGCTGAGAACTGGCCACACTCTGCCTTGGGCCTGGGGGTGGGGTGGGGTCTGCGGGCGCCTCCGTGATCTCACTCCTCTTCATTCCCATTTCCTCAGCGACAGCGCATCCAGCACCCCCAAGACCCCGGATGGCGGACACTCTTCTCAGGAAATCAAGTCTGAGACCTCATCCAACCCCAGCTCTCCGGAAATCTGCCCCAACAAAGAGAAGTAAGAAAGTGCGGGTGAGAGAAGAGCTGGCTTTAGCTGTTTGGAGCCCTGGAATATGCTCACTGCCTCCAAATAGGCTGAGGGGAGCACCTCTTGCTCCAGGAAACCCCTGGGACACAAACACCAACAAACAGGGCCAGGGGAGCGGCTGGTGGGCAAGCTCCGATCTCCCCCGGGGCCTGCCCTGCTCTCAGGGCCCCGGGAGGGCCTGGGTGTCCTGGTGTGTGAGCAGGCCTCACCCTGCTTCCTGTTTCCTGCAGGGCCTTCATGAAGTTGAAGGAGAACGGCCGAGCCAACATCTCTCGCTCCTCCTCCAGCACCAGCAGCTTCAGCAGCACGGCGGGGGAAGGCGAGGTCATGGAGGAGTGTGACAGCGGGGTAGGTGTGGCCCTGTCCAGCCTTGTGGCGGGGAAGGGCACCCTGGGGCCCAGCCTGGCATCCCCTGTGTACATTAACATACTCACTGTGGCAGAGCCCCACTCCAGGCTATGTGGATAAAGGGGGGATGGCGGTATGAAAACAAGAGGTGGCCGTCAGCCATTTCCACCTTCTGGGGGTGGTGGTGGTCGAGGAGGAATCCCCTGGAGTGACACGGTCGCAGCAGCAGAAAGATGGAGGCCAGGCTGCATGGTGTCCCTGCCATGGGGCTCCTGGCTGGAGGGGGCTGGGAGAGTGTGGCGCCAGGGTTGAAGGCAGCAGGAAAGAAGAGCAGGTCAGAGTGGGAAGTGGGAGGCAGGGGCTGCCCTGGGCTTATGGGGCCTGTCTCAGGCCTGCCGAAGACTGAGGCTTGGAAGGACCCTGGGGTGATGGAAATTATCTGCGCTCAACTAGTAACGTAAAGGTTGGCAGTTCATAATTACCCAGCAGCGCCATGGAAGAAAGGCCTGGCAGTCTTCTTCCATAAAGATTATAGCCAAGAAAATGCAATGGAGCAGTTTTACTCTGTAACACATAAGGCTGCCATGAGTTAGAATTGACTCAACAGTAACAGATTGTGGGGCTTGGAGGGGCTGCAGGAAGGCCGCCGTGCTGAGGCTAGCCTCGCTCACCCAGCCTCTCTCCCCAGAGCAGCCAGCCATCCACAACCTCGCCCTTCAAGCAGGAGGTGTTTGTCTACAGCCCGTCCCCAAGCAGCGAGAGCCCTGGCCTGGGGGCGGCAGCCACTCCCATCATCATGAGCCGGAGTCCGGGTCAGTGGCATCTGGCAGGGTCGTCTGGCGGTGTACTGGGAGGGGCCAGGAGGGTGAGGGCAGTGCTCTGAGCATAGTTCATGGGGGATGCACACCAGGTGCACTGAACTGGTCAGTTTCTGCTCCTCCTTCATGGTGTTAGGCCTGTCAGCTCTGCTCGCTCACTTTATCTGTTCGTCAACTTTAAGAGGCGGGTGTTCTCATCATCTTAATACGAATGGTGAAACTGAGGCTCAGAGAGGTGAAATGATTTGCCCGAGATCTCATAGGGGAGGAGCTAGGATCGTAGGATTTGAGAGTGGAGGCTCTTTCCACTGACCTCCCTGCCCTTATTCCAGAGCTCCTTTGTCATAGCCATTATCCAACAATATAAGGCAAAGAGGTGTGAAGAGTGTTGTAGGTGGAGGGAACAGCATATGCAGAGTCCTGGAGGGAATAGAGAGACGTGTGTTCTGGGATCTGCAAGTGGCCTAGTTCAAGGAGAGGAGGGGTGAGAGAGGAGAGAGATGAGGTCATGGAAAGACTGGCGAGGATCTGGGTGTTATCCTGCCAGCAGTGGAAACCACTGGAGGAGCAAGTCTTGGAAGGTTCTTAAGTCGAGGAGCGCCATTTGCTGTTGAGAAGGACCATTTTGGTGGCTGAGGCTGCATTCAGAAAGGACTGGGAGGGGCAGGAGAGGAGGGGAGTGGGGTGGGAGAACAGGGCGGGAGACCAGTGGGGTGTTTACACTGGGGTGGTGTGGGTGATGGGGCCGTGGATGGGGGTGGTGGCTGGGATAATGGGGAGAAGGAAGTGGATTCAAAGCTGTCAAGGAGGTAAAATCTACCAGGTTCAGTTGTGGCTTGTGGGTTCCTGGCCCTGTGTTCCCTACATTAGGTCAGAGGAAGAGGGGTGGGCGGGAGACAGGGTGAAGAGTTAGAGGGGCACCCAGTTGGACCTTTACAATAGGTATTGCAGGGGGCTGTGGTTGCCCAGAAATAGAAGCCTTGGTCCCCACCTCAAGGAAGGCAGTACAGCAGGGGGCAAGCTCAGGACCCTGCAGCCAGACTGCCTGGCCCAAATTCTGATTCTGCCACTTACTAGCAATGTGACATTGAGCAAGTTACTTAGCCTCTCTGAGCCTCAGTTTCCCTGAGCAAAAATGGGGGAGAGGATGGGAAATAGTAGTTTCTACCCCCACATGGTTGGTTTCGTGAGGATTAAATAAATTTACCACTTGCAAGAGACTTAAAACTGTTACATTTAATGTTTGCTAAATAACAGGAATAAAATAATAGTCTGAATCAACCAGGGGCAACCTTACTCCCCAGGGACATTTGGCAATGTCTGGAGACATTTTGATTGTCTTGATTGTGGTGTGGGGAAGTGTTATTGGCATCTGGTGGGTAGAAGCCAGAAATGCTGCTAACCATCCTACAGTAAATAAGATAGCCCTCACCACAGAGTTATTTGGCCCCAAATGCCAGTAGGCTGAGGGTGAGAAACCCCGGACTAAATGACAGAAACACAGAAAGGGCCAATGGGCCAACAGGGTGGTTTGAGCCATAATGCTTCTGGGGTTCTCACCGTGAGGTGGCAAAGGGAGGATGCAATGTCGGGGAATAAAGTGCAGATGGTAACTCAAAAGCAAAAACATTCTTTGCATAAGTGCGCCTGTGCTCCCCAATTGAGGGAGCGGTGCAGTTGCTTCCTCTCATTCAACCTCCGGGGGGCGGGCAGCTTTGAGCTGGGTTCGCATCTTGGCTGCAGCATCGAGAAGCTCACCTCTCTGAGCCTCAGTTTCCTCATCTGTAAAACGGGATAATTATACAAGTTCCCTGGTTTGTTTGTTTTTTTAATGAGGCTTAATTAAATATTGATAGAATGAATGAAAGAAACTGTTACCAAGCCTAGCTCATCGTCAGTGCTAATGATCAAAATAAATAAGGTTTTCAGTAAAGGGAGGTTTCTAGAGTTTCTGCCATTTGCTGAACATCACACAGGGAGGAACTGGATCTGGAACGGGCCTGGTAACTCCAGCCCCAGTGCTAATTGCACCACCCTTTGGCCACCTCCCCCCTACCCCTGCCCCAGTATTAAACCCTGAGGATCTGCCCTTTACCTTCATGGAAGTTGTGCTGGGTACCCCCAGGACTAAAATGGGGCTTGAGGAGATCTGGAAACCTGCTCTAGGCTGTTCAGCTGAGTCTTGGGAGAGACAGGGCTGAGGGGAGGGAGGTGGCCTGGGAGGGCCTGCCATTTCCATCTACCATGATCTCAGATGCTCTGACCCTCCCGCATTTCACACCTGGGCTGCCTGGGGCCCAGAGTGGGGATTGGTGGGTCACAGAGGGAAGCACTCACAGCGCTGGGTGGGACTTCTTGATTTCAAACACCAGGAACAAGTCAGCAAGTCTCCAGGGGAACTGAGCGAGCTGTAGCTTCCTTTAGCCAGAGGAAAACCAGAAACCCATGTGGCCCCTGCCAGGGTGAGCTGGTGAAGGTTTACCAGTTGGTTCTCTCTCTCTCTCTCTCTCTCTCGCTCTCTCTCTCTCGCTCTCTCTCTCTCTCTCTCTCACACACACACACACAACCGTCTATATGTATATGGTCATCATAAATCTTACTGCTATAAAGAATCTGAAGCACAATTTACATATAAGGATAAAATACACAATATTCTTTACTGAAAATTCCATATAGCCAATTAATTCTCACAAAATGCCTATTGATTTTCGCCTAACTTTTACATCCATAGCCAACCTAAGGTTGCAAATGGCAAACACGTGTAGTTCCGGTATGAATATTGATGGATGTGTTAGTTTATGTTATGAATAAGGCGGGAGTGAAACATGAGTGAAGAAAACTTCATCTGTTCATGAATGACGTGAGCAGCTTATTTCCCGAATCAGATAACACAGTGAAACCTGTGAGAGCTGGAACTCCACGAGACTGCCTTGGTTTTCCCGGTCTTGCAAGTTTTCTACCTTTGACAGAGTACAGTCTTACCACTTTTCTGTCACTCTCTATTAGAAAATACTTGAGTTCTCCTTCTCTGACAGGTTTCTGCCTTGCACGATTTCCGGCTTTTGCAGGTTTTACTGTAGTTTTCAAATACTGGAAGAATATTTACTCAGCTTTTTTGTGCTATTCACAATGTAATAACTATAGACATAGCAATGATTGTGAGGATTGTTGCTCACAGAACCGGGCAGTATTTCGTTCTGTTGTATGTAGGGTCACTATGAGTTGGAATCGACTTGACGGCACCTAACAACGACAAATGACTATAGACACACATATTTTTAAGTTTAATCTGCATTATTAACAATTTCTCCATCACTTTCTGAAGCCTAGACAACAAAACAGCATATCAAGCCTTGATTTGTAACCCTTGCTGATTTCTGTAGTGTAAATACTCCCACCACGGTTGATTTCAAGCTACCGACGTGACAGCACTGAACGTGGACTTGGGAAGAGAGGCCGGGTAGCACGCCATTACGTAGTAGTACCACCATTCAGGTTCAATAGACGTAAATCGCTTTAAGAGCGTAGAGTGTAGTAAAACGTAGTAAAATAATTTGGAAGTGATGGATTTGAGTATATTTGCCTTTGTTTTAATATAATTTACTTAAGTGTAAGCTTATGTAATTAATTTTTTTAAATGGCTGTGCTTAACAACCAGCTCTAAACACTTCTGAAACTTTAATAGTTGTCCCTAGTAAGTCCATATGAGTCGGCTCCAGCATGCCAGAACATCAGGAAACTTGTATTATTACCCCATTTTACAGATGAGGAAACTGTCTTGGCAGCTGAGAGGCCACCTGGCCTGTTTGGACAGTGTCTTGTGGAGACATTTTTCCGGCCTCCCCATCCAGTTCCCTCCCCCACCTCCTGCCTCCCGACAGCCTCCATGACCTCTACAGCTCCACCCCGTTTTCATGGACATTCTCCTTTTTCTTAGATGCCAAAAGCAGAAACTCCCCGAGGTCAAACCTGAAATTCCGCTTTGATAAGCTCAGCCATGCCAGCTCCAGTGCGGTAAGGACCTGGGGGTGGGGGCGTCACAGGGAAGCAGCCTCCATAGCCACATTCCAACTGCTTTCAAAAGCCAGCTTCCCTCCTGGGGTTGGATGAAGAGGGGGCTCATACATCACACCAGGGCCCCCCACAAAGGAGAGCTCTGGTCACATCTGGGGTGACGCTGTCTGTCCCTACACGGTACAGGCATTAGCCTGGGGGTCGCCTGCCACCTTTTCAACACCTCCTGTGTTAGAGCCTCACCTGGGCCAGAGCCATGCTCAGATGTGAGTTGTGAACTGTTGCTACTGGGCTTGGAACACACCATTGTACGGTATCAGACACAATAGATGGAGGTAACGTTAAAATAAACAAACAAACCAGTTGTGGAGTTGACTCCGACTCATAGTGACCCTGTTTGTGTCAGAGTAGAACTGTGCTCCAAGGGGTTTTCAATAGCTGATTTTTCAGAAGTAGATTGCCAGGCCTTTCTTCTAAGGCTCCTCTGGGTGGACTCGAACCCTCCAACTTTTAAGTTAGCAGTTAAGTGCTTACCCATTTGCACCACCCAGGGGCTCCAGATCACGTTAGGAGCATAGATAATAGTAAAACGTAGTAAAATAATTTAGAAGTGACGAATTTTGAGTACGTTTACCTTTGTTTTAGTGGACTTTATTCAACTGTAAACTTGTATCATTTGGGTTTTTCTTAATGACTGTGTTTGACAATCAGCTCGCGTTTCTCTCCCTGCGCTCACTGGAGAGCTGAGAGCTGAGTGCGCAGGAGCTGCCATTGGTGGGATTATGTTGCTGGTTATTAAAAACCGAACGTGGACTTGGGAAGAGGCGCCCGGTAGCACGCCATTACATAGTATTACCACCATTCAGATATAACAGACGTAAATCGCCTTAAGAGCGTAGACACTAGTGAAACGTAGTAAAATAATTTGAAAGTGATGGATTTGAGTATATTTGGATTTTTCTCTTATATGGATTTTTCTTGAAACAGGGCCACTAATGTGAAACAGGAGTGCTTCGCCTGTTAAAGGTGCGTTGAGTATTTCACCTGCTGTGGCCGTGAGGGGCGGTGGGTCCCTTTAAGATTAGGGTACGAGTGGCCTTATAACCTTGAGAATACCCGGAGTGATCCCGCCAGCTGGCAGAATAGATAATAGTAAAGCATAATAAAATAAAATCGTTTTAGTTTATAAAAATATAAAAGGGATAATAAAATAATCCCTGAAGCCTCTAGGATGATGGGTCCCAGGTCTGGATGGGGAAGAGGGGACAGGATGGCCTTGGGGGTGGATGGGAAGGGTTGCCCGATAGGATTGGGCCAGACACACTAGACTGAGCTCTCTCCCACTGGATGGAGCCTGGTTGCAGCGGATAGAAAATGGCAGCAACCCAGAGCCCACCTTCCTCTCCCAGTGGGAGGAATTCTTCAGGTTGCCCCCTTGTCTCCCTGCTCTCAGGCAGCCCTTCCCTCCTCCTAGCCAAGTGTCCCTGGAGTCCTTGGCCAGCACTCTGGGCTGGTCTGTGTCCTCCCTCTTGTGCCCAGAAGTGCCCCTGACCACCTAACGTTGTAAGGGACATCTCCAGGGTGGATCTCTGCTCGAGGGGTCACGTGGTCTTTAGTAGCGAGGGGCATGGGTCCAGCTCACCACCATCAAGACCAGAACCGCTGCTAGTGACGTTGCTAGAGACACACCTGACCTCCTCCCACCCCCCGACCCCCGCCCGCCCTCTGCCCACCATGGGACTCCCAGGGGTATGAGTGACAATTGGAACCAAGAGGAGGGGTCAGGCTGAGGCCACTTTATGTAAACCTGATCTGTGAAAAAGCAGAAGAGAAAATGGGAGTGTTGGTGTTCCCGTTTTAACTCCCAGATGCCTCGGTTTACCAGATTAATGTTTGTGCTCAACTTCCTGGGGCTGACAAAGAATACCCCAGTTGTAGAAAGTCCAGCACCCTGTATTTGTCTCCTTCCTCATCCTAAATCTATTCAGTGGGCTGTAGCCATGGGCACATCTGTTGCCCACCCCCTTGCCCTCTGGGCTCTGCACCATCAGGGTTTGTATTCTCCCTGCCTTCCTTCGCTGAACTTTTGGTCATTATTTCCCTCCTCCTTGTCTTCTCCAGGGAAGCCTCCATTCTGTCCTGGAGAAGGCTCCTAGTCCAGCTCTTTGGGGGTGCCGTCCACTACTCGGACCATCAAGGCCCATTGCCCCACTCGGCCATCTGCCCACCAGACGAGCTGTCTGTCTGTCCCAGTGTCCCCGTCCAGCCACATCCCTGCAAGCACCTCACCAAGACCCTGCAAGCACCTCCCCATCTCTGGACAAGGCCTCCTCCCTCGAGGCCCCCCCTCCTTGTCTCCTCCGGTGTAATGTCTGTCTGGGTCATTTGTCATCTTGTTTTGTCTGCAGAGGAAAAGGGAGTTGGGCAAGGAGGGATTGGGGTGCTGGGGCACTGTCGGGAGCTGGGGGGGCTCATCTGCCACAAAGGCAGAGAGTGATGAGGCGGGGAACAGAGACCAACAGCAGGGGCATCCCTGTGTGTCCTCGGTCACAGTGCCTTCATGGACATGACAGGCTGGAGCCAGAGCAGATGCATTTAGTGGTGGTGGAGGGACCTCTTTTCCAGGAACCAAGATTTGTACAATCAGGACACCATCCTGATAAAAATGAGCTCGGTGGCTCCCACGTTTCCAGGGCTTTGAAATGTCTACTTGCTTCTGTGCTAAGAACTTCTTACCCATCAACTGATGTCAGGCCAGGGCTCCCTGTCCTGTTGCCCACGTATCTCGGGAGGGACACTGGCCCGTTGAAGCTCAGAGACAGCTGGGCGTGTGCAGGAAGGGCGCTGCACACCTCCTTGACTGCAGCTGGAATTTTCTGTCCCACCCAACTTGACGCGTGCTCCTCATGATGGTTGCTGTGAGAAGCTGCATGTCACTGTCTCCCCTTTGAGAAGCCATTTTTCCCATGAAGGGGTGGGCAGGCAGGAGTGAGAGGGAATTCAGGGAGAGTGGGCTTTGACTGAGGAAGACCTCAGGGCCTGAGAGCTCGGCTGGGATGCACTGCTGGTGAGGGTTCATGGAAGGCAGAAATCCTTAACCCACCTGCTACTCAGGTAAGAGCAAGAGAGACACTGTCAGGGTCTGGTCAAGCTGATCTGTGGGAAGCAGAACTGAGGTTTGGGGAGGGAGCACAACATCCTTCAGCGACTTATGTCCCTGGCATCTGTAGGGGCTCAGCGCTGCCTCGGGAGCTGCTTCCAGCCACGGTGCCCTTCAGTGTACCTGGGCTCCGTCCCCCAGTCCTCCTCCTGCCCTCTCTAACTGTGGTCTGTGGGCAATGGTCACATTTGTGGAAGCCCTGCAGCCTGGCTGCCTCTGAGTGTGGTGCAGGCGCCCTGTGCCACCCGCACCGTCAGCCAGAGCCACCTTTGCTGGAACAAACCAGCTCACTTCCTGAGGAGCAGCTCCCCAGCTCCCCATTCTTCCCAGTCTGGGGTGTGACAGGCCATTTCTGACGCCTGGCCATGGTGGGCTTTAAGGTGGCATGTCCTCCAGGTGAAACATGAAGTCTGAAGAGCAGGACCCTTGGAGGTGATCGGCTTCGGTGCATCTGGCGCCTCTGTGGTGTGGGGCTGCCAGGGTAGAGCCCTGGGCCTGCCCGCTCTCATGAGTAGACAACAAGTATTTCCAACAATGCTTTATTTATAGAGGGAAATGGGCTCGTTCCCAAGCCGAGGCATATAAATGTTACACATTTTTTTGACTGATGTTGTGACAATTTCCCCATTGCTTTTGTCGTAAGAGCAAAATCTCGATCCTTTGTACCCACTCACGTGGCAATTGAGGGATTCTATTTGCAGGCTGGGGTGACCTCTCCCCTTACACTGTTGGGAAATGTGTGTATATAAAATGCTAGTCTAGAAAATCTGTTCCAGTTAGGAGATCCACAGAAGAGCTGTTCAGCTTAACTGAGTCCTATTCAAAATCATTTCAGCAGCACCCACTGCTGGAACGAGGCCCGTGGGTTCTGACAGCGTTCTGTTGGCTGGGTTTCTGAAGGAAGTAGAAAGGTCAAACTACATTTCTTTAAAACATATTCCAGGTTTCTGGCTCGCCCCTCTGGGTAGCTCGTATTGGTAGCTGCTTGAGGATGTGTTGTGTTGCATGGTCGTCTGGGGGCTCTCGGAGGTTTTCAGGGGGTCCCCACTCTGTCCTGCTCTCCCCATCACTCTAGCTGCTTTCTGCTGCAGCCCCCACCTCCTGGGCGGGTTTGCTCCTGCCTCTGAGTGGTGGGTGGAGTCCCTAGATGGCGCAAATAGTTAAGCGCTGGACTGGTGACCTGCTTCTGAAAGGTCACAGCCTTGAAAGCCCTGTGGAGCAGTTCTACTCCGCATACACGGGGTTGCTGTGAGTCGGGTTCTACTCAACGGCAACTGGTTTGGTTGGCTGTGTTGGTTCTGAGTAGTGGGCAGGATGGTGGCATGTGTCCAAAGGAACTAGGAGGCACTGATGTGCTTCCTAAAATGCACAGCTCTGAAAATAGTCTGACCCTCTGTTTGCTATTGGGATGCTCTGGACAGGACCCGAAATCTCGCTCCCTCTGAACCTTGCCTCATCATCTCTAGAAGGTCCATCCTACAGCTTTTGGAGTGCGCAGTACCAGCCCACCTGAGGTCCCCATACGGAGGGACGGAGGAGAACAAGGATGGGGCCCAGTCTCCCCTCACCGGCCTGGACTGGAGGGCAGGCAGCTCTAGTTCCTGGAGGGCTTTCCCCCACACTCTCCCTGTGTCTGCTCTAATCCATAAAGTCTTTCCTTCAATTGCTGCACCCAGGCTTCGGGCACAAAGGTTTGCTCAAGCCACATGGATTTTTGTGACCAGACTTGTTTAGAGGGTGCTCATGCTGGCATTTGAGGCATTTTCACTTACAATCTCCATAAAAAGGGCATTTCCTGGACACTCTGTGGCTCTGAGAGCTGCCTGATTCACTGAAGAGACTACTTTCAGTGCTGTAGGGGCACCCACATGCTGCCAGCTAAGTTGATGCTTAAAAACAGATGCAGAAAGAGCTCTAGATAGAAGGTCTTAGCTGGAGTTTCTGTCTATGCTAATGAATGTTAATGATGTTGCTTGGAAAAGATTCTGTGGTTGAGCCTTGTCAAGATTATCTTCTTCCTGGACCTAATATATCATCTAGTCCAACCACGTCCTCATACAGACGAGAAAACTCAGCCCCAGGGAGGGGACATGACATGCTTTAGGGTACGCACGCAGCTTTTGGCAAGGATGGGGTTAGAACCCACAACCCAGGGACCTTTCCTCTGCACCATCTACATACTGGTGAATAAGTGGCTGTGTTTCCCGGGGCCGTGGGCTTTGGAGAAGCCAGTAAGCTTGTGCCTCAGCTCTGGCCGGGAGGCAATGCAGTCAAGGATGCTGGTGGAGCCTCTCTCTCTGTTTTTTCCATCTGGGGGGAGATTCTATTGGATGTTTCAGTGAGGGTCTTGGGGTGTGGGATGCAGCTTGGAAAACAAGGAGGGACGCGATTCCAGTGAGCAGGTCCTCTCTGGCTCAGGCAGTCACCGAGGTGACACCGGTCTATAAAGGGGTCGGAGGCCTGGGCAAAGATGCAGTTAACCAACTCTCACTTGTCCGTTTTAAAAAAAAAAGTGGTAAAGGAAATCTCTTCAATTCTCCCTGATTCCTAAAACAAAGGTGGTTAATAAAACTTAGGTGACGGGGCAGGACGTGAACTCTTCACTTTCTTGCCCTGACCCTTTAAGGTGCCAGTGCAAACACTACCTTCTGCATTCATTTCTAAGTCAGTGGAGACAGGTCAGTTGCGGGGGAATGGGTGGGAGTTCAGGTAGATCTTATGGCTACAGGTGGCCAGTAGGGACCAGGGCCAGGCAGCTGGGCTCAGGACTCCACAGCTCCTTGCTCAGCCTCTAGCTGCCCCTTTCTCAGAGGTGAAGGTGGGTCAGTAAACGCTCGCTAAGGCTGCCTCTGCAGCCTATCTGGGGGGCTGGCTGGGGCACACCTCTGCCAAGCTCTGATACGTTTTATCTCTAGCCCCTTGCTCACCCCAGCCCCACATCTCTCTCCTTTCAGCTGGACCAGGTGCTCAGTGGGGGCACCCACATGTGCCCCTTTGGGGAGGAAGAAGTCAACCCCCACTAGGGTCAAGGGCAGCAGATCGCTCCTAAGGGCAGAGAGGCGGTTGGGGCAGCGGCTCTGTCCTGTGCCTTACCAGCCATGAGGAGGGGCTGTTTGGCTGGAAGACCGGAACTGAATTGCCATTGTCTTTGATTTTGTGCCATTTTTGCTTGGAAGGCCAATCTCGCTTCCTGCTCCCTAGCATGTGTGCTGACCCCCTTGTATGAATGTTACCCTTCGGCACTCCAGCCCGGGGAGTGCAGATGTTTAAGTGTGAAGAGATTCCTCTGTGTCATAGAATCTAAGAAGTGTAGCCTGGAAATGATGATCTGTATGGTGATGATTTTTCTTTCTTTTTTTCTTTCCTCTTAACGAGGAGGTGATTTGTAGACCCCAATTGCTATGTAATGTAAATAGTGTACATTTAATTTATTGCTATGGTAGCACATTGTATTTGTTAATGTATAAAACAAATTCTAAAGGGTTGACAAATGTATATTTTGTTGCTTAAATGTGTCTTTGCAGAAATTGACAATAAATAACATATTTTGTGTCCATCAGTGTTCAGACTTCTTTGCATGGGGCCCCAGGCCTGAGTCTCGCCTTTCAGTCCACCAGAGGTTGCATACTCGCAGCCCACAGGGATACTGTAGATGAGTTATTCTGACCTGAAAAGTTATGTAAAATTTTTGAATTAGTTGCTGTCTTAGTCATCTTGTGCTGCTACAACAGAAATACTACAAATGGATGGCTTTAACAAAGAAAAGTTTATTTCTTCACAGTAAAGTAAGCTAAAAGGACAAATTCAGGGCGTCAGCTCCAGGAGAAGGCTTTCTCTCTCTGTCAGCCTTCTCATCAATGTTCCCCCGGACTAGGCACTTCTCTGCATGGGGACCCCGGGTCCAAAGGACACGCTCTGCTCCTGGCATTGCTTTCTTGGTGGTATGAGGTCCCCGACTTTCTGCCTGATTCTCTTTCCTTTTATTTCTTGTAAGATAAAAGGTGGTGCAGGCCACACCCCAGGGAAACTCCCTTTACATTGGATCAGGGATGTGACAATCCCACCCTAATCTTCTTTAACATAAAACTACAATCACAAAATGGAGGACAATCACACAATGCAGGGAATCATGGCCCAGCCAAATTGATACACACGTTTTTTGGGGGACATAATTCAATCCATGACAATTGCTGATGTTTAAAAATCTGGAAATTTAACATAAGATCTGAATTTTCTGGTTCTCTGGAAAATCTGATGCTGGATCCACACGTCAGGCTAAGGCTCTGAAGAAGCTACCCCTTTAGATGGGAACTAAGTGTGCCACAGTCTCCACCATTCCCTATTGTTCACACTTGGAGCATTTCACTCATTCCTGTTCTTTGCTTGGCCCCTGTAGGCATCTGAGTTTAAGACCCTTGCTATTTGTGGCTTTGTCTCCATTTTTCTTCCCCCTGCCCACTTTCTTTCCAAAATTCCTGATTCACTTCTTCAAGGGTTAGTTCATGATTAAATGCTGTCTCTTCCTATCCCTCTTTGACTCCCAAATGTTCACTCTTATGCACACTTGGCCTTACAACTTTTGGATGTAAGTTTAGTAGTCTCTTGCAGTGTGGTGAATTACTTAATATGGCCCTTTTAGCCATGCACAGTCCTGTGACTCCCACACAATGATTGGGTGAGACTATGCAAATAAGTTACTTGTGGCCCACCAAGGGGATTGGACAGCTTACTAACAATGCAAATAAGGTACATAGAAGACTTGTGTTGGTGGGACCATGCAAATAAGGTGTATGGAACTCTATCAAGGGGATTGGTCAGTTTTGCCATCCTACTAGGCTTAAAGGGAGTCAAGCCCAGAAGTGAGAAATGGACCTCACTACCATCAAGAAAGAAGAGCTGGGAGTGGAGTATACCCTTTGGACCCGAGGTCTCTGCCCTGAGAACTTCCTAGACCCAGGAGACAGAGATAGAGCTGTAACACCAGAGACAGTGAGAAGCAGCCACAGAGAAACAGCTGCAGCAGAACCAGGAAACCAGCATGAGACAGTGCAGTGGGCTTCCCAGCCCACAGAGCAAGGTGGCTGCAGTGGGCATGCTGATCCATGGAGTGAGAGAGCTGAGCACCTCCGGGCTGAAGGTTTGCTGACGGAGTGGGATTCTTCTGGGTACTTGTCGGCAGAGCTAAAGAGCTTTGTAACACTTGACCAAGCAGGGCAGAGGCCAGGCCTGAGGCGGCTTAGAGAGGAGCCTGTCCTGAGGGGGCCAAGAGGAGCCTTGCATGGCCAAGAGGAGCTGAGAGAGCTGTCCTGCACTGAAGGGAGACTTTGCCTACATAATTCCTGATCCGGATCCCAGGTTGTAGCCCGTTACTTGAGTTTTGCCATCCTGCTAGACTTCAGGGAGCCAATCCCAGAAGCGAGGGGGGGACCTCACTACCGTCAAGAAGGAAGAGCCCAGAGTAGAGCATGTCCTTTGGACCCAGATCTCCTGTGCTGAAAACCTCCTAGACCCAGGAGACAGAGCTGTGACACCAGAGATGGTTTGAGGCGGCAGCAAACAAATCGGCAGGTGCAGAACCGGGAGACTGGTGCAAGACGTCACAGTGGGCTTCCCAGTCCATAAGGCAAGGCAGTTACAGTGAGTGTGCCAACTCACAGAGTGAGAGAGCTGAGTGCCTTTGGGCTGAGGCTTACTGGTGGAGTGGGGTGCCTTTGGGCACTTATTGGCAGAACTAAAGGGCTGTAACGCTTGCCTGAGCAGGGCAGGGACCAAAGGGCTGAGAGTTTGAGGGGCTGGGGGGCTTCAGGAGAGACCTGCCTCCGGGCATGGCTGAAAAGCTGTCCTGACCGAAGAACTATATTCCAAGTCATTCCTGATCCTGAATTATAACCTATTACTTCCCTAATAAACCCCATAACTGTGACTATGGTTTGTGAGTCCTGTGTGGTCATTGCAATAAATTGTCAAGCCCAGCAGAGAAGTAGAGGGTGCTGTGGGAGGGATGGTTGGTGTCAGAATCGGTAAAAAGGTTGGCGAGAGGAAGTATGTTTGACCTCTGCCTCAAAGGAGTCATCTGTTGGCCAATGTTGATCTTGATCCTCTCTTCTCCCCCTGATGTTAGACAAGGTAAGATGCCGCCACGGTGCCGTTTTTGCATACCTATTTTTTTTTTCTTAAGAAATTTGAAGACAAGGAACAGGGCTTTAAGTATCTACCGGGGATTGGTTGTGTGATTTTGGGCAAGTTACTTAACATCCCTGGATTTGCATTTTCTTTATGTATAATCAGAAAAATGGTACACGTGGAAAGCATGAGGATGAAAGTGAATTTGTAACTGGCAAAGAGGTTAGAAAAATGCCAGGGTAATTCAAGCTCCCCTGCCAAATTTGTTGAATCCCTAACCCCTGGTACCTATGCATGTGACCTTGTTTGGAAATAGGTCAACATAAGGTCGTATGGAGTAGGGTGGCTCCTCATCCCATCCAAAGTAGTGTCTTATAAAAGAGAAAAATAGAAAGGTAGAGTTAGAGGAAGAACGGCCACGTGACGAGGGAGGCAGACACAGCTGCAAGTCAAGGAATGCCAAGGATTGCCGGGAGCCACCAGCAGCTAGGAGGGAGGCAGGGAACAGTTTCTCTCGGAGCCCACTGAAGGAGTCACCACAGCCGATACTCTGATTTGGCTTTTTAGCCTCCAGAACTGTGAGACAGTAAATTTCTGTTCTTTAAAGCCACCTACTTTGTGCTATTTTGTGACATCAGCCTTAGAAAACTAAAACAGCCCCCCCAATGTCCATTTACACCTCATGGTTGCTTCCTGAGTTCAACCCTTCTTCCCGGAAGCTGACTGGTCACTGATGCCCTGCAGCTTTTGTGGAGGATGAACATTTCCTTCCTGTGTGGGAAAGTGCTATTGGAGTCACGGGCCAGTTACTGTCCTTCCAAACCTTCAGGGCCTGCTAGGGCCCTGAACACTCACCTTTAGTCTAGGTGTCTGTGTTCAGGTATCCTCCTCTACTAGGCGGGGTAGTCCTCCAGGTTAGGGGCTTAGTCTAAGGACTCTTGAAATTCATTCCTCTACCTCAGTGTCCAACAGAGTGCCTGACACACAGTAGGTGCTCAACATATGGGGACTGAGTGAAGACCTGAGCACAGCCCTACCAGATTTGAACCACCCAGAGGTGCCTCGGAAGACAGGTCTGATGATCTGCTTACGAAAGGTCACAGCCTTGAAAACCCTACAGAGCAGTTCTACTCTGCACACATGGGGTCGCCATGGGTCGGAATCCCCTCGATAACAACTAACAATGACAACAGCATGAGAAATTGCTTACAATATAATGGTAAGTAACAAAAAGAGAAGCACAAAACTGCATACGTGTGATCCCATACTTAAAACAAAGCCTGGAAGGAAATATGGGAAATGTTAACAGTGTTTGTCTGTGAGAGGTAAAATTATCAGTGACTTTTCTTTATACTTTATATTTGTACATATTTTCCAAATTTTGTTCAGAGAATGTTATTTTTTACAGCTGAACTAATCATTCTAGTCCAAGGGGACCGTATTAAGTCATTGTATTAGAACTCATATATACACGAAAGCTGGATGATGAATAAGGAAGAAAGAAGAAGAATTGACGCCTTTGAATTGTGGTGTTGGCAAAGTGTATTGAATATACCATGGACTGCCAAAAGAGGGAACAAATCTGTCTTGGAAGAAGTACAGCCAGAATGCTCCTTAGAAGCAAGGATGGAGAGACTACGTCTCACATACTTTGGACATGTTATCAGGAGGGATTGGTCCCTGGAGAAGGACATCATGCTTGGTAAAGCAGAGGGTCAGCAAAAAAGAGGAAGACTGTCAACGAGATAGATTGACACAGTGACTGCAACAGTGGGTTCAAGCATAACAACAATTGTGAGGATGGCACAGGACAGGGCAGTATTTCATTCTGTTGTACGCAGGGTCGCTACGAGTCGGAACCGACTTGACGGCACCTAACAACAACAACATTAGAACTCATTTGGTTTCAGGTGTCAGAAACCCAATTCAAACTGGCTTAAGGAAAAGGATAACTTATTGACTCAGGAGCTGCGACAAACACAGGGGAACTCACTGAAGAGGAAGTATTGTCGGAACTAGACCTCAGGAAGCAGGCACTCCGTGATGTTAGAAGTCAGTCTGCCTTTTCTGCTGTTTCTCATCTCTGCTCCTCTCTGTGTTGGCGTTCCCCATGGCAGGGATGATGGCCTCAACAGCCCAGGCCTATAAACTTACATTCTATAATCAAGAAAGAAGAAAGGGCTACCTCTCCATCTCCAATTTAAAAAATCCCAGGGAAGAATGTAAATTGCCCAGGCTTAAATCACATGTTCATCCGTTGGACCAATCACTGTGTTCAGAAGGATGCAGTACAATGATTGGCCCAGCTAACGTCACATGCTTGCTCTTCATGGCCATAGGGGTGGGTCTTTATGATTGACAGCCTAATAGGACCACATAATCTGAGGGAAGAGTTCTCTAAAGGAAAGGGGGTGCTGTTATCAGAAGGGGAAAGAGAAAAATACCAGACAGACGGAACCCATAATTGCTGCAGTCGACCCTCCTGTTTCTGCCACCCTGTGTTCTATATTTATTATTTTTCTCAGCTTCCCGCATCTGCAGACCCTCTCTATCCTCAGATGATTGGTTAAAAAACCAAACCAAAACAAAACAAAAACATGGAAAAACAATTAGCTTATGTGCAAGTAAGTCTTCTAAGGGAATTTCTTGGAAAGTAAAAAGGGTCATGAGAAAGGGTCATATCCCCCTTCTCTGCTTTCCGGCTTCTGTATTTCATTGTGTGAGGATATGATGCTTGGAGCAGCTGCAGCCATCTTGTGACCACAAAAGCCAGAGCAAAGGAGCAAAGCCAACAAGCTGAGAATGTTCTTGTTGTTAGGTGCTGTTGAGTGGGTTCTGGCTCATAGCAACCCTGTGTACAACAGAAGGAAACACTACCCAGTCCTACGCCAGCCTCACAGTTGCTGTGTTTGAGCCCATTGTTGCCGTCACTGTGTCAATCCATCTCGTTGAGGGTCTTCTTCTTTTTCACTGACCCTTTGCTTTACCAAGCACAAGAAAAGCTGAGAGTAACAGAGTGAAAAGATGAAAAGAACTGCTTTGTTTGTTATTTATTTTTAATGGCAGTGTTGAGCCTATGAATGAACCATTCTTGAAACTGCTATAGCTAAAGACTTACTGAAATATGAAACGACATTTACCTTATTGTTTTTCTTACTTTTTTTTTTTTTTTTTTAACTTCTAAGTCCTGTTCCTCTTCCTGACCCCAGCTAAACTTTAATGGCAGGCAGAGCTATTTTCTGTACACCTCCAGAGAGCTCTGTGGTTGTTGATATGCTGCTAAAAGAGGCGATAAAACTGAAAAATCCCATCTCGACAATCTTTTTGTTTCTTTGTTCGTTTTTAAGGACAGAGACAAATATTACAGAATTTTTTCTCTTGGCATTGCTTTTGTAACACATCCTAATTTCCCTTCAGGCTCATGAATGCCTGGGGCAGGCTATGTAAAAATATTGTGTATTCAGGGAAGCAAAATAGAAAAACACTTAAATTTTTAATAAACATTTCTACTGTTACAGAGTGAAATGGAAAATGGATTATTAAACGGTTCTATTTCCTTTGTTTCCTCTTCTCTGTCTTCCTAGGATCACTGGGTTAACTAGAGCTAATATGTGTATACCGCTCTGGGCTTACAGGGAGGCAGGATTTATCAGATACAATTCCCCCGGCCCTTCTCCCTCCTTGGGAAGTCTAGATAACCTCAGGCTAGCTCTGGAAAGAGTCACTGGGTGGTGCAAATGGTTAATGGGCTTGGCTGCTAACTCAAAGGCTGGAGGATTGAGTGCATCCAGAGGCACCTAGGAAGAAAGCCCTGGTAATCTACTTCTCAAAAGTCAGCCATTGAAAACCTACAGAGCACAGTTCTACTCTGATACACATAGGGTCACCATGAGTTGGAACTGACTTGATGGTAACTGGTTTTGTCGCAAGAACCCAACTGCTATGGCCCATGCAAACATTTACCCTCTCAGCATTTGTTGTGCACTGGTTATAGGCACTGGTTATGGGAATCAGGGTTCAGTTCCAGAGAGAAAGTCTGAGACATAGTTATGACACCTAAGGAAGGTGTCTGTATTGAACCAATTTATGAGTCTTTCCAGATCGCCGAGCCCCAGATGCCTCCTGGGTCTTCAGCTGCTTGCTCAGTGGGCAGCATCTGCTGCCTTCCCACATCTCTCAACAACTTGGACCAGCTTGGCTCCTCCGAAGTGAGGGCTCGGCTCGGGCATTGCCTCCACTGCTCCCACCGAGACAAGAGCCACAGCAGCGCCAGCCCCTAGAGGCTGCTTCCACCAAGCAGTCACCAAGCCCTGGGGTGTGGAATCTGGCATCCCCTCAGGCTGCCCAAAGGGGCTGGGTTTCATAATTTGGAAGACCCAGGTGTTAAAGTCCTGTGGGGTGAAATGAGACCAAGGAGAAGGGGCCCTTTCCCCCCTACGCAGCCCCATCATTCTGAGACGTGGTTCCTTACAATCTGTCTGGAGACATCTCTGTGGCTAAGAAACCAGCTCTCAAAAAGTTTGAGCAGGTAAACTTTGCCTCAGGCTCTGTTTTTTAGGGACCCAGGGCTAAAACTACTCTCCACCAAGGGGAAAATATTTATCAGGACTCTTTCCAAGTCTGTAATTCGAGTGGTCATACTTTCAATTCTCAGAATGGTTGTAGTGGAAGGCAAGTTGGGTGCCAGCCTGGGTCTGAGACGGCTCCATCCCCTGGGTTGCACTGGGATCGGTTTCTGCGAGTCTAAGGACTGTGTCTGCCTGGCTGAGGTTGAAGTTCCAGTCCCACTTTCTTACAGGGAAAAGTAATGGCTTTCAGCCACCCAAGTTTGAGAGGGACAGGTCTGTCATGCCTTTAGAAGTCTGGAGACATGTAGAAATGTACCTACTGATTCAGCAGGTGCCCACGATGAGTCACTCTACTTCACTTGTAATTGGGCATCAGGGCGTCTGATTACTCTCCATGAAAGGTGATTCCTAGTAAATGCAGGCTGTGGGATTTGAGCCTACCTGCACACACCCTGGCGACCTACAGTTTGTTGTTGTTAGTGGCCATGAAGTTGGCCTCCAGCTCATGGTGACCCCGTGCACAGTGGAACAAATTGCTGCCCCTGTCCTGCCCCATCCCCATGATCAGTTGCAGATGGGACCATTGTGATCCATGGGGTTTTCACTGGTTGGTTTTCTAAGTAGATTGCTAGGCCATTCTTCCTAATCCATCTAAGTCTGGAAGCTCTGCTGAAACCTGATGAGCATCATAGCAATATGGAACCTCCACTGACAGACGGTTGCTGGCTGTGCATGAGGTGCATTGGCTGGGAATTGAGCCTGGGTCTCCTGCATGGAAGACAAGAATTCTACCACTGAAACACCAATGTCGCCATCATTACAGTTTAGTGAAGCCTCATTATGTTGATCCTAGCAGAACTTCATTCATAAGGTGACTTGAAGCACTTACTGTTGGAGATCAAAGACCACCTCCTTCAGTATAGATTACACCTCAACATAAAGAAAATAAAAATCCCCACAACTGGACCAACAAGCAACATCATGATAAATGGAGAAAAGATTGAAGGATTTCATTTGACTTGGATCCACTATCAACGCCCATGGAAGCAGTAGTCAAGAAATCAAACAATGTATTGCATTGGGCAAATCAGCTGCAAAGGACCTCTTTAAAGTGTTGAAAAGCAAAGATGTCACTTTGCGGACTAAGGTGCGAATGCTGGACAACAAATAAGAAAGACCGAAGAAGAATTGAAGCCTTTGAATTATGGTATTGGTGAAGAATATAGAATATACTGTGGGCTGCCAGAAGAATAAATAAATCTGTCTTGGAAGAAGTACAGCCAGAATGCTTCTTAGAAGCAAGGATGGCAAGACTTTGTCTCACATACTTTGGACATGTTATCAGGAGGGACCAGTTCCTTGAGAAGGACATCATGCTTGGTAAGTAGAGGATCGGTGAAAAAGAGGAAGATCCTCAAGAGATGGATTGACACCGTGGCTGCAACAGGCTCAAACATAGCAATGACTGAGGATGGCACAGAGCCAGGCAGTGTTTTGTTCTGTTGTACATAGGATCACTATGAGTTGAAACCAGCTTGATGGCACCTATCAAAAACAAAGCAGATCCTGAAAAAATTAACCAAACCTGACTTTAAAAGATTTCTATAGACAAAACTACGGAACGATCGTTGATTGGAAAGCTCTTCAGGAAGGGGGAGCAGCTACCTCCCACTGGTCTGGCTGAGGGCTCCCATGGCACCAGTATAATTCTATTGATGTATAAAATTCCAGTGTGTGGGAGTGGGAGGTAAGGAGTCCAGGTCCCTGGGGTGGTGGACATAGCAGAGACCCGGGGCAGGAAACCATCTTTTCAAGATCCTAAGGAGTTGGCATAGGGAAGAGACGCCCTGGGACCTTGACTAGGATTCAGGGGAGCAAGACCCTTACCCTTCAAATAGCAGAAGGATGACCTACTCCTCCACTCAGTCTGAGGATGAGTGATGGGGACCTGTCACAAGTGATGGGGGCCTATCACAGAAGAAGACTTGGCAAAGCCATCCCTTTCTGCTCTTTGTGTTACTTTTTTGGAAACCCCATGTGGGGCAAGGGTCAGGCCTCTGTCCAGGCAGTGGGTATAAGAGTGAGTGGACTGCTCCTCTCTCCCCATTGTCTTGGCCTGGTGGAGAAGATCCCTTAGAGCCCTCTGTGGTTAGGTATGTGGGTGCCTCATGAAGAGGTACATTCTGGATGGTACCTCCCTCCTGTCACAGCCATTTGCTCAAGGGACAATGGAGGCAGGGAGGGTGAGGGTTTCGTGTGGTCACCTGGGGGAATAGGCTAGTGGAGGTTTCCTTGCCTCCTGTTACCTGCTGCAGTGGTCAGGGAAGAAGCCTCTCCTCGAGCTTCTGATCCAGGCACCTAGTGTGGTCTGCGTCCAAGAATTAAAGGGGATGGTGGTGGTGGGGGTGTGTGTGTGTACCTGTGTGTATTGGGTGAGGCTGGGGAAGACAGTTAATGAACTTTAAGCTAGGGAGTGTGGAAGGGAGGGGCAGTGACTGGGGAGGGGACTTTTGGTCTATTTTTTCAGGCAGGGATGATACCTGTTGGAAGCATCAGAGTCTGGAGTGACCTTGTAGAAGGTCGTCCTCAACTTCAGGCCAGCCCCCTCCACTCTCTGAGCAAGATAGTGCTTCCATCTGGGGAGGTCTTCTCTGGCAGTTCGGCTTTAAACAAACAAAAAACTAGTTATCCTCACGTCAGCTCCAACTCACGGCGACCCCATGTGTGTCAGAGTAGAGCTGTGCTCCATTGTTGCTGTTGTTAAGTGCTGTTGAGTTGATTTTAACTCATAGCGAGCCTATAGGACACAGTAGAACTGCCCCATAGGGTTTCCAGGGAGTGGCTGGTGGATTCAAACTGCCAACATTTTGGTTAGCAGCCAAGCTCTTAACCACTGCGCCACCACGTTTCCAAATGCTGATTTTTCACAAATAGCTCGCCAGGCCTTTTTTCCCAAGGTGCCTCTGGGTGGACTCAAACCTCCAACCTTTCAGTTAGCAGCTGAGCATGTTAATTGTTTGCACCACCTAAGGAATCCATTTAGTTTTAGGGTGCATAAAAATCACCTGGAGAGAGTGTTAAAATGCAGATTCCAAGGCACCACCCCAGAGACTAGAATTCAGTTGATCTGCGTGGGGCCCAGAAATCTGCATTTTAATAAGCACATGAGGGATTCTGATGCAGTCTTTCACTTTGGGAAGCATTGATCCTGTCTACAGTCCCTGTATGAGTGTCTCACCTGTTACCATAATCTTGGCCTCCGTGAGAGAGGGGCAGGGCCCAGCAAGGGTGCTAAGGGCTTGAGAGATGCCAGTTCCCCACCAAGGGAGGTGTCATCATCATTGTCACAAACGTAGGAGAATATCTGTCCCAGCAAGACATAGGATCTTCCAGGAAAATGAAGTGGAATTGCTGGAGAAAACCAAATACAGAAATACACACAAAATGTAAAGTTTGTAAGGAGTGGTTTAAGATGAAGAAGGATTATGACTGCATGAATGACAAGGGCATGTTGTCATAGAAACAGTGAAGAAAAGATGAGCGCCATGTGTGAAACGTTGGAATTGGGTGAAAAGAAAAATCAGATACTGAAAGAATTGAAAATTAAAAGAAAAAATACAGCTGGAACCTGTATCTCCAAACCAAAACAAATGATTGGATGAGCAGTGTGATGTGACACTCCCAAATGCCTACTGACAATCTAGGGACAAACCATAACTTCTCGAAAGAGCTGATGCTAACTCCCGTGGGTGAAGTGTTCCTTATCGCTAATGATGTTAAAAGCATAATAATCTAGTTAGCTACAGCAGATAAACCAAAGAATATGGCTGAGGAATTGACTCCATCAAGTGGAATAATGACAGCCAATATAGAAGAGCTACTAAAACCAAGTTGCAACATAACAGCTCTACATGAAAACATTATAAAAATGAATGATTAGCCAGACACAGGCAAGACTGTAATATGGAAAGGTGCAGATGCTTTATGAGAAAGATGGTACAAAGCTTGCTCGAATATTGGATCCGAGGATTTTTACTAATCCCCTCGCAAGGCATTACATTAAAAAAATATTAAATCTAAGACTAACAAGGAAGTCTTCATAGCCTTGCTCTAAAATATGAATTGCTAGGCTTTACAGGGACTTATCAGCAATAAGGAATCTGAGGAAAAGTTCAGGGAAAATGAACTATGAGATCCAAATGAAATCCAGATGTGTCACTTAAAGTAAAATAGTGAATATAATGGAAAAGGATTTTAACATTTTTAATTATAGAATTTTCCACTAAAGAAGAGTTTCCAAAAACCAGAACATAAAACTCTAGCAGCTACAAACAACTGTAACTTATTACAGGAGGTGCCTGGGTGGCGCAAATGGTTTGCACTCATCTACTAACCAAAAGATTGGTGGTTCGAACCTACCTAATGGCACCACAGAAGAAAGACCTGGCAATCTGCTTCCCTAACGATTACAACTAAGAAAACCCTGTGGAGCTCAGATCTCTGTAACACATGGAGTCACCATGAGTTGGAATCAACTTGACAGCAATGGGTTTAATTTGGTTTAACCTATTACAAGGACTTGGCTCTTATAAGATTATGATCTTAGATTTTAATTCAGTGCCTTATTACTGCCAAACTGTATTGATTAGGATTACTTTGTTGCAGGGAGTGAAGCTAGTTCAAGCTAGTTTAAGCAAAAAACAGCTGGGGGCATTTATTAAAAAGTTACAGAGGTGTTTCCTATAACCAAAGGAGAGGAGTAAAGCTGGGCCACAGTAAGGACAGGAATCCTTATCAGGCCTCTTGCCTGTCTTTTGCCTCTGCTTTCTGCTTCTCTCGGTGCTTCTTTGATTTCTTTTTATTTCTATTGGATTGTTGGCCCTTTCCTTACTGCTTTGTGATAGTTTTATGTCTAGATTTATTCTCTCCTTGAAGACCAGCTAAGCTGGTTATTGATGTATTATCTTTCAGCTTGAAATTCACCCTTAATTGCCTAGTCTGGGAAATGAATCTGGGCCCTGTTATTTGCTCTGCCAGCTGGCACAATGTTAAGTTTTGCCAGTAGAGGGTGTAGGAGAGACACTGCAGGAGGAAAAGATTTTGTTTCCTGGTTCTCTTGTGCTCACTTAGCAGGCAGGCTCTTGCAGCTCACTTGGCAGGCTCTTAAAGTGCATGCAGCTTCTCCAAGTCTGGCTCCTGTAGCACAAAAGCCTCCAGCACTAAACTCCTGTAGTGTGCACAGCTTCTCTAGCACCCAGCTCTTGCAGTGCAGGGCAGCCAGCAGCACCCAGTGGCCAACAGCTTCTCCCAGCACAGCTCACAGCCAAAGTGGTTTTGTGGTAGAGTGCCTCATATTAGATACCTCCCAATGAACAGCTTTCCCTGGCACCCTAGAGCATGAATTTCTAGCAAGTTCCATTGCTGTTGCACCACAGTAATGTCTCTTCCTTCTAGTGACCCAAGGCCAACCTGATCTTAGTCCTGGAGGAGCCTCTTCCTTGGGTAATGGCTGCTTCTTATTTCTGCTATTTCTATATTCTTTATAGTTCACTTCTTACTAGATATTCCTTCATTACCTAATCCCCTGTTATAGTTAATAATTCTTTCCCCCCCCTCTAAATTTTATTTATTTTGTTGTTGAACATATACGCAGCAAAGCATACATCAATTCAATAGTTTCTACAAGTACAATTTAGTGACATTGGTTACTTTCTCTGAGTTGTGCAACAATTCTCACCCTCCTTTTCTTTCTTTTTTTTTTATTGTGCTTTAGAAGAGGGTTTACAGAGCAAATTAGTTTCTCATTAAACAATTAATACACATATTGTTTTGTGACATTGGTTGCCAACCCCATGACGTGTCAACACTCCCCCTTTCTCGACCTTGGGTTCTCTGTTACCAGCTTTCCCGTCCCCTCCTGCCTTCTTGTCCTTGCCCCTGGGCTGGTGTGCCCATTTGGTCTCATTTTGTTTTATGGGCCTGTCTTATCTTTGGCTGAAGGGTGAATTTCAGGAGCGAAGTTCTATTTCTCACAATCTAGTAGGCTAGAAGTCCAAATTCAGGGCATCAGCTCCAAGGGAAGGCTTTCTCTCTCTGTCGGTTCTGGAGGAAGGTCCTTCTTGTCAGTCTTCCCCTGGACTAGGAGCTTCTTTGCACAGGAACCCTGGGTCCAAAGGACGTGCTCTGCTTCTAGTGCTTCTTTCTTGGTGGTATGAGGCCCCCCTGTCCTCCAGGGACTTGTCCCTCCTGATATCATGTCCAAAGTATGTGAGATGAAGTCTCACCATCCTTGCTTCCAAGGAGCATTCTGGCTGTACTTCTTCCAAGACAGATTTGTTCCTTCTTTTGGCAGTCCATGGTATATTCAATATTCTTTGCCAACACCGTAATTCAAAGGTGTCAATTCTTCTGTCTTCGTTATTCATTGTCCAGCTTTCACATGCATATGAGGTGATTGAAAACACCATGGCTTGGAACAGGCGCACCCTAAAGTGACATTTTTGTTTTTTAAAACTTTAAAGAGGTCTTTTACAGCAGATTTGCCTAATGCAGTGCTGCTTCCATGGGCGTTGATTGTGGATCCAAACAAAATGAAATTCTTGACAACCTCAATCTTTTCTCCATTTATCATGATGTTGTTTATTGGTCGAGTTGTTAGGATTTTTGTTTTCTTTATATTCAGGCTTTGTATTTCTTTATTCAGTCCATACTGAAGGCTCTAGTCTTTGATCTTCATCAATAAGTGCTTCAAGTTCTCTTCACCTTCAGCAAGCAAGATTGTGTCATCTGTATAATGCGGGTTGTTAATGATTCTTCCTCCAATCCTGATGCCCCATTCTTCTTCATATAGTCCAGCTTCTCAGATTGTTTGCTCAGCATACAGACTGAGTAAGTATGGTGAAAGGACACAACACTGACACAAACCTTTCCTGACTTTAAACCCTTGTTGTGTTTGAACGACTGCCTCTTGGTCTATGTACACGTTCCTCATGAGCACAATTAAGTGTTCTGGAATTCCCATTCTTTGCAATATTACCCACAATTTGTTATGATCCACACAGTTGAATGCCTTTGCATAGTCAATAAAACACAGGTAAACAGCAGCTATCTGACATTAGCAGTGATATCCGTCGTTCCGTGTCCTCTTCTGAATACAGCTTGAATTTCTGGTAGTTCCTGTCAATGTACCGCAGCAACTGCTTTTGAATGATCTTCAGCAAAATTTTACTTGAGTGTAATATTAATGATATTGTTTGATAATTTCCACATTTTGTTGGATCACCTTTCTTTGGAATGGGCACAAATATGGATCTCTTCCAGTTGATAGTCCAGGTAGTTATCTTCCAAATTTCTTCACATAGATGAGTGAGCACTTCCAGTGTTGCATCCATTTGTTGAAACTTCTCATCTGGTATTCCATCAATTCCTGGAGGCTTTTTTTTCACCAATGTCTTCCTTCAGTACCATTGGTTCTTGATCATATGCTACTTCCTGAAATGACTGAACTTCAACCAATTCTTTTTGGCACAGTGACTCTGTGTATTCCATCTTCTTCTGATGCGTCCTGCATTGTTTAATATTTTCCCCATAGAATCCTTCAATATTGCAACTTGAGATTTTTTTCTTCAGTTCTTTCAGCTTGAGAAATGTCGAGCATGTGCTTTCCGTTTGGTTTTCTAGCTCCAGGTCTTTGCACATTTCATTATAATGCTTTACTTTGTCTTCTCAAGCTGCCCTTTGAAATCCTCTGTTCAGCTCTTTTACTTCATCATTTCTTCCCTTCACTTTAGCTACTTGACGTTCAAGAGCAAGTTTCAGAGTCTCTTCTGACATCCATTTTGGTCTTTTCTTTCTTTCCTGTCTTCTTAATGCCCTTTTGCTTTCTTCATGTATGACATCCTTGATACCATTCCACAACTTGTCTGGTCTTCGGGCATTAGTGTTCAATGCTTCAAATCTATTCTTGAGATGGTTTCTAAATTCAGGTGGGACATACTCAAGGTCATATTTTTGGCTCTTGTGGACTTGTTCTAATTTTCTTCAGCTTTAACTTGAACTTGCCTATAAGCAATTGATTGTCTGTTCTGAAGCCCCTGGCCTTGTTCTGACTGATGATATTGATGTTTTCCATCATCTCTTTCCACAGATGTAGTGGATCTAATTCCTGTGTATTCCATCTGGTGAAGTCCACGTGTATAGTTGCCATTTATGTTGTTGAAAAAAGTTATTTGCAATGAAGAATTCATTGGTCTTGCAAAAATTTTATCATGTGATCTCTGGCATCGTTTCTATCATCAAGGACGTATTTTCCAACTACTGATGCTTCTTCTTTGTTTCCAACTTTCACATTCCAATCAACAGTAATTATCAATGCATCTTGATTTCATGTTCAATCAATTTCAGACTGCAGAAGTTGGTAAAAATCTTCAGTTTCTTCATTTTGGCCTTAGTGGTTGGTGTGTAAATTTAAATAATAGAAGTATTAACTGATCTTCCTAGTAAGCATATGGATAGTATCCCATCACTGACAGCGTTGTACTTCAGGATAGGTCTTGAAATGTTCTTTTTGACAATGAATGCAACACCATTCCTCTTCAATTTGTCATTTTGGGCACAGTAGGCCATATGATTGTCTGATTTAAAATGGCCAATACCAGTCCATTTCCGGTCACTAATGTCTAGAATATAGAAGTTTATGGGTTCCATTTCATTTTTAGATGATTTCCAATTTTCCTAGGTTCATACTTTGTACATTTCATGTTACTATCATTAATGGACGTTTGCAGCTGTTTCTTTTCATTTTGAGTCATTCCCCATCAGCAGTTGAAGGTCCTGAAAGCTTGACTCCATCCATGTCATTAATGTCTACTCTATTTTTAGAAGGCAGCTCGTCCAACCTGAGGGGCTCATCTTCCGGCACTATATCAGTCAATATCGCAGTCAGCTACTATTCATAAGGTTTTCACTAACTTTTTTCAGAAATAGACCTCCAGGTCCTTCTTCCTAATCTGTCTTAGTCTGAAAGCTCAACTGAAACCTATCCGCCATGGGTGACCCTGCTGGTATTTGAATACAGGTGGCATAGCTTCCAGCATTACAGCAATACGCAAGCCACCACAGTACGACAAACTGACAGATGGCTGGGGCTTTCCCATATACATAGTCTCATTTCTTTCCTTATGTTCCACTGAGTCTACTTTTTCCCTGACACTGAATCTACTGTTATCCTTTATCTTTTTGCTCCAATTTGGCCTGGTTGCTTTCTAGGCCTACAGTGCTGCCATTATCCTGGAACTTTTTCCCCCCCTGCTCTCCTGGGTTGTATCTGATTTTCTGGATCTCATGAACTCCTTGTCCTTTAATCACTCCCTGTTTGCTGGGGTTGGTCTCCTGGTAGCTTCTTAAAAAAGGATGGGAGACAAACTTTCCTAGTCTTTTCAAATCTCTATTCTGCCCTTACACTAGATTACAATTCATCTGGAAATTCTGGGCTGAGAATATATATTTCTACAGAATTTTGAAGATATTGCTCCCCTTCTGGAATCCAGTATAGCATTCTAATTCTTGAGCTTTTGTAGTTGATTGTTTTTCTTTTCTGGAAGCTTTTATGATCTCCGTATAAGGTCTTATAGTTTGGTCCGCCTCTCCAAAACAGTAAATGAAAGCGGTGAGGGAAGAGGTATTTCTTTTCATCTTGTCAACAGGAATTCTTCTGGTGTTTCAGATACTGTGAGATTTGCTGTGGTTTTCTGAGTATAAACATTTCTATTAATTCCTAGTTTACTTAGAATTTCATTTGTTCTTTAAAATCAGTAGGAGGTACTAAATTTTATCAAATGTCTTTTAGTCATCTGTCAGTATGATAGATCATGTCATTTATTCCTGTACTTAATTTGCTAGTATTTCATGTAGAATCCTTGCATCAGCATGCCTTCACAGGTGGGAGAGCCCGGGCGGTGGGAGAGAAGGACTTAGTTTTATAAAAGGGTGGAAGGGCGGGAGGCTGTTTCGCTCCTTAGTAGGTGGGGAAGGTTGGGTAGCGCTACCGTGGTTGGTGTAGCGGCTTTTCTGAGTGTGTGTGGTAAATATATAAGTAACAAAACATTTGCCATTTCGCCAACCTTCATATGCACAGTTTAGTGACATTAATTATGTTCACCAGGTAGATTTTAATCTTAAATTACTCAGTACGACGCTAGAGACGCTCTAAGTCCCCGCCGGGCCGCCACTGGATGCCTCACGAAACCTGCAGAGCAGGAGAGCGACACTCAGTGGCACTCCGAGAAAGGGTAATTTGATCGCAGACCTTTCTGGGCTTTTCATCGGCTGATTCCGCAGGAGT
Source organism: Trichechus manatus latirostris (assembly GCF_000243295.1). Classification (NCBI taxonomy): domain Eukaryota; kingdom Metazoa; phylum Chordata; class Mammalia; order Sirenia; family Trichechidae; genus Trichechus; species Trichechus manatus. The sequence goes on along the minus strand of NW_004443976.1, from coordinate 16,741,129 downwards.
CCCGCCTTTCCGCTCTTCCTATTGGCTGTCCGCCCAGGGTGGGCGTGCGTTCGGCCAGCCGGTCCAAGGCCGGTGCACTGGATCTTGAACCCACCGAGTGGCCGGGCTTTAAGAGGTAGGACCAACTAGGGCATCCGGCTGGCTGCTGCCCCGCGCCCACTGTTGTCCCTTTGGGGTGACCAGGTTCCCCATAGCTCTTGAACCGACTTCCGTTTTGGTGTCCGATACACTGCAGACGGCTGGAAGCTTTCTCCACCACTGCTGTTTGCCTCAGTCCCATGGGTGAGGAATGAAGGAAGTTCATCCACAGAGACGCCTGGTCCTGGGGAGGGATTAGGAAGATTCAGCAGCGTTGCCCGCAGTAGAAAACGGCGGGAGGCGGGGAAGTGGTGTCTTTCCTTCCATCCTGCTCTGGATGCTCTGCCAGGGGCCGAACGGAGTCTGGGGTAGAGTCCTGGATGGAGAGGGAGAGGACCCCTGTGGTCAGCCCTCCTCTCTCCCCAGGAGCTGGGTGGGCGGGAGTCAGTCCCAGCCGGTATCTCTCAGCTGTTGGTTACGAGACTTTAGAGACCCTCTTAAGGCTCTTAGTATTGGAGGCCTAAAAACAAAACAAACAAACAAAAATGACCAGTTTTCTTCCAGTGGATTCTGACTTATGGCGACTTCAAGTGTTTCAGAGTAGTTTTTAATGGCTGTGACCTTTCGGAAGTAGATTGCCAGGCCTTTCTTCTGAGGCACCTCGGTGAATTCCAACTGCTAACCTTTAGGTTAGTATCCCAGAGTTTAACCGTTTGGGGGCCTAACTCCACGAAATGTCAAACTCATTAATAAGCATCTACACTTCATAGTAAACATAATTGGTAGTTGACTCTCAAAGGCTTGAGCTGTTGACAAGTTGATGTGCTAGTTTTTGAAACCATTTAAATAAATATTTAGTAATTTCAATTTTATTTTAGTATTTTGGAGCCAAGAATACATATTTTTTCAGAACACGACATTTTACTGATTCTTGGAAAGCTCGTAAGCCCAAGATCGGTAACCTGTAATGGTTAGTGGATAAAACTGTAGCTCCTCCACTCCTTCCAACATGCATGTGGTACATACACATGCAAACTCACTCACTTTGGGTTTTCATGGAGTTGCTGCGTCCTGATTCATGGAGAAGGGCAATGGTTACTTATACACCTGGGAGAGGCTGGCCCCACCTCCCTGCAGAGGCCCAGAGCTGGGTCTTGTTGAGTGTTCATATGTAGCTAAAAGGCTGAAGACACACCAGAATGGAAACAGTGGAAAGCCTTGCCAAACAATAAAACCGAAGATAGAAGATATTCTATAAGCTAGCCCAGGACTGGTACTGGGTGCTGAGGCAGGGTCCAGTCACATGGGCCTGAGCCGAAAGTGAGGGTGAAGACAAAGTGGTCAGTGGCACATGGCAAGCTGGTGAAAGCTACTCCAGCTGCCTTACTAGCTTCATGTCTGTATCACTGATCTGTTGTCTCACTGTGAACCACAATGATTACACAGGGCCTTATGGCTGTGTCTAGGTAATTAAGTGCAATTTATCCCATGACGTCATATGTGGACATGGAGAGGAACACATTGCTGGACCAGAAAAGCTATGGAGGAAAAGATGTGAAAGGATATACATCAAAACTGTTAACAGTGGTTACTCCTGGGATATCAAAGTGAACATGGGGGATGAAGGGTAGAGACTTATTTTTTTATTTTACCATCTTCACATTTTTAAAATTGTGGTACAGTTCAGTGACATTAAATATCTTCACTACGTTGCTCAACCATCACCATTAAATTTTTCTGAATTTTTCCATCACCTTTAACAGAAGCTCAGTGTCCTGTAAGTATTGTGTCTTCCTTCCCCCTCCCTCCGACCTGCCCCTGGTAACCACTAATAAACTTTGATCTCTATACACTTGCTTATTCTATATATTTCCTATAAGTGGGATCATACAATATTCACCCTTTTGTGACTGACCTCTTTCACTCAGCATAATGTTTTTTAAGATTTATCCATGTTGTAGCATGTATCAGAGGTTCATTTCTCTTTTTGACTGAGTAATATTCCATTGCATGTGTGTATTACATTTTATGTATTCATTCATCTGTTGATGGGTATTTAAGTTGTTTCCACCTTTGGCTATTGTGAACAGTGTTGCAATGAACACTGGTTAAAGTATCTGTTTGTGTTCCTGCTTTCAGTCTTTTTGGGTATATATCTAGGAGTGGAATTGCTGGACCATATGGTGATTCTATGTTTACTTTTGGAGGAACCGTATTTCACTTTTCACAATATAGATATATATTTTGGAAAATGTAATATATATACATGGAAAAAGTACAGACCCATAAATGAGTAATTTACGAAAAGTAACTCTAACCCCTACTCTGGTGTCCTCATTCTCATCTCCAGAGGAAACTTTCTAAGTTTCTTGAGTATCCTTTACAACATTATCTACATAAATAAGGCATTTATGTATACAGAAGTCTCACTTTTTACTTTCTGCATGTCAACATTGCTTGTATTTTTTTTTGCAAGCAAACAAATTTAAAAAGTCAATTAAAATATGACTGAATGGGGACTTCATACGTAATGTTTTGGATTAATTTGGAAGAAGTTTTGATATTTATTTTCCAATCAAATGGCATATTAAGTATCAGTGCTTGGGGTGCTCAGAATATGCACATCTAGTTGTTCTTTTGAGAGTTGAGGTCTGCAGTCTATTTGCGTGTGTGTGTGTCACTGTTAGGTCGAGAAGATGCTTTTGGCCTGAGGTAAGTGGATAGGATGTCAGACCATGGAAGGACTGCAACCTGGGAAGTGTGCCCTATGGCTTGGAATGAGAGAAAAAGGCTTGTGCTCCATTTAAAATTCCAAAAAGTTAGAGATCTTGCAAATGAAAAATATAATTGTTAAAATGAAAAATATATATATATACATGTATATATAGTCCAAGCAGCAGAATGGACCTAGCTGAAAAGTAGAGTAGGAGCTGAAAGATCAGGCTGATGATTTTCCCCAAGTCCTGGCACACTGGGATAAAGAGATGTGAAGTATGAAAGGTTCTAGGACAGATGGTTCACTTCTAGCTCTGACCCTGGGTCTGAAGGTAGAAACTTTTCAGACTCTGTTTATGAATTTAGCTAAAAATAACTACAAATCTGTACTCCAACCATTAGTGCACGAAAGTGGCTTTTTATCTAAGCCCTCACTGACACTGGGCATTATCATCTTCTTTTTTTAAAAAACTCCCCTTTCCTCCCTCCTCCCAGCCCCTGGTAACCACTAATCTTCTTTTGTCTCAATGGATTCACCTATTCTAGATATTCATATCACCGTTTCATTTAAGTGGGACCATACAATATTTGTTCTTTTGTATCTGACATTTCACTGAGCATAATGTTTTCAAAGTTCATCTATGTCATAGCATATACCAGAACTTTATTTCTCTTTATGGCTGAATAATACCTTTGTGTGTATATACCGTATTTTGTTTATCCATTCATCATTGTGGGCACTTGAGTTGTTTTCACTGGTGGTAATTTCTTAAAAGTTGGTAGCAATGTGGAGTCTGAGAGCATATCAGTGAACTTTTTATCCTCTCTGACATTAAAATCTATTGACCTAACTTGCATTTTGAATTGATCTTTTACCCATGTGCAACTTTGTCACATAATGCATTGGTCATTTGGAAAACATTGGTTCACTGAGTTATATGGATCTTCCAGATGTTGATACATTTCAGTATATAATCTTGCATATCTCTATCTATTTATTGATCTATTGATCTATCTATCATCATCTATCCATCTATTGATCTATCTACTTATTTATGTGTCACTACTGATCTCATAAGAAAAGTCTTAAAGTATTGAGAAGCTGTCAAGCTCACCATAGCAGATACAAATTTTCCAAAATTCTAATAATTTGCTTGAAAGCTCAAATATTATTACTGGAGACATAAACTATCAGTTGTTTTCCTTATAGTGACAAGCTAAGTTCATTTTTGAGAAAATATCTGCCAGATACTCAAGTCTGAATAACCATAGTTTATCAGTCAGTTGTTCTTTTCAAATAAAAATGGTGTTCCACAAAGGGCCTAGTTCAGCTCAGACTCAATTACACAAGTATTTCCTCTCAAGACAACCGTTGTACTTTGTGATATAGAAGTGCTTTATTTTGCACTTCCCATTTTATTACACAGAATATTAAAAAGATAATACTCAAGAGTTGAGATTTAATAAAATAATTTTACTGCTTTATCAAGGACATTATTTGTTTAGAATTTAACTGGTGTTTTCTCCAAATCTATAGATATAACCATATTTTTTTCTTTCGATCTGTCAATATAGTGAAAAACATTTATGAATAAAAAATACTAAATTATATTTACATACCTGTGATAAATCCAAATTGGTCATCATGTATTATTATTAGAAGACTCTGTTGGATTCAGTTTACTATTATTTTATTTAGGATTTCTATACTTATAGTCTTAAGTGAAATTAACCCCTGAACATTTCATTTCTTGCATTTTTTTTTTTTTTTTTTTTGCTTTGGTTTGACTTTTATCAACCCATAGAATGAATTGGGAAGTTTTATTTCTTTTTCTATTCTCTGGAACAATTGTAAGAAAATTAGATGATCCATAACTTGCTGAAACTAGCCTGTAAAACCATGAGCATCTGATAAATATATATATATTTTTATTTGGGAATATCTTTAACCGCTGCTTCAATTCTTCTGATAGTTATAGGACTACTCAATGTTTTCATTTCTTCTTGAGTCAGCTCTGGCAAGTCACATTTTTCCAGGGATTCATTCATTTTGTTGAAATGTTAAAATTTGTTGGCATATTGATGTTGGTATTCTCTTATAATCATTCTAATCTTGATTTTGTCTCTCTTTTTTTCTTCATTGTAGTGTTTGTTTTTGTCTTCTCTCTTCTTCCTTTGATCAACCTTTCAGATGTTTTTCCACTTTATTATTTTTTCTTATTATATTTTCTATTTCATTGATTTCTACTCCCAATTCCTTTGTCTCCTTTCTTCTATTTTCCCTGAAGTCATTTCATTGTTTATTTGTTCCAGAGTTCTAAGATGGATATTTAGCTCAAAAAACATTACACTTTCTTTCTTTCTAATGTAATTACTTAACACTGTAATTTCCCTCAAAGCACCATGCTTGCCATATCTACAAGTTTTGACATGCAGTGTCTTTATTATCACCCAGTTCTAGATATTTCCATTTTGATTTTTTTTTCTGACCTTGAGTTATCTAGTAGCATGCTTCCAAATGTCCAAACATTTGGGGGCTCTCCATTCACCTTTCTGTTATTAACTCCCAAACCAATTGGCCAGTTGTGATCAGAGACTATACTATGCTTAGGCCATATATTCCTTGAAATTTGTTGAGATGTTCTTTATGGCCCAGTATATGATTCATTTCTACAAATGTTCAATGTGTGCTGGAGAATAATATTCACTTTTTGATTGTAGGATGCAGAACTCTGCATAAGTCTAGATCAAATCTGTCAACCATGCTGTTTAAATCCTCCACAGTTGCACCAACCCTCTGTCCACCTGATTCACCAATAGTCAAGAGAGGGCTGGTGGTGATCCTGTCAATTTCTCCTTTTGATTATGCCAAAGTTACTTAATATATTTTGAGACTACTTTTTTAGGTGCATACAAACTTAAAATTGCTTTATTTTAGTGACTTAAGTAGTGACCAGGCATACCCATGCTTTTGGGGACTGAAGTTATATAGTTTGGGGGTCCCATGTAAGAAAAAAGAAAAACATATTACAAAGAAAAAATTAAGTAAGGGCCTTGGAGGCTCCTGGGTGGTGTAAATGTTTTGCACTGTACTACTAATCTAAAAGTTGATGGTTTGAACACTTTTGGGGACACTGGAAGAAAGGCCTGGCAATCTGCTTCTGTAAAGATTACAGCCAAGAAAACTCTATGGAACAGTTCTACCCTGTAACACATGCAGTTGCCCTGACTTGGAATTGACTCTATGGCAATGGTTTTTTTTTTTAAGGGCCTTGGAAGGGGCCCCTGCAAAAAAGGGATAAACTTCATTTGACTCACAATGTCTTGGAAAATTTCATATTTTGCCTTGGGTAGAAACACCCTCAATTCTTTTTTTTTTTTTTAATTGTGCTTTATATGAAAGTTTACAGAACAAATAGTTTCTCATTAAACAGTCAGTACACATGTTGTTTTATGACATTGGTTAACAACCCCATGACATGTCAACACTCTCCCTTCTCAACCTAGGAAGACCTTTTTTTTGGGCAGGGGAATGTACATAGCCAAAGTTACACCATTTTGAAAGTTTCTACATGTACAATTCAGTGACATCGATTACATTCTTCCAGTTGTGCTGCTATTCTCAATAATATTTTCCAAATTATTCCATCACCGTTATCTTCAACTCTGCCCCTGAGGCTTCCCATCAAACCTTTTGAGTTGCTGTTGTCAATTTGATCTCACGTAGATGATTCTTTTCTTTTTTGTACCTTAGATGAAGGTTTACAGAACAAATAGTTTCTCATTAAACAGTTAGTACACATATTGCCCTATGACAATGGTTAACAACCTCACTGCATGTCAACATTGTCCCTTCTCAAACTTGGGTTCCCTATTACCAGCTTTCTTGTCCTCTCCTGCCTTCTAGTCCTTGTCCCTGGACTGCTGTACCTCATTAGTCCCATTTTGTTTTATGAGGCTGTCCAATCCCCGACTGAATGGTGAACCTCAGGAGTGACTTCACCACTGAGCTAAAAGGGTGTCCAGGGGCCATACTCTCGGGGTTTCTCCAGTCTGGTCTTTTTGTGTGAGTTAGAATT
>NW_004443976.1:16715819-16733778 GCF_000243295.1 Trichechus manatus latirostris | reverse complement strand
GTGTATGTACCATAGTTTGTTTATCCATTCATCTGTTGATGGGCATCTAGGTTGTTTCCATCTTTTTGCTATTGTGAACAGTGCTGCAATGAATATAGGTGCGCATATGTCTATTCGGAAACACCCACAGTTCTTAATAATGCTTTTTGCAGTTAAGTTTCTTTTATGCGATGTTAATATAGTTATATTCACCTTTTTTTGATTAGTATTTTCCCAGTATGCCTGTTTCTATTCTTTTACTTTCAACTTTTATGTATTCTTATGCTTTCAGTGTGCCTCTGTTAAATAACGTATATCTGTATTTTACTGTTTAATAAACCTGTTAAACATTGCCTTTTACCTGATTAGTTAGGTCCATTTAATTTACTGTAATCATTTACTACTTCCCCCAGTAGACTGTGAGCTCATTATTCATGTTTATAATCTAGTTTGAGGACCCTAATAGGCATTCGGTCATTATCAGTTGAATGAATTAATAATTAATTAATTAATGACTGAATGAACATGAAATCAATTCAACTTTACTTGTCCTTCAAAGTCAAGGTCAAGTACTGGTTCTGTTGATTCATCTAAAAATGATTGCTCCCTCCTTCAAACTGCCACAGTCCCAGTGACTAACCTGCTTATCAGCTATTACACACCACCTTCTATCCACTCATTTATACAAGGCTGGCTGAACCTAAGTAGATATTGGGTCTCACAATTCCCTCCTCCCTCTCTACTGCCTCCAACACCACTCCTGTTCATCAGCATGTATTGACAAGCTCAAGAGTTTTGTTTTGAATGAAGAATGGAGTTGTTGTATGAAGAAGAGATGACAACAAGGAGCCACAGAAATAAAGCATAGAATGGACTTCTGAGGACAAGGTCTGACTTGTTACTGAGAGACGGAATGCAGGAGAAAGGCACAGGCAATATTGCTTTGGACTCAAAGGATAAAAATCAACCCAGAGAGAAAGGAGAGGAACATTCTTGCAATTTCTTCCTGAACCACAGGGGCTATGTCCAGAGGGACAGTGGGTCAGCATGAAGCAGTGAGAGTTGAGCCTGGCACAGCATCAGGAAAGGAGCATCTTCCTTCAGGGCACCTACAGTTGTTGTTGTTAGGTGCTGCCCAGGAACCTTTCCCAAAACATAAATGCGTATATTTTTTATCTCTCTTTTAATTGTTGTAAAAATATAGGTAACACAACATTAGCCAATTCAACATTTTTCACTTGTACAATTCAATGAAACCAATTACACCAATCATACTGTACCACCATCACCAATATTCATTGCCATAATAACTGGGTGTATTTTGATAAGGTGGTCCTATGGTCAAGCAAGTTGAAAGATTTGATCCTGTGGAATTCTGGTAAAAGTATTAAAACTCTTTGCAGTCGAGTTGATTATTATCTATTGCCAGGGCAGGTGAGGTCCAGGGGACATTAGGCTATGTGTACATGTCTTTTCTTCACCACAGATCTATAAACTCATTCTGAGCCAGATCTATGTCTTAATCACTCCTGTGAACTCCACAAGCTAATGCTTTGCACATGGTGGTGGGAATTCCTGGTCTCCATTTCAATGTCCTCTTTCCAAAATTACTCTTATGTCAACTTCTGAAAAGCTTTCCCAAGGAAGAGTTTTCCTAGAGCCCCATGCATGTCCTTGTTCCTCAGGCTGTAGATGAAAGGGTTCATCATGGGTGTCACCACGGCATACATCACTGTGGCCACCAAGTCCTTCATGGAGTAGGTGTGGAGGGGCTGCAGATATACCATACAAAGTGTCCCATAGAAAAGCGAGACCACAGCCAGATGGGAAGCACAAGTGGAGAAGGCTTTGTATTTCCTAGAGGCTGAGGGTATTCGGAGGATGGTTCTGACAATCCAGGTATAAGACACAATCATGAATCCAAAGGGGATGAGGAAGATGAAGCAGCCAGTGGCAATCAGCACTGTATGATTGACCTGGATGCTGGAACACGCAAGCCTCAGCAGGATGTACATCTCACAGAAGATGTGGTGGATCTTCCGGGACGCACAGAAGGTCACTCTGGTCAGGAGGAGGGTGTGGATGAGGCCATAGAGGACAGAGAAGACCCAACACAAGGCCAGGAGAAGGATACAAAGGCCAGGGCTCATGGCTGTGGTGTAGCGGAGGGGGCGGCAGATGGCCACATAGCGGTCATAGGCCATTGCAGCCAGGATGAGGTTGTCCAGGGCCACTAAGGAGACCAAGAAGTAGAGCTGTGTCAGGCACCCCGTGTAGGAGATGGCTTTGTTCTGAGACTGAAGGTTGACCAGCATCTTGGGGATTGTGTTGGTGACAAAGAAGAGGTCCGTGAAGGAGAGGTTGACCAGGAAAAAGTACATGGGAGTGTGCAGGCGGGAGTCAGAGCCGATGGCCAGGATGATGAGCACATTTCCCACCACTGTGACCAGGTACATGGACAGGAACATCCAAAACAGGATTTGCTGCTGCTCGGGCTTCTCCAAGAGCCCAACAAGCAGGAACTCAAAGGCCCCAGTCTGGTTATCTCCATCCATTTCCCCAACAGTCTGCAACATTAGCACCAGCAAATGTTTACCAAGTGCCCTCAATTGAATAAGGACATTCAGATAAACCAAGTCAAGTTTTTCTTCATATTAAAAATATCTTAAACTAGACTTTATATATTTTTCAAATAAGCAACAAAGTATTAACAGAACCAAAAACATAACACAGGAATTCTTTATGCAATTTAAATGTTCCGGCAACTTTTAATGTGCCATACACATTATTACAGAAATAATACTTATGTTTTATTTCAAATCCTACTATTTTACCATACTTGTGGAAGTGTTTAAAGATTACAGATTGGCTTTACATATTACAATATTGTCTAGGTTTTAAAATGATATTTAAAATTGGTATAAGCATTCTAAGAAATGTATATTGTACAATTGGACAAAGAAGGGAAGTAAACATACAGGAAAAGAGAAGGAAAGATTATTATTTGCTGATATGATGATCTAACTAGAAAACCTAAGACAAGCAATTGAAACACTATTAGAAATAAAAAGGGAATTCAGTAAAGTGACCAATAACAAAAATAGATAAACTAAAAGCATTACCAGTGAGACATGTAATGCAATGATTAAGCCTGTGCTGTCAAAATGCTTGAATCTAAGTCTGAGCTCTGCCACTCACGAGTTGTGAAACCTTAGGCAGGTTACCTGAGCCCTTTGAGACTCAGTTTCTTCATGTGAAAATGGGTTGGGGTGAGGATAAAATTAAGTAATAAAGTGCTTAACACAAAGAGCTGGCATGCAGTGAGAACTCAATATTACCTATTACTATGATATGTAAATAATAATCAGGTTAACATATAATGGGAAACAATCCCATCCATATTATCAACAAACCAATCTATGCATTAAGATGTTAATAAGTATTAGGTAGGACCTTCAATTCTCCGAAGGGACATAAAATAAAAATTTAACATATGGATAGACATACCAGGATTCCAGATAGAAAGGTAAAATACTGCAAAGGTGCATGTTCTTGAATGAATCTAGAATTTAACCTATTCAAAGTAAAAATACTAACAGGTTTTTTGAGAAACAACACGAAAGTAATCTAAATTTCATCTAAAAATAATCCAAGAAAATGTTGAAAAAGAGAATAATAAGGGGACATTTGCTCTGCCGATTATCAAGGACTTTAAGACAGCGTGGTACCAGTGCTAGAATGGACGATCAACAGCAGTGGATAGAAACTTCAGAAACAGAGCCAAGCACATGTGGGATTTAGTGGTCTGTTCTAGAAGCACTTTAAATCAGCAGTAAATGTTGCATTATTCAATAAATGACATTGGGAGAGCTGTCTAATTATTTAGGGAAGAAGTTAGGAAATTTGGCAATATTCCATATCTTACTAAACACATTTCAAATATCCTAAAGATTAAAACAGCTTATCATGTCCTTTTTCCTTTTGAAAACCTGATGTATATGCAATAAAAATTTAAAAATCCAAAATATATAAAGGAAGAAATAAAAATAAATTATACTGAATTTCGTCATGTAGAGATAGGTAACCACTGTTCACATTCTGGTGTCTTTTTAACTGAGACATGAAGGACCAAAAAGCCAGTGTTGATAAGTGCTGGGCAAGGAGTATCACAGATGGCTATGTGTGCAAAGGTCCTGAGGTGGGAAAGATCTTGTAGTGCTTAAGGAGCTAAATATGGGTGAGTATGGCTAGAGTGGAGGTCCCTGGTGGCTAAAGTGATCAGCTGCTAACCAAAAGGTCAGCAGTTCGAACCTACCAGCTACTCCACGGGAGACAAGATCTGGTGATCTGCTCCCATGAAGATTTCAGCCTAGGAAACCCTATACAGCAGTTCTACTCTGTCCTACAGGTCTCTATGAGTCAGAATCAACTCAAAGGCACACAACCAAAACAACCTGGTTGGAGAGAAGCGGAGACTGGTGAAATACGGGGCTGTGCTTCTGGCAGAGGACAAATCATTCAGAGCTTTGTTAAGGTTTTAAAATTTTATTCTTAGTGCAGTAAAGAGCCATAAAGAGCTTTAAGCAGAAATGGATGCGTATATTTAGAACTATCTTTCCCTTTATATTTTACCTATAACCCATTGCCATGGAGTTGATTCCAACTCCTAGCAACTCTATAGAACAGAGTAGAACTGCCCCATAGGGTTTCCTAGGCTGTAATCTTTATGGAAGCAGAGTGCCACATCTTTCTTTCACAGAGTGGCTGGTGGGTTTGAAATGGTGACCTCTGGGTTAGCAGCCGAGCACTTAAGCCCTGCGACACCAGACCTCCTATTTTACCTATAGTATTTTAAAAATCAAGTATGACTGTTGCATTTTTAATCAAATATTTTTTCAGTGCCTATCAGGATATATTATTTAATAACTTTCCTAATATTAAACTATACTTGCATTCCTTATGTAAATTACTGAAATTGATTTGCTAATGCTTTATTTGGAGCCCTGGTGGCATAGTTGTTAAGAGCTTGGCGGCTAACCAAAAGGTTAGCAGTTCAAATCCACCAGCTGTTCTTTGGAAACCCTACAGGGCAGTTCTACGCTGTCCTATAGGGTCGCTATGAGTTGGAACTCACTTGACAGCACCTAACAACAACAACAATGCTTTATTTAGGTTTTCGTGCTATATCGACAAATTAGATTGTTCTACTCATTTTTAAGTACAGGTGTTTTTGTTTGCACGTCCATCCTTATCAACGTTTTGGTGTGATTTGGCTTGCATTAGCTTCCATTTTAAACTTGTATTGACTTATCATCAATTTCTACTATTTGGAATTTGTTGAAATTTATTTAACAGACTAATATATAAAAATTTAAAGATGTTCCATGGATTTTTTTCCAAATAAGAATAGCTTCTTACTATATTGCAATCTATTGGTTGTAAACAAAATTTTCCGTTGTAAATAATTCCAAGAAATACAGAAAAATGTAAGTTAAAGAAAGTAAAAAGTATTCCAAATATGCTAGGGCAACCACTGTTAACGTTTTGATTAGTATACTTTTGTTTTTTTTCATTCACTCATTTTTATTCACTCAACGATTTGCTGGGGGAACTTATCCAAGTCAATAATGTCACTTATTGCTTGTTTTTTTTTTTTTTTTCTTGGTGAGTAACCTGATATTTCTGCCTGTATTATTTTTCTTTAATCTTTAAATTTAAAAATTTACCAAGCTTGATTCAGTGGTTTTTCTTTTTATTAATTTACCTGCTTTAGAGTGTCTTTGTCAATCTAAAAATTATATCCCCACTCATTTTGGGAGAATTTTCTTTAATTCTCTCATTACTTTATTTCTCTTATATTCTTGGAATTTATAGTATAATATATGTGATATGGAGCTCTGGTGGCTCAGCGGTTAAGAACTTGGCTGCTAACCAAAAGATCTGCAGTTTGAATCCAACAGCTGCTCTTTGGAAACCCTGTGGGGTGGTTTTACTCTGTCCTATAGGGTTGCTATGAGTCAGAATCGACGGCAATAGGTTTTTTTAAAAAAAATATGGGATATATAATTATCATTTCATTTCAGGAAACTCTTTTCTGTCCCTTCTAAAGCAACTCATAACAAATTCCAACCTGTCTCTTTAAAAATAGACAGCTTAAAATGCCAGTCATTTGAACAGACTCCATATTCTAAAAGAAAGGCATCTCTCCAAATAATCGGCAAATGATTCTCTTAAAAATTTTATTCATGATCTTAATGTCATGGGTGTATTGTATCTATTAAAAGATACTGGTCCACTTTCAAGAAAGCTTGCTTTGGGTGAAAATAAGATCACAAAATTTTAAAATATAATGGAGTAGGTGATCAACTTCCAGTGCGACAACATTAGAAGCCCACTGATGCGCTACCCAGTAAAACTGATAAAAATTATTTAAAAAAAAAACAAAACATTTAAAGCCTCTGGAAGTGGTCCTAAAGGCAAACAGCAAATGAAGAACATCTATTAAAAAAAAAAAATCCGTGAAAATTTGGTAAGAAAGGTGACAGTCTGTGGCATGTGAATCAAGATGGCTCCCTCCCTCCCCCATCCCAGTTCTGCTGCAGCGAGGAACACAGGACTCCCTCTCTCCTAGCTCCCAGGTGGAGAGGGCTTTCTTCAGGGCGGAGCAAAACTTCAAAATTTCTCATCCTTTCCCCAGCTACCTGAGAGGTTAAATTCTGGAAAAGTGCAGTCAAGAGGTGGAATTCCCTTCTTCTGTCCAGCGCCCACACGTGGAACAGAAGCTGTACCTTGGTGTTGAGTGCTGACAATATTGGAGTCCCAATCGTCCTTGTCCTAGCTTGTGAGGCAGTGGTTCCATACCAGGAGAGGCAAGCCAAGAGGACCTCAGGCTTCCCTCCTGCCCCCTAATCAAGTGCTCAACTCCTGAAGCAAGTGTGTCACTCAAAGAGAAGCTTGCTATTTTTCCCCCAGATCTAGAGGAGTGTGTGAAAGCACTTTGAAAAGTGTAGACTACTAAAAAGATAGGAGGAATTGTTACATTACCTATAAACACTAAGGGGTTAGATTGTATGAAGACTTTCCAAAGTATGTGAGTATGTTTGTGACAGAGAGATAATTGAGAAGAGAGAAGAGAAGAAAGGGAGAAAAGAAAGAGCGAGTGAGCCTGAGACCCCAGATCTTACCTGGCTGCTCTGTGCTGCTCAGAGTTCACTGGTTCTGCAGTCTCCACTCTTCTCCATTCGATTAAAACTCAGCCAGGACATAACATAATAACTCATTGCCAATTTCAACTCATGGCGACCCTTTAGGACGCGTAGAACTACTCCATAGAGTTTCCAAGGAGCAAGGTTCCTAAGACATCATCTTCTGAATAGGGTTTTGGGACCTGTGGCAGGAACAGGATAAAGGTGGGAAGTAGGTAAATTGGTGCCTGGATGCTGTGTCCCTGCAAAAAAGGAGAAGGAATTTAAGGGCTCTGGGTGGGAGATCTGAGGACTAGGGGATCTGATGAGGGTGGGGGGACCTGAGGACTGATGCTTAGATCCCAAGTTCATGAAGGAAGAGGCTGAACCAGGACCACCTCAAGCCTATTTATCAGTTTGAGAGGGGCTTTGGGAAAGCAATCCCAAGACAGCTTCTTGAGATGAACATGGATAATTGCCCCAATGTTATTATCTACAAGCAAAGGCCTTGGGAAATGAATCTTGCTTACAAGGAGTAAAACAATTCCATGTTGGGTAACAATCTTGAAAGTGTCCTAAGGGTAAGAGTAAGTCAGAAGTAAAGCAGAATTCACACTTACTGTAGCCTGGCTTTGAGTCATCAGTGGTCTAGAAAAATCTCAAACACTAAACCTGGAGTAGGATGATCCCAGATTGCTAGTGACCCCAAAAACTAAGTAAAAGCAATTGAAAACCATATTTATAAGAAATAACATTATCTTAGATTTCAAATTATTTATCTTAATAATTTTTCTAACACAATGTTTAGCACAAAATTAAAGATTAGTCAAGTGACTGTATTTGTAAATCTGTTATTTTTCTTCTTGTTCTTGTTCTCCTCCTCCCTCCGCCCCATGATTTTCTTCTTCAGTAATTTTTTGGCTATTCTTAGCTCTGCCTTTCCATATAAACTTTAAAATGGCTTGCCAGTTTCCTCAAAAAGACCTGCTGGTATTTTTATTTGGATTGCAGTGTAACTATAGATTAATTTAGGAGAGACTGAGCATTTTTTCAATATTGAATACACCTGGGAGAGTCTGGCCCAGTCTCTCTGCTGAGGCCTAGAGCTGGTTCTTGTTGAGTGCTCATATGTAGCTAAAAGGCTGAAGCTGCACACACAAGAATGGAAACAGTGGGGAACCTTGCTGAACAACAAAATTGAAGACTGAAAATATTCTATAAGCCAGCCTGGGACAGGTCTAGTCGCATGGGCCTGATCTGCAAGTGAGGATGCAATACGAAGTGGGCAGTGCCATATGGCAAGCTGGCGAAGGCTGCTCCAGCTGCATCGTTAGCTTCACGTCTGTATCGCTGATCTGTCGCTCTGTCACTCTGACTGTGAATACAATAATAATGCAGGGCCTTATTGCTGTGTCTAGGTAATTTAAGTACAATTTATCCCACGATGTCATGTATAGAGACAGGCACACATCACTGGACCACAAAATGTATGGAAGAAAGGGTGTGTATGTGAAAGAGTGCACATTGGGACTGTTAATAGTGGTTATTACTCCTGGGCTTTTAAAAAGGGAATAGGGGAAGGGAAGGGGGAGACTTATTTTTTATTTTACTTTGGGAGTCTATATATATGTTTTTAAAAAATAGTATACCTATACATGAAAAAAATACAAGCAGTATAAGCAAATAATCAGTGTGAAAAGTAGTTTTCTCTCCTACTCTTGTGTCCCCGTTCCCATCTCCAGAAGGAACTTGTAAGTTTCTTGAGTATCCTCCCCAACATAGCATATGCAAGGGACGTTTACTTATATACAGATTCCTCACTTTTTACATCATGCATGTTTGTACTGTTTGTTCATTTTTAAAACAAGCCAATTAAAAATGACTCAATGGAGACATTATACATAATATTATGCATTAATAGGGAGGGGTTTTGATTTTTATTTTCCAATCAAATGGCATGTTAGCACTGCTTGGGTTGCTCAGAATATGCATATCTAGTCATTTTCTTGAGAGCTAAAGTCTGGAGTATATTTGAAAAATGTAATCTTTAAATAAAAAATTAATAAAGGGTTCAAGTAGCAGAATGAACCCAGCTGAAGAGTAAAGTAGTGAGCCGAAAGATCAAGCTGATGTTTTTTCCCAAGACATGGCACGTAGGGAAAAAGAGATGCGAAGAATGAAAGGTTCTAGGTGGTTCACTTCCAGCTATGACCTTGGGTCTGAGAGTGTAAACTTTCCAGCCTCTATTTGTGAATAGGGTAGAGCTTTCTCAGCTCTCTCTCTTTTTTAATATAAGAAGTCCCGTTCTAAAGCCCATCTAACATAAGCCCTGTGACTTTAGTTCCTGGCTCTATGGGAGCTAAAATCCCATCCCCTGTGGTTTCCAGTCATTCCAGAAGCCACCAATTCAATTCCTTGTTGCTAAGGATTCACTTTTCACTTCTGTTGATTTTTCTTTCTCGATTTACAAGCTTGACCATTTTTTAAAAATTAAAAATAGATTATCAAGATTTTCTATGTGTTTGGAGGAGAAACAAGGGTGTTTCCCATTCTTCCAATTTACAAGTGAAACCTGTCATAGAGTAACCATCTGTACTCTGATTAATGTAAAATTGAGAGATTTATTGAAAATATAGAATCAGCTGGAGCAGGGGATAGACTAAATTCCATGCGGTGGAATCCAGTAATCCAATATGGTGACTCGGCAGTGTTATTTTATAAGAGGGGAACAAAGGATATGAAGCACATTACTTGATTGGTATTTACAAACTTAGATCATCAAAAGACATTACTTGATTGGTAATTACAAGCTTAGATCATCGAAAGACATTACTTGATTGGTAGTAGATCACTGTTTGACAGGACTTCCTGTGACCGGAACTCATAAGGTAGTAATTTCTGTGGCAGGAACTTGTAAGGCAGTACTTCCTGTAATGCAAGCTTGTAAAGCTATTGGCTTAAAAGGATATATGTGTTTTTCTTAGATTGGTTACAGTGTGGTAGTTACAAAGGTATGTGATGAGAGGGAGTCTTAGTGTAGTTATGTCATCATTACTGGACATTCTTCCCTTAGGGAGTCACAGTGTAGTTACATCATTATTACCAGACATTTCTCTCTTAGAAGTAGCATGGAAGACTGCTGCTTCTAGGGTGAAAATGGAACCACTAACCAAGGAATTGTACTCAGTCCTCAAACTGGCCATTTCAGATCTTATCAGGTACCTCAATTTTTAAAAAATTCCCTTACAAAATGCCCTCCTTTTGATAAGGATTTCAAGAGAAATTTTTGATCAGTTCCCTGACCAGAAGGCTTTCTTCTGCGAGGACTTTGAGCATGTGTTTATTCTAAAGGGCTGCTTATTTAATAAGTCTTTAAATCTTGGGCTGCTATGCATGTGAAAAGGTTATTATTGTTAGGTGCCATCAGGTCAGCTCCAACTCATAGTGACTCCATGCACAACAGAACGAACCCCTGCTGGTACTTCTTTCAAGACAGATTTGTTCATTCGTTTGGTAGTCCACGGCACATTCAATATTCTTCGCGAACACTCTAATACAAAGTTGTCAATTCTTCAGCCTTCCTTACTCACCATCCAACATGTATAGGAAGTGGTTGAAAATATTATAGTCTGGGTCAAGTGCACCTTAAGCCTCAATGTGACATCATTGCTTTTTAACATTTTAAAAAGGTCTTTTGCAGCAGATTTGTCCAAATGTAATGCATCATTTGATCTCTGGACTGTCACTTTCAGGAGTGTCAAGTGTGGATTAAAAAAACATGAATAAAACTATGAGTAGTAACAGAACATTGTGAAATGGTAGCTAGGCACTATTTGATGTCTTCACCATGCCATAGCTTTAGCCTCTTGTTTCTGTGATTCTACTATTTGAGGGTTAGTGCAGGCAGGCCACACTAGAGGAATAACTTGACATCTGATGGCTTACACAAGGAGTGAGCTTGAGTCCATCTGACATATAAGTACTGTCAATGTACATTATTCTTTTCAAAGGCATTAAATGGGTCTTTTAGGTAATGGCATTTGTCAAAAGTTTCATGCAACATTTAATACTCCCTGGACTATATGAAGAAGAACACCGCATCAGGATTGGAGAAAGACTCATTAACAACCTGTGTTATGCAGATGAGACAATCTTGCTTGCTGAAAGTAAAGAGGACGTTCGAAGGACTTGCTGATGAAGATCAAAGCCTTCAGTATGGATTACACCTTAAAGTAAAGAAAACAAGAATCCTCACAATTGGACCAATAAGCAACGTCATGATAAGCGGAGAAAAGATTGAAGTTGGCAAAGATTTCATTTTACTTGGATCCACAATCAATGCTTATGGAAGCAGCAGTCAAGAAACCAAATGACAGATTGCATTGGGCAAATCTGCTGCAAAAGATCCCTTCAAAGTGTCAAAAAGCAAAGATGTCACTTTAAGGACTAAGGTGGGCCTGACTTAAGCCATGGTGTTTTTTATCTCCTCATGTGCATGAGAAAGCTGGACAATGAATAGAGAAGAGGAAAGAAGAATTGATGCCTTTGAATTATGGTTTTGGTGAAGAATATTGAATACACCATGGACTGCTGGAATAATGAACAAATCTGTCCTGGAAGAACTACAGCCAGAATGCTCCTTAGAAGTGAGGATTACAAGACTTTGTCTCACATACTTTGGACATGTTATGAGAGGGGACCAGTCCCTGGAGAAGGACATCATGCTTGGTAAAGAAGAGGGTCAGCACAAAAGAGATAGACCCTCCACGACATGGATTGACACAGTGGCTGCAACAATGGGCTCAAGCTTAACAAGGATTGTGAGGATGGTGCAGGACTGGGCAGTGTTTTGTTCTGTTGAACATAGGGTTGCTATGAATGGGAACTGACTCGACGGCACCTGACAACAACAACAACTTGATTATTACATGATAATGAGTATTATTAATCCTGTTGACAGTATATACTTAATCCATGATCCAATGCCTGAGGGTAGCCTGCTGAAAATACCTAGAAAAGGGGAGTCTGAGGGTGGAGGTATATGGAACCAAGTAGCCTGCTGGCAAGTTAGTTTAATATCTTGTTCCACCTCTCCTGAGGTGTTAATCCAGGTGCAACAAGATGTGTTAGCTATAGCACAGACCCCTTCTTGCTAGGCTAACAGGAAATCTAGGGCAATTTGATCATCAAAAAACTACTTTGACAAGTGAGTTCAGTGATTTCTCTTGAGCAATATAGCATTTACAATATCATCTGCTGTTCCTTCTATTGTTCTGGAAATGTTATGGGTGGCATGTTCTAAATAACCTACTCCATACCAAGGGAAGAATATCCTCAAAAAACTATAACCTAAACAAAGGAACTCCTTTAAAGGGTTCCCTCCATCTCTCCCTTGCTCGTCTCTTGACCATTTGTCTCTCTTCCTTTCTAATAGTTTCAGGTGATCAGTCCAATGTAAACTCTCATCATAAGAATGGATGTCTAATGGGATTCCTGTATGGCCTAAGATACATTGTCCTGTTATATTCCAACCATCCAAACAGGATAAAGCCTAGGTATAGGATTCATTATTTGGATTCAGATTGACAAAGGTGGGGTATCTTGATCCTCCACATAAAAATACATGTCCATATGGGACACTTATTACTCTGGGAAGAGGGATGGTTTGATTCATCTGTTCAAGCCAATTCTCTGTCATGGAGTTATTGCAAAGAGACAGTCACCCTAAACTTAGCCAGTTCCATATTTGGACACAAAAGGACCTTTTTCCTTGTAGATATGCTGTTCAATTTCCTGAAAAAGCCACTTTTTAATATCTGAAAGGGGCATTATATGAAATTAAAGGCTCATTTTTACAATGAAGAGGAGATCCAGGGTATTTTGGAGCACTCTTTAACTCTATTTCAATCTGAGTCAGATTGAAACATGGGACTTGGTATCTAAGGAGGTTGCCACAGTCTCACGTGTATGGCTCACCTGGAGTGATGTTAGAATTGATGGTAGCAGGGGGAGCAAAGCTATAATTCAGTATGGGAGTAGCTAATGGATCTTAGTTCTCCCGTACAGTTTTGGGTAGAGGATGACAGATCCAGCATTCAGTCAGATTTGTGGATCGTACAACTGCCTGAGTGAGCTTAACAAAGGCATTCTCCTGCCAAGAATTAATGGGAGCTACGATGAACAGCAGTATGGGCAGAAAGTTTAAGAAGGGCTTCATAGTGGAGAAACACAGCCCAAGAGAAATAAACAAGAGCTATTATCATACAAATAATAGTGATGACAAAATAAACTTCAGCAGTGAAAGGCCTGAAGGAGGATAAAAAGGCTACTAACCAATAAAGGACAAATATAATTAGAATGATAATGATTAAAAGATTCAATGTTACTCCAATATTCATGCATCTTACTAAATTAATCTGTGACTGGCATTAATAGCAATAGAGTATAAATGGTGGTAACAATTACAAAATCATGATTAGAATTTGAAACAAAAGAACTAATATGAATTTCAATCCCAGATAGGTCATAAGAAGTATAACTTTTTTCTAAAAGTGGTGTTTATAAAAAGAGGTCTGGGTTCTCAGTAGAAGAACAAGATATTAAAGAAGGAAATACCCCACAGTTGGAGTCCAATGATAGTATGAAGGACTAGGGTAATGGGAAAACAAATACTTAGTACCTCTACAGCTATTTTTTTTTACCCTAAAAGTTTGAGTTTATAAAACAAAAAGCTGTTTTAAAAGCAGTGACGTTGTAACTGCAAGTTAAACAAAAATGACTATAATGGTCAGGTATAATGGTCAGAAGGTGGCGCTACAGATGAGTTAGATAATTAAAGCCATCAAAATACCCACAACTAAAAATTACGATCCCGGTGACTATGAAAAATTCAAAAAGAGTTAAAACCTTAATTTAAACAACTTATTTCAAAGATAACAATTGGCATAATATAACCACCAGAACAACCAGGTTATAATACCACAATCATGCATAACAGTTAACAATACTGAGACACCAAAAATGATAAAGAAAAAGGCAAAAAGTCCAAATTTTACTGCAAGCTGCATAAGCAGTTTCAGGTCCAGTCTGAAGATCTTGAGAAAGCAGTCTACCCAGCTGTCATCTGCTTCTTTTTTTGGTGATGCTTGAATTTTAATTTCACTCCTTCATGAGACTCACAAGTTCATTCAGGAGTTGGCACTTTCTTCGGTTAGGATAAATGAATCCAAGCCTTAACTCCCTGTAATTTAGTGGCATAAGAATTGGTGAGAAGGACCAAATAAAGTCCTTTCAATCGAGATTTGAAAGAATCTTTTAATTGGTGTATTTTCCAGTAAACATGATCTCCAGGTGAAACATTAGGTAATTTAGATGTTTCTTGCTTTTGATTATCAAAAGTTTCTTTAACTTGTATATTCTTTAGAATATTAGATAAAAGATTTACAATATTGAAACAAATCAGATTTAACTAAATTTGAATCAGGGGATGTTGCCCAGTAGGGGAGGGCCACTGGTAGGCCAATTATTATTTCATGAGGAGTCAATTGTGATGTCCAAATGGAGTAGTTCTCAAATTTAAAAGGACCAGAGGCAGCACCTTAGTCCAAGGCAATGGTAAAGATTTGGAATATTTGGCTAGTTGAGTTTTTATTATACCATTAGTTCTTTCAACTAGGCCAAAGGATTAAGGATGATAAGGATAATGAAATCTTTGAAAAATGGGGAAGATTTTACACATTTCCTTAATTATTTGCTCAGTAAAGTGGGGGCCTTAGTAGCTACAAAGGACCCTTGGGGCTCCCCAAGGCAGGAATGTTCTCAAGAAGTTTCTTAGCTACAAATGCAACAGCAGCTAGACGACTGGGTAAAGCTTCTACCCAGTGAGAAAATCTACAAATCATTGCTAATACAAACTTGTAACCACTTGAGGGTGTGAATCATATAAAATCAATCTGCCAGTCAAGCACTGGTCCTGATGGTAAGGGAAATCTCCCAGGTGGACCTTTATAATGTTTACCTAAAATAAATTGAGAGCAAACAGAACACTGGGAAGCCACTTGTTCAGTTTCATAAAAATGCCCTCACCAATATTTCTTTAATATTTCTATCATCTAATCTCTTACCAAATGGGTATTCATGTGCAATGCCTCCAGTACAGGAGTTTGCAGGGATTTGGGGAGAACCTAAGTTTTCATTGAGTCCCATCCATATCTCAAAGGTGGGGCATTGGAAGCAACCATGTTTTTTCCATTTCTCAACCTCATTATGTGTGCTGGTTTTTGATGTTCAAATAAATTCTCTAAGGAAATTCCTCCAGGCCTGGAAGGATTCTCTATAAGCATGTTAAAAGGTTGTTCATCATCTAAAACAGTCCTCCAATGTGAGGGACTATACATAACTTAAAAGCTTGTGAGGAGCATTAACAGAATTGAAACAAGGGGGAGAGTGATCTTTAAAACTATGAGAAAAAACACGGTCTATCTATAGCAACAGAAAAATCTCCCCCAGTAATGGGCTTCTAAAGCTCAGATTAGTTCATCTGTCATTATCCTTATACTATCATGCCAGTAATTTCTAATCATAGGAATGTGTAAGCATTCTGGCAAAACAGGCTTTTTATTAGGCCTGATTCACAATCCAATGGTTGGATTCTGATGACAGCTGGCCTGTTCCCATTCTTTAATTTCCTCTGTGGGTTTAATTGTTGATGTTTAAAAAGTGATTCTGAAATTTCTTTCGGGTCAAATTTTGGTGGGCAACATTTTACAGGTGCCATATTTACAGGCATCCTAACTGTTCGACTATTGTTATCTATTCCCTCCTTTTCATCATGATCACGAATGGAATTATCATACTCATGAATGCGGGTGGTGTCTTTAAAGGGTGATTGGGAAATAACTTGTTTAGCTGTTCTGTCAGCCAAGTGTTCTCTCTTCATGAAGCTCCTTTGCGTTGGTGGGTCTATTAGTTATCTAGTGCTGCTGTAACAGAAATACCACAAGTGGATGCCTTTAACAAAGAGAAATTTATTATCTCACAGTCTAGCAGGCTACAAGTCCAAATTCAGGGTGCCAGCTCCAGGGGAAGGCTTTCTCTGTTGGCTCTGCAGGAAGGTCCTTGTCATCAATCTTCCCCTGGTCTAGGAGCTTCTCTGTGCAGGAATCCCTAGTCCAAAGGATGTGCTCTGCTTCTAGCACTGCTTTCTTGGTGGTATGAGGTCCCTCTGTCTCTCTGCTCACTTCTTTCTTTTATATCTGAAAAGAGATTGACTTAAGACACAACCTGATCTTGTAGACTGAGTCCTGCCTCATTAACATAACTGCTGCTAATCCCACCTCATTAACATCATACAGGTAAGATTGACAACACATAAGAAAATCACAGCAGATGACAAAATGGTGGACAATCACACAATACTGGGAATCATGGACTAGCCAATTTGGCACACATTTTTGGGGGACACAATTCAATCCATAACAGCGGGCTTGGATAATAACTACAGCAATCTCACAGGGGAGCAAAAGGGTTCTAAGAGGTCTGCTACTAGGGGCTCGTTTTTAATTTGGGTCCCAGAAGAAGTTAGGAACCCCCTTTGTTTCCATAACATATGAATCGTAAGTAACTCCAAAACCATATCTAGAGTCCTTAAAAATATTTACTGACTGTCCAGAAGCCAGTTTGCAAGCCTTTGTGAGTGCAATTAGTTCAGCTTGCTGAGCTGAGGTGATTTCAGGAAGGACATCACTTTTGAGGACCTTGGCTGAGGTTGCTGTGTGCAGTCGAGCTGATTCTGACTCATAGCGACCCTACAGGACAGAGTAGAACTGTCCCATAGTGTTTCCAAGGAGCGGCTAGTGGATCCCAACTGCCGACACTTTGATTAGCAGCCTGAGCTCTTAACCACTTCGCCACCAGGGCTCCTGTTGAGGTAGTCAAGGCATATCCTCCACGGTAATGAGAGCTGGTAGCTTCAGGCTTTAAACATGACCTATCAGTAAATAGAACTAAATGAGGATTCGATGATGAGGTTTCTTGTAAACCTGGTGTAGGAGACAAAAGTTGTTCAGTAAGATTTAAGCAGTCATGGGATGGATGGTCATCATTATTAAGTAAAGGTAACAATGCAGCTGGATTCAGAGAGTTTACAGTAAGTAACTGAATATTAGAAGTGGTCAAAAGGAGAACTTGATAAGCAGTCAGCCTACTGGCCAACAGGTGTTGAGTAAGTGTTGAATTTAAAATTATTGACCTTGCATGAGGGACATAAATGTCAAGAAAATTTCCTAAAACAATATCTGAGGTGGTCTCAACTAGTCTAGCAGTTCACTGAGTGCTCTAAGGCCAGGGGGTTAGCCCCTTGTGAAGGGGTAGCTGGATGATATAACCAATGAGTCTCTGTTGTCCTCTGTGTTTTTGAGTGAGAATTCTTAGAACATTCACAGAAATCTCATGGACAAAAAGCACAAAGTCTAAATTATAATTAGGAAACCCAAGAACAGGGGTGTTAATTAATGCTTCTTTTAGTTGAGCTATGGCCTTTTGGCCATCCTCAGAGAGCTGGAAGGTGTCAGGTTCTGAACACTTTAGAAAATGGCAAAGAGATTGAGCCAGCAAAGAAAAATTAGGTATCCAAGTTCTGCAATAGCTGCAGAGTCCTAGAAATCCTCTTAACTGTTTCTTGGTAATAGGGACAGGATAAGCTAAGATGGTCTCTTTTCTTTTGGGGTCTATAGTGACCCCTTTTGCAGGGATAATATATCCCAAGTACTTAACAAAAGGTTAACCAAAAAAAAAAA
>NW_004443976.1:16712985-16714784 GCF_000243295.1 Trichechus manatus latirostris | reverse complement strand
TTGATTAGTAACCCCCACAACTCTTGAGGTTTTATTACTCTGGGGCAAGGGCTTTTGTAAATTTGTGGGGTTTATTACAACGATCATGAGGATGGCACAGGACCGGCAGTGTTTTGTTCTGTTGTACATAGGGTCGTTGTGAGTCAGAACTGACTCGACAGTGTTTAACAACAACAATATTGCAGATAAGGTAACACCTGTGTCAATTAAAAATTTACATGGTTCTCCATTTATTTGAATAATAGTTTCTCCCTGAGAATTTAGTGCTACCATAGGGAAAAACCCTAATTTGCCCCCAGAGCCCCTTCATTCTATTGTCTTCAGAGGTACATCTGGTGTAGGTTGCCCAGTTTATTATTTAGTTTTAAACATTCCCTCTAAAAATATTCAGGCTTTTTGCAGTAGTACAAACAAGGGCAAGTTAGTGGGCCCATTCTTAGCCATATGTCAAGTGAAACTATTTGTGTGGGGAAATTATTTTGAGGCTGCATCTGCAACTGCTGTAATAGGGCCATAAATTGATTTTGTTTCACTTTAGTTCTCTGTTCAGCTTCCCTAGCCTGCTGTTTGAGAGTTTGAGAGCTTATAGGCTAGAGTGGCTAACTGTGAAGTGTTGTCATTTTTCTAATCTAATTTGTGGCATTTGACTAACTCAGTGAGCTCTGAATAGAGGCCATTGGCAAAAGGGAATTGAAAGCAATATGGGATCTAGACTTTTCTGGCTTTAAACTGGAGTGTTCTGGAAAAAAGTTTAGTCAAAGGGTCCCTATAATCATAAAGATTTTCATTTTTGTTTGCAACCCTGAATCTTGTTCCAATCTACTTTTTGGGGAAAACTTTGAGATAACTTCAGTGAGGTTTTTGACAATAGCTCTGGTCTGTGCTATTAGTTTCATGCCAGAAACTTTAGGCTGGATGGTTAGAGATTCTGTAGAGTTTTCCATCAGGCCTTTTTCGTCCACCTTGGTGCATCACCTGGCCCTATCAGTGAATTCATTAAATTATATATGTCTGCCAGACCAGATTCAAAGTTCAGCCAAGATTCTAAATTTTTCAGTGAATTTGTGAGGATCTTCACAAGAATTGGGAAATTCCTTAACAATAACACTAATTTTCACTTTTGACCAAGGGGCAAAAGTAACTTGTGGTGGCTTCTGAGCCTTTTCAGGATATCTAATTTTAAAAGGCATTCCTCAAATGGGTTTTACTTCCTCTAGAGGTTCCTTGAGATAATATGGAGGTTCAGTAAGGGGGTTTTCAGTGGAGTAGGTAGGTAAAGAAGGGTACAGGGGAGTAGCTGCTGGACAGGCAGAGGGAAAGGAGGAGAGTCAGGTGTCGGAGTCTGGGACTGGAGTACAGATTCTGGGGACTTTACCATTTTGGGAAAGGAAGCCATTTTGGGAAAGGGACCCAGTTTGGGAAATAGAACCATTTTGAGACAGGGTGCCATTTTGGGAAAAGGAGCTATTTTGGGAAAGGGAGTCATTTTGGGAAAAAGAAGGTATAGGGGTTGTTGCCAGGTAGGTAGTCATCGATGTTACACAGCTCTGACACTGTTAGCTTGTTTTGAAACAGTCTCTGGCAAAGAGACAAATTTATCATTATGATTTCTTTTGGAAGCTTCCAACTACCAATTACTAAATGCCTCCCATTGCTTTAGTTTTATTTGTAAGCCCTTAGCCCCTAATCTGCTGCACAGAAAGTTCGACTTAGTTAACTCAAATGACCCCCACAATGCCCATTGGTCCTTTAAATTTCCTTCTGTAAGTGCTTGCCATCAGCCTAAATACAAGACTGAA
>NW_004443976.1:16710421-16711543 GCF_000243295.1 Trichechus manatus latirostris | reverse complement strand
GTCATCATTACCAGACATTCCTCTCTTAGAAACAGCATGGAAGATGGGTGCTGCTAGGGTGAAAATGGAACCAGCAACCAAGGAATCACACCCACTCCTCATACCGGCCATTTCAGATCTTATCAGGTATCTCAATTTTTAAAAAATTCCTTTACCCAAACTCAATTGCAAATCAACATTCAGGTCATGAATGAAAATTTTAGTTATGAATAATTTCAAGCATGCAATAAAATACAAAAATAGTCTTAGGCACATACATACCCACTACAAAAATTAAACAATATTAATTTGTTGCCTTATTTTGTCACTTCTCTCTCTTGAAAAACGTTTAAAATATTAATGATACCACTAAAATGTTATCCCCATTCCTTTCCCCAACTCTGTCCTCTTCCTCAAAGGAACCATTTTTCTGAATTTGATGTGAATCATTTTCAAGTATGTTTGTACTTTAGGACAACCATTCAGAAACTTTTGGTCTTAGGATGCATTTACACTCAGAATTATTGAGGTCCTCAAAGAGCTTTTGTTTATGTGAGTTGTATCTATCTTACCATATTAGATATTTAAAAAATATTTATTAATTAAAAGAACAATAATTCATCCATCACCTGTTATCATAAGAAAGATTTCTAATAAAAAGTAAGTATATTTTCCAAATCAATCAAAAATTTTTTGAGAAGAATGCCATTGTTCTACATTTTTTTCCAAATCTTTCAAGAGTGTGACTTAATAGAAGATAGTTGGATTTTGATATCAGCTTCTGCACTTATCTTATTGTGATATGTTATTTTGGTCGAAGTATATGAAGAAAATCTAGCCTTATACAGATATGTAATTGAAAAGAGTCAGAAAGGGAGGAGTATTTTAATAGCTTTTTCAGTTAATTGTGGATATTTTTCTTGATATTACATCAAAACTTGACAAGTGCTAGTTTTTTTCTGTTTTGCTTGTGTATATATTCTTAGACAAAAGACACTATATTATGCACAGTATACTAAACAGTGCTTTTTTAGCTTTTCAAAATCTATTTGAAGTCTTTTCGTATGAATGCACATAGATTTATTTATTATTTTAATGGCTGCATAGATTCCATTTTATGGCTATACCAGAATTTATTTAAAC
>NW_004443976.1:16706510-16710012 GCF_000243295.1 Trichechus manatus latirostris | reverse complement strand
TTTTCTTTTTCTATTCTCTGGAAGAATTTGTAAGAAAATTAGATGACCTATAATTTGGTGAAACTTGCCTGTAAAACCCTTTCTATTGGTGGCACAGTGGTTAAGTGTTTGGCTGCTAACCAAAAGGTCAGTAGTTTAAATCTACCACCTGCTCCTTGGAAACCCTATGGGGCCATTCTACTCTGTCCTATAAGGTGGGTATGAGTCAGAATTGACTCAATGGCAACAAGTTTCAGTTTTATTGATACATGAAATAAAACTGCTTTAATTCTTCTAATAGTTATAAGACTATTTAAAGTTTTCGTTTCTTCTAGAGTCAGCTCTGGCAAGTCACATTTTTCCCGGGTTCGTTTATTTTGTTGAAATGTTCAAAATAGTTTGTATATAGATGCTGACAATATTCTCTTGTAATCATTCTAATCTTGATTTTATCCCTCTTTTTATTGTAATGTTTGTGTATTCTCTCTTCTTCCTTTGATCAATCTTCCAGATGTATTTCCACTTTATTATTTTTTATTAAGAATCAACTTTTGGCTTTTTTCATTCTCTCTGTTATATTTTTGTTTTCTGTTTCATTGATTTCTATTCCCAATTTTTTTTATCTCTTTCCTTCTATGTTCCTTGAGGTCACTTAATTGTTTATTTGTTCCAGAATCTTGAGATGGATAGTTAGCTCAATAAACATGGTGCTTTCTTTCTTTCTAATATAATCACTTAAGGCTGTAGTTTCCCTCAAAGCACCATGCTTGCCATATCCTACAAGTTTTAATGTACAGTGTCTTTATTATCATTCAGTTCTAGATATTTCCATTTTTATTTCTTTTCTATCCTTGAGTTATTGAGCAGCATGCTTCCCAATGTCCAAACATTTGGGGACTCTCCATTCACCTTTCTGTTATTAACTCCCAAACCAATTGGCCAGTTGTGATCAGAGACTATGCTTGGCCCATATATTCCTTGATATTTGTTGAGGTGTTCTTTATGGGCCAGTACATGGTTAATTTCTGCAAATGTTCAACATGTGCCTAAGAAAATACTGACTTTCCAATTGTAGGATGCATAACTCCACGTAAGTCTAGATCATGTCTGTCAGCCATGCTGTTCAGATCCCCCACACTTTCCACTGCATTGAAGAAGTGGGAGCTGTGCCTGGCAGAGACTCAGGACAGACACCTCACCCAGGCACCTTCTCCAAATGGCTTGCAGGCAGCAGGCTTCTTAGAGAAGGCCAGAGCTCAGGAACATGAGTGCACATGTGCTCAAGAACATGAGAGACAGCCTCCGCCATAGGCCATAACTGTGTATAGTTTGATAAGGATGAGATGTTGACACGTGTTCCTGTGGACAGGTGAGTTGACGGATTTGATCCTGCAAAATTCTGGCACTCTTGTTAGTGTGATCTTATTTACGGCCAAGGCAGGTGAAATGTGGGGAACATTGAGTTGTACATACATGTCTTTTCTTCACCACAGATCTATAAGCTCATTCTGAGCTGAATTTATGTCCTAATCACCCTGTATACTTCACAGGCTAATGCTTTGGATATGGTGGAGGAATTCTTAATCTCTACTTAAATTCCCTCTTTAAAAACTCACCCTTATGTCAACCTCTGACAGGGTTTCCCTAGGAAGAGTTTTCCTAGAGCACCATGCATATCCTTGTTCCTCAGGCTGTAGATGAAAGGGTTCATCATGGGTGTCACCACAGCCTCACTGTGGCCACTGAATCCTTCATGGAGTAGGTGTGGAGGGGCTGCAGATATACCATACAAAGTGTCCCATAGAAGAGAGAGACCACAGCCAGATGGGAAGCACAGGTAGAGAAGGCTTTGTACTTCCCATTCACTGAGGTTATTCGGAGAATGGCTCTGACAATCTGGACATAGGACACAATCATTAACCCACAGGGATGAGGAATATGAAGCAGCCAGTGATAATCAGCACTGTATGATTGACCTGGGTGTTGGAACATGCAAGCCTGAGTAGGACGTACATCTCACAGAAAATATAGTGGATCTTCCAGGACCCACAGAAGGTCACCCTCGTCATTGGGAGGGTGAGGATGAGGCCATAGAGGAGAGAAAGGACCCGACACAAGGTCAGGATCAAGATACAGAGGCCAGGGCTCATGGCTGTGGTGTAGTGGAGGGGGCGGCAGATGGCCACATAGTGGTCATAAGCCATTGTGGCCAGGATGAGGTTGTCCGGTGTCATCAAGGAGATCAGGAAGTAAAGCTGCATTAGGCACCCTGTGTAGAAGATGGCTTTGTTCTGAGACTGAAGGTGCACCAGCATCTTGGGGATTGTATTGGTGATGAAGAAGAGGTCTGCAAAGGACAGGTTGACCAGGAAGATATACATGGGAGTGTGCAGGCGGGAGTTGGAGCTGATGGCCAGGATGATGAGCACATTTTCCATCACTGTGACCAGGTACATGGACAGGAACATCCAAAACAGGATTCTCTGCTGCTCAGGCTTCTCTGAGAGCCCAACAAGCAGGAACTTGGAGCCCTCAGTTGGTTGTCTCCATTCATTTCCCCAACAGTCTGCAACACTAGCACCAACAAATGTTTACCAAGTGCTGTCAGTTGACTAAGGACATTCAGATAAGCCAAATCAAGTTTTCTTAGCATTAAAAATGTCTTAACCTGGACTTTATATATTTTTCAAATAAGCAACAAAGTATTAACAGAGCCAAAAACATACCATGGAAATCCTTTATGCAATTTAATCATTCTAGCAACACCAAACAGTGTTTCATTCTGTTATACATAGGGTCTCTATGAGTCAGAACCGACTTGATGGCACCTAACAATAACAACAACAGCAACTTCTAGTCTGGCATATTCAATATTATAGGATTAAAGTCTATATCTTATTTTAAATCCTATCATCTTACTATATATGTGGAAGTGTTTAAAAGATTACAGATTGTCTTTACATATGACAGTATTGCATAGGTTTTAAAATTATATTTAAAATAGGTGTATGCATTCTAAGAAATGTGTATTGTACAGTTGGACAAAAGGGGGAAATAAATACCCTGGAAACAAAAAGGAAAGATTATCATTATTTGCTGATATGATGGCCTATCTGGAAAACCTAAGGCAATCAAATGAAACACTATCAGAAATAAAAAGGAAATTCAGTAAAGTGGCCAATAACAAAATAAATAAACCTCAAACTAAAAGCATTCCCAGTAAGCCATAAAATGCAGTGATTAAGCCTGTACTGTCAGAATCCTTGAATTTTAAGTCTGAGCGCTGCCATCTATTATCTATAAATTTTCAGGCAGTTTGCCTGAGCACTTTGAGACTCAGTCTCATGTGAAAATGGGTTGAGGTGAGGATAAAATTAAGTAATAAAATGCTTAGCACAAAGAGCTGGCATGCAGTGAGAACTCAATAAATATTGCCCATTATTATGACATATAACTAATAATCAGGAAAATCATGTTAAAATATAATGAAAAACAATCCATCCACATTACCAACAAAATAATC
>NW_004443976.1:16695077-16696162 GCF_000243295.1 Trichechus manatus latirostris | reverse complement strand
AACATTTCAAGATCTATCTTGAAGTACAACACTGTCGGTGATAAGATAATATCCAGACCAATTAATACGACTATTATTCAAATTTACTCACCAACCACTAAGGCCAAAGATGAAGAAACTGAAGATTTTCACCAACTTCTGCAGTCTGAAATTGATCAAACATGAAATCAAGATGCATTGATATTTACTGGCGATTGGAATGTGAAAGTTGGAAACAAAGAATTGGTAGTTGGAAAATATGGCCTTGTTGATAGAAATGATGCTAGAGATCACATATAAAATTTTGCAAGACCAGCGAATTATTCATTGCAAATACCTTTTTCAACAACATAAACAGGTGCTATACACATGGACCTCGCCAGATGGAATACACAGGAATCAGATAAACTACATCTATGGAAAGAGACGATGGAAAAGCTCAATATCATCAGTCAGAACAAGGCCAGGGGCTGACTGCAAAACAGACCATCGATTACTCATATGCAAGTTCAAGTTGAAGCTGAAGAAAATTACAAGTCCATGAGAGGCAAAGTACTGCCTTGAGTATATCCCACCTGAATTTAGAGACCATCTCAAGAATAGATTTGATGCATTGAACACTAATGACCCAAGACGAGACGAGTTGTGGAATGACATCAAGGACATCATACATGAAGAAAGCAAGAGGTCATTAAAAAGACAGGTAAGAGAGAAAAGACCAAAATGAATGTCAGACGAGACTCTGAAAGTAGCTCTTGAACTTAGAGTAGCTAAAGCGAAAGGAAGAAATGATGAAGTAAAAGAGTTGAACAGAAGATTTCAAAGGGCAGCTCGAGAAGACAAAGTAAAGTATTATAACGAAATGTGCAAAGACCTGGAGTTGAGTTAGAAAACCAAAAGAGAGGAACATGCTTAGCATTTTTCAAGCTGAAAGAATTGAACTAAAAATTCAAGCCTCGAGTTGCAATATTGAAGGATGCTACAGGGAAAATATTAAACAGCACAGAAAGCATCAAAATAAGATGGAAGGAATACACAGAGTCACTGTACCAAAAAGAATTGGTCAACTTTCAACCATTTCAGGAGGTAGCATATGATCAAGAACC
>NW_004443976.1:16656924-16694001 GCF_000243295.1 Trichechus manatus latirostris | reverse complement strand
ATCTGTAGGTCCAGCATTCCTTGGAGATCTCCATATGTCTTGGCATGAATCTTCCCCTGGGTCTAGGAGGTTCTCAGCACAGGGACCCCAGGTCCAAAGGGTGTGTTCTGCTCCCGGCTCTTGTTTCTTGGTGGTAGTGAGGTCCCTCCCCTCTCTGCTCTTTTAAGATGAAAGGTGTGACTCAAGAAAGGATGTGACTTGAGTAAGGCTGTGACTCAAGTCACACCCTCTTGTAAGGCTGTAATTCAAGAAACATCCCACACTGATCTTGCCCCATTAACATATAGAGGTTAGGATTACAACACATCACAAAATGGAGGATAATTACACCAGATCACAAAATGGAGGACAACTACACAATACTGGTAATCATGGCCTAGCCAAGCTGACACATATTTTTTGGGCAGACAATTCAATCCATGACAGAAACCCTATGAGGCAGTTCTACTCTATCCTATAGGGTCGCTATGAGTCAGAATTGACTTGACGGCAATGTTTTTTTTTTTTTTAGTGACTCTTAAAATAAAGCAATCCTACCCTGCTCATTGTGCCAATGGGGCAAATCAATCAAGGAGGCCAAGATCACCCATCTCTGACACCAAATTTTGTGTTGGATAACATGTCCCACTCTACATGTGCCATTTGGGAATCTTGGCTTCTCTTCCCTGGCCAGGTCAAACCTCAGCTGCCCTTGCAGCCCTTCTGTCTTATCTCCATTCACCCGGGACTAGGTCATCAGGTACCTACTGTAGACTTGGAAGTCCACTCTCTGTCTTCCCTACTCACCTGGGGTTAGGTCATCATGTACCAGCTGAAGGCTCAGGAGTCCACATAACTCCCTGCACTTCAGACCAGCTGGCTCCTTCTCTCTTTCATCCCTAGCCACCCAGGGCTAGGTCAGTGGGTGGAAGAGGAACATGTCCAAACTCAGGCCATCTCTTCATTGCTGCACCTCCCCCACTCCACTCATCTCATAGACCCAGGTAGTCAGCTCAAGTGAGCATGCCAGGCTATCTACTCTACTCAGTGGCTCCCTTTAACTTTCAGTCCTGGAAGGCAGTTCTTCTGATGGGCACTGACATTTCCTGCCTCCACGCACCCAATGACAAACCACTCATATGCAATTCAAAAAGCAAAATGGTCCTTTTTCTTCTCTCGGTAGACTACTGTCGAGTTGGCTGCTTGTATAAGTGATTCACTAAATCCTATTGAGTAGTTTTATGCACCCTATTTGCATAGTAGACTAACAAATCCCTGCAAGGGTTTTACACACTTTCTTTGTATAGAAAATTGTCCAATGTCTTTGCAAGATTGTGGTTTAACAAATCATCTTGGCAGAACTACAAACCCAGGGCCAGAAAGGCCATATATAAGAGAAATCCATTGTCCTGCAAGTGAAAATATCTTCTCCAACTTTGTGAGTTGGCTTTTTATTCAATCAATGGTGATTTTGAGAAAGAGATTTTAATGTTAATATGGTCTAATCATCAATTTTCATTTTATAGGTAGTGCTTTCTGTATCTTGTTTAAGAAATCTTTGCAAAATCTTTGGCAATATTTTCCTCTAAAGGATTTTTATTATTTTAGTTTTCACATTTAGATCTGCTATCAATCTGGAATTGATTTTTGATGTCAGATGAGGTAAAGGTCAAGATACTTCCCCCTCTCCCACATGTATGAACATCCAGTGATCCAGTGCCATTTATTGAAAAGACCATGTTTCCCCACTGCACTTCGGTACAAATTTTTATCACTAGTCAAGCGACTTTATATATGTTAATCTGTTCTTGTTATTCTTCTCCTCCTTTTTAAGTATTTCTTTGGCTATTCTTGGCTTTGTATGTCAATATAAATTCTAAAATAGACCTGTCAATTTCCTCAGAAAGACCTGCGAGGGAACCCAAGGTTGAGTAAGGATAGTGTTGATGTGTTGTGAGGTTGTTAACCATTGTCATAGGGCAACATGTGTACTAACTGTGTAATGAGAAACTATTTTGTTCAGTTAACCTTCATCTAAAGTGAGAATAGCAGCACAACTGGAAGAGCGTAGTTGATGTCACTGAACTGTGCATGTAGAAATTTTTGAAATGGTGTATCTTTGGCTATGTGTATTTTCACACACACAAAAAAAAGGTCGAGAAGGGAGAGGGTTGACATGTCGTGGGGTTGTTAACCAATGTCATAAAACAATATGTGTACTACTGTTTCATGAGAAACTGTTCTGTAAACCTTCACCTGAAGTACAATTAAAAAAAAAAAAAAAAAGAGCTGCTGAAATTTTGATTTGGATTGCAATGAAACTACAGATTAATTTTGGGAAGAATGGGCACCTTTGCAATATTGATTGATATAAATCATGCATGTGGTATATTTCTCCATTTATTTTGGTTTTCTTGATTTCAGTAATATTTTGTAGTTTTCAAAGTAGAGGTCTTGCCTATTTTTCATTGGATTTATTCTTATGTATCTGATGCTTTTAAAATGTTATGGTAAATGGTATAATTTAAAAAATTTATTT
Organism: Trichechus manatus latirostris; assembly: GCF_000243295.1. Classification (NCBI taxonomy): domain Eukaryota; kingdom Metazoa; phylum Chordata; class Mammalia; order Sirenia; family Trichechidae; genus Trichechus; species Trichechus manatus. The sequence goes on along the minus strand of NW_004443976.1, from coordinate 16,691,483 downwards.
TCAACTTCTTTGCTGCTCATATATTGAAATACAGTTGAATTTTGTATATTGACTTTGTGTATAGTGAGCTTGCTAGAGATACTTATTAATTCATTGGTTCGTCTGTAGATCTTTTGCATTTTCTGTATCTATAACAAGGTTGTCTGTGAATATTGACATTCTTTCTTTCCAATCCCTGTTTTTTAAACTTCTTTTTCCTGTCTTACTACACTGACTAGGACTTCCAGTACAATGTTGAATAGATGTAGTAATAAATGATTCTTGTTTCATTTCTGATCTTGGAGTAAAGCTTTAAATATTTCACCATTAATTATAATGTTTGCTCTTAATCAGGGGCCGGCAAACTACAGATCGTGAATCAATCAAATTCATCTGCCATCTGGTTTTGTAAATATATTTTAATGGAATAGAGCTAGGTCTATTTATTTACATATTGTTTATGGCTGTTTTCCTGCTACAATGTCAGAGTTGAGTAGTTGTGACAGAGACTGTATGGCTTTCAAAGCCTAAAGTATTAATTATCTGGCCCATTACAGAAGAAGTTTTCTGACTCCTCCTCTAAATCTATTTTACCCATGTTTATAAGATTAAGAAACATTTTCTGTTCCTAGCTTGTAAGAGTTTTTGTTTTTAACAACAAACAGGTGATTAATTTTGTCTTTTTCTAGTTTCCTGAGATGAACATTTTCTTCTTTTCTTATATATTCATTTAAAGGCTATATGTTTTCTTCTAAGTACTGTTTTAGCTGCATTCTACAAGTTTTGATGTTGTGTCTTCACTATCATTCAGTTTAAAATATTTTCTGACTTTCATTTCTTCTTTGACTCCTGGATTATTTAGAAGCGTATTGTTTGAATTCCTGCTGGTCAGCATTTTTTGATTATTTCTTTGTTATTAATTCCTAACTTAGTATCATTGTGGTCAGAGACTATCCTCTGAATGATTTCAATCTTTTAAGATTATTAATGCTTTCTTGATGACCTAGTATATGGTTGATTTTGATAAATGTTCTATATGAACTTGAAAACAGTATATTTTTTGTCATTGCTGCAAATGGTCCTAGATATAATATTTAGATTAATTTTGTTAATTGTATTATTCAGATTTTCTATATTCTCACTAATTTTTTTTTCTGCTTATTTTATCAACTATTTTGAGAAATGAATTAAAGTTTCCCACTGTGACTCAAAATGACCCTAAATGTAACAGGGATAAATAATGGGACTAAACGCATCCATTGATCAATAAATAACATTTAATTCTCCATTCTTGGTACAATATTTCAGAAGCAATAATTGGACAACACAGATCAATAGTTTATCAGTCTTATGTACTTCAGAAGGCAAGTGCTTTAGGAGTTAAAATAATGAAGAAATCAGACAAGGAAGAGATCCTGTGGGCTGGGGTAGTCAGGGAAGCATCCATGGTGGGGCTAGGGCATGAGCTTGCTTCCTCTGTTGTCTGTTCTCCTACCCCAAGGATGACTAGTCTTTAAGAAGTCCCTGCCCTAGAACTCCTAGGAGATTTGTCCCAGGGAGTCTCTGGGGAGTTACTTCCTTTGTTATTGATGAGATTCTTCAAGACCTAAATTCCACAGGCAAACAATGTCTCTCAGGCCCAGGAAGATGTAGACCGGAAGATGTGAGAAGGGATGTTATATGCTCAGGTGATGATTACAGAGACTTTATCTCTATATGCCTATACTGAATAAAGGGGAGCAGGATCCCCAGTCAGGGCCTTGGTGTCACTCTCGATACACTTGGTAAGTTGGGCTGGAGGGTGGATTCTTCAGGGTCCTTACAGGCTTAGACTTAAGATTACCAACGTTCTATGATGTGACTTGTAGGATTGTTCTTCAGGCAGTGTAAAATCCACATAACTACTCCAAAAACCAAACCAAAACAAAATCCATTGCCTTCGAGTCAATTCTGACTTACAGCGACCCTATAGGACAGAGCAGAACTGCCCCATAGGGTTTCTAAGGCTGTAATTTTTTTTTTTACTTTTCGTTCAACATTGTGCTTATTAGATTGATCCATGACAAATTTTTTTTTCCCTCTCATTCAAAAATTTTTATGCAAATTGTTTTCCCAGCAATGTGTCAGCATTCTCCCCCTTTCCACCCCAGGTTCCCCGTGTCCATTTGTCCAGTTTTCCTGTCCCTTCCTGCCTTCTCATCCTTGCTTTTGGGCAGATGTTGCCCATTTGGCTTCGAATACTTGATTGAAGTAAGAAGCATGCTCTTCATGTGTGTTATTGTTTTATAGGCCTGTCCAATTTTTGGCTGAAAGTTGTACTTCGGGAGTGGCTTCAGTTCTGAGTTAGCAGGGCATCCAGGGACCATAGTCTTGGTGTTCCTCCAGTCTCTTTCAGACCAGTAAGTCTGGTCCCAAGGCTGTAATCTTTACAGAAGCAGATTGCCATATCTTTCTCCCATGGAGCGGCTGATGTGTTCGAATCACTGACCTTTTGGTTAGCAGCTGAATGCTTAACCATTGTGCCACCAGGGCTCCTTCATAACTACTCCACATTCTAGAAATACGATTAGTATCTACCAGATTCAATCTCTTTATTTAAAATAGTATTCATAAGTATTGCATAAGAGTCCTCCACACTTTATAAGGCATTCTCAAAAGGGATTTCAGCTTTACAATAGCCCTGTGGTAGGCAGGGGCATATCATTATTATCATTTTAAAGCTGAAGAAAACGAGATTCAGAGAAATGAAAGGAGTAGATAAAGCTCATATGCCTCAACAGTGGCAGCATTTTTAGGTGATATCTAGCTGATTTGGGCTCCTAGATTTTATAGAAGATATGGCTCCCACCTTGTCCCTAGGAAGGGACATTTTTGAAGTATCAGATATAGATATCTCCTCCCCATTAAAACATGACAACACATCGTTCTTTTTCTCTGTCCAAGTGTAAAAAGACATTTATCTGGCTGGATTAAACCTCATAATCTTGGTGAATATTCCATATTCAGGGCTCTATTCTGTCTCTTCAGTGCTTGGAGGAATTTCCTTCATCCTGAAATGCTCCTCCTTAGCACTTTTTTGTCAATCCTGAGTCACACTGGGGAAGGGTATCTGGAGGAAATCTGGAATGAGGTCCAAGAGATTGGAGATTATCTTCATTCTTTTTGCTTTTCCCACGTTCTCTAAGCTTCCACATCAATCTGATTTCTTCCTACATCAATATCTTTGTTATCAAGGAAAAAACAGATAGCATTGTTGTCTGGGTAGATTGGTTTTAAGCCAGATAGAAAGGTAGCTTAAGATGGGGTGGTATCCTGGCCTGGAGAGGGAAGTTCTGACCAATCTCTAGTGCAGCATCTGATGGAAAGAAAAACAAAAGACTTAGATAAGGGAGTACTTGATCTGGAAAGGCTCAGTGGCAGTAAATGTTCTAGTGTCCAATATTTTGGGCTTTGTTGAAACAATTCAGTGGTCCTTCATGTTGTGAATTTTTTTTTTTTTTTGTCACACATTGTTCTAGATGTTGGGGTTCAGAAGTGAACCAGATAGATCTTTCCCTATCCTTAAAGTCTAGCAAAGAACAAATAATCCCACATTTAATGATCTGGAAGATGATTTATCAGGAATAGGGATGAAATGAGGTGGAGAAAGCATGTTCCGGGCCATGGAAGCATGATGTGCCATGGTGAGTGAGAACAGAATGCCTTTGAGAAAATGATAGAAACTCACTATGCCTGCAGTTGAGAGAGGAGCAATATCATTAAGGGTCTTGTGGGTCGTGTTAACCATTTTGGACTTTTTCTTAATAGAAATGGGAAACTGTTTAATTAGAATAGTGATATGAGCAGGTGTGAGTTATAAAAAAACAATTCTGAATAAAGTCAGTGGATTGGAAAGGAGCAAGAGTAGACGTGGGGAGACCAAATCTGTTGCAATTGTTCAGGTTAGAAAAGTAGGTGACTTGAATGGTGGCTGTGGGATGCAGAAAAGGGACACATATGAAAGATTTTCAGAAAATGGCCATAAGATATAGTAATCGAATGAGGGGAGTGAAGGAGAGATTGGAGTCAAGAATGATTCTTAGATTTCTGGCTTGGATACCTTGCAGGTGGTGCTGTCAATCACTGAGCTAGAGAGCGCTAAGAGTGCAGCACATATGGAACAGGGAAGAGCACAGATTTAGTAACAGAAAGATTAGGGTTGAGGTGAAATAAGATGGTCATCAGAGAGCTGAACTTATGGATCTGAAGCTCTGAGGAGTGCCTGGGTTGAATAAATATGCTTGGGATTCATTGGCATATCTGGGGAAAATGCAGAAGGACAATACTCTTAGGGACACAAATATTCAAAGGAGCATGGAGCAGCAGGAGCTCTCTAAGGAAAGTGGAAGGAATTGCAAGGAAGGTAGGAAGAAAATTAGAAAGGTGAGGTGTCACCAAGGCCAAGAGAAGGGAATGCTTCATGAAGGAGTGATCATTAGTGTCAAATGTAATAGGCTGTTGGATTTAGACATGGATATCATTGATGACTTTGTTGGGGCAGTTTCAATACAGTGGTGGGTGCAAGATCCAGTCTGCCACCTGTGCCTGAATTCTCACCCATCCATCATTTTACAATAGGCCACATGCCATCACGATATATTTATTTGTTATTTGTGGATTTTAAGGTGCATTATTTTCTTCATAAAGACAATAGAATCCAGTATGACAAAGAGGAACCAAACCATTGTCGCAGAGTTTCTCCTCATGGGCTTGCCCATTGACCCAGATTGGCAGAACCTCTTCTACGCCCTGTTCTTAGTCATGTATCTTACCACCATCCTGGGGAACCTCCTCCTCATCGTCCTCATTTACCTGGACTCTTACATCCACACACCCATGTATTTGTTTCTCAGCAACTTGTCCTTCTCTGACCCCTGCTTCTCCTCTGTCACAATGCCCAAATTGCTGCAGAACGTGCAGAGTCAAGTCCCATCCATTCCTTATGCTGGCTGCCTAGTCCAGATGTATTTTTACTTGCTTTTTTTGAGTTCTGGAGAGCTTCCTCCTTGTGGTCATGGCCTATGATTGCTATGTGGCCATCTGCTTTCCTCTGCACTACACCACCATCATGAGTCCCAAGCTCTGTCTTTCTCTACTGATGCTGTCTTGGGTGCTGACCACTGCTCATGCCATGCTGCACACCCTGCTGATGGCCAGGCTGTCCTTCTGTGCTGACAATGTGATCCCCCACTTTTTCTGTGATATATCTACTTTGTTGAAGCTGGCCTGCTCTGACACTACAGTCAATGGGTTGGTGATACTTTTCATGGGAGGGCTCATTCTTGTCATCCCATTCCTACTCATCATCATGTCCTAGTCATGAATTGTCTCCTCCATCCTCAAGGTCCTGCCTGCTGGGGGCAGCCACAAGGCTTTCTCCACCTGTGGCTCCCACCTTTCCGTGGTGTCTGTCTTCTATGGGACAATTATTGGCCTCTACTTATGCCCATTGTCATGGATTGAACTGTGTCCCCCAGAAAATGTGTGTAGCAACTTGGCTAGGTCATGATTCCCAGTATTGTATGATTGTTATCTGATGTGATTTCCTTATGTGTTGTAAACTCGACCACTATGATGAGATTATATGTGATCTCCTCATGTGTTGTAAATTCTATCACTGTGATGAGGTTATACTGATGAGGTTGACAAGATTAGTGTCTTAATGCAATCTCTTTTGAGATATAAAAGTGAGAAGCGAGCAGAGACACACGGACCTGAGGTTCCTGTGCAGAGAAGCTCCCAGACCAAAGGAAGACTGATGACATGGACTTTCCTCCAGAGCAACGGAGGAAGCGTTCCCCTGGAGCTGATGCTCTGAATTTGGACTTGTAGCCTACTGCACTGTGAGAGAATAAAATTCTCTTTGCTAAATCCATCCACTTGTGGTATTTCTGTTGGAGCAGCACCAGATGACTAAGACACCCATCAACCGATCATTCTACTCTTAAGGAGACTGTCATGGCTATGATGTACACTGTGGTGACTCCCATGCTGAACCCCTTCATCTACAGCCTGAGGAACAGAGACATGAAGGGAGCCTTGGGAAGAGTCTTTTGCAAGAAGAGAATTTATTTTTCTCTAAAATAGTAACAACTGGGATTTTACCATTATGTAATCCAGTAGTAAAGTAATGTTGACAATGGAATATTACTCTAAATCAGCAGATTTTTGTCAGTTTCAAAGCCACCAAACCTTTTGTTCAAACAAAACCTTATGCTAAAGTTTAATATGAAAAGTGATAACAACAGAGCTGTGTTTGAAGTAGTGTTAGGGTCAGGAAACCATACTGCTCAGCATCCTTCTTTCCACCTTGTCAGTGGACTTGAAGTTTGAAAATAAAATTTAAATATGTTTGTGCCAACCCCTATTATCCATATCAGTTCAGGAGTTATATTTTAAAATACCATTGAAATCATTGCCTTCTTCCTGCTCAAGAACTCTCAATGTTACTCTCGAAGAAGGAATAACACTCAACCTTTTCTGTCTCATGGGACACACAGACTCCCGGAGTTCTCTACTTTCAACATACCCTACTCTTCACTGTTGAATAAAAGCATCTCTTATTTCCTTCTCTTCATACATATGCTCACATCATTCTATCCTTTAATTTTGTATAATTTTGCAGACCTAGATCAGAACAACCTGTCATTAAAAGTGATAATACATAGCAGACAATTGTTGCATGCTTTTCTATGTGTCAGGCACTTTGCCAATCTATTCACACACCAACTCCTTTATTTTCCCAATTTTATAGATAAATTATTGGTCTCTACTTATGCACATCAACTGATCAGAATTGTGGGGTTGGCAAAGAATATTGAATATGCTGTGAACTGCCAGAAGGATGAATAAATCAGTACAACCAGAATGCTCCTTAGAAGTGAGGATGGTGAGACTTTGACTTGATTACTTTGGACACATCATCAGAAAAGCCCAATCACTAGAGAAAGACATCATATTTGATAAAGTTGAGGGTCAGTGGAAATGAGGGAAACCCTCAATGAATTTCATTGCCACGATAGCCACAACAATGGACTCAAACATACCAAAGATCATAAAGATGGCACACGACAGGGCAATGTTTCATTCTGTTATACAAAGGGGCTCCATGAGATGGCGCAAACTGGATGGCAACTAACAAGAAGTTTGGCTCCAGAGATTAAGATCCTCATGACTACACTATACTGCATCTTGAGACTACAGAATCTTTCTCCGTTATAATAGTGCGTTCTGTTAGGTTCCAATTACTTGTCAGTTATTCATGATAATTCCTTTCATATCTTCTTCACATTTCTCATTGTGGTCTTGAATTATGATTTTCTTTAGATACAATCAGAAAGTGTAGAGCAGGGGTTGTAAACACATATTCCCAAGAGGGCTAAGCAGATAATGTAGATGAGTGAGTCAAAGTGGGCCAGAGTTAAGAAAAATCACCTGGAGATATATGATCAAAGATATATTATTAACATATGGAGTATGCCTTTAAATAAAACAAATATGTACCCTATTGGAGATATTTTAAATCTTATATTGAACAAATTCTAACTGAAAAATAGAAATACTTAATCATTAAATACATTTTTGTAGTTTGTTACTCCTTTGATTTGAAGGCTAGAACCTGACATCTTTTCTTCTGCCTGAAAATGTCAGTGTGAAGTCTTGTGTTTTTCCTTCAGTTGTATACTACAGAATTCAGTGTTGGGTCCATTAACTGGGAGCAGTATTTAGATTTTTTTTCTGTTTAATAATAGAAAAGAGCTCTTTACAAATGCACAAACTTTGAACATGGATCAAACCTTTGCATAAACATTATTATGTTTGTTGTTTTTGTTGTGTGCTGTCGAGTCAATTTCGACTCATAGTGACCCTATACTATATGACAGAGTAGAACTGCATCATAGGGTTTCCTAGGCTATAATCTTTACCAGAGCAGATTGCCAGGTCTTTTCTCCTGCAGAGCCACTGGATGGGTTCAAACTGCCAACCTTTTGGTTAGCAGCCAAGCACTTAACAGTTGTGCCATCAAGGGTTACTTTTATGTAGATGTATATAGAGTTCTCCACCACTTCTCTGTCAGTTTGTTGTACCGTGGTGACTTGCATGATGCTGTGATGCTGGAAGCTATGCCATCAGTATTTCAAATACTAGCAGGGTCACCCATAGTGGACAGGTTTCAGCAGAGCTTCCAGATGAAGACAGACTAGGAAGAGGGACCTGGTGATCTACTTCCAAAAAAACTGGCCAGTGAAAACCTTATGAATAGCAGTGGAACATTGTCTGATATAGTGCCAGAAGATGAGCTCCTCAGGTTGGAAGGCACTCAAAATATGACTGGGGAAGAGCTGCCTCCTCGAAGTAGAGGCGACCTTAGTGATGTGGGTGGAGTCAAGCTTTCAGGACCTTCATCTGCTGATGTGGCATGATTCAAAATGAGAAGAAACAACTGCAAACATCTATTAATAATAGGAACTGGAAATGTACAGAGTATGAATCTAGGAAAACTGGAAGTCATCAAAAATTAAATGGAACACATAAAGATCAATATCCTAGGCATTAGTGAGCTGAAATGGCCCAGTACTGGCCATTTTGAATCAGACAATCTTATGGTTTACTATGCTGGGAATAACAAATTGAAGAGGAATGGTGTCACATTCATCGTCAAAAAGAACATTTCAGGGTCTATCCTGAAGTACAATGCTGTCAGTGATCGGATACTATCCATATACCTACAAGGAAGACCAGTTAATACAACTATTATTCAAATTTACTTACCAACCACTAATGCCAAAGATGAAGAAATTGAAGATTTTTACCAACTTCTGCAGTCTTAAATTGATCAAACATGCAATCAGGATGCATTGATAATTACTGGTGATGGGAATGCGAAAGTTAGAAACGAAGAAGGATCAGTAGTTGGAGAACCAAATACAACCTTGAGTATATCCCACATGAATTTAGAGACCATCTCAAGAATAGATTTGATGCATTGAACATTAGTGACCTAGGACCAGATGGGATGTGGGATGACATGAAGGATATCATACATGAAGAAAGCAAAAGATCATTGAAAAGGTAGGAAAGAAAGAAAAGACCAAAATGGATGTCAGAAGAGACTCTGAAACTTGCTTTTGAATGTAGAGCAGCTAATGCAAATGGAAGAAATGGTGAAGTAAAAGAGCTAAACAGAAGATTTAGGGTGGCTCGAGAAGACAAAGTAAAGTATTATAATGAAATGTCCTAAGACCTGGAGTTAGAAAACCAAAAGGGAAGAACATGCTCAGCATTTCTCAAGCTGAAAGACCTGAAGAAAAAATTCAAGCCTCAAGTTGCAATATTGAAGGATTCTGTGGGTAAAATGTTGAATGATGCAGGAAGCATCAAAAGAAGATGGACGGAATATACAGAGTCACTGTACCAAAAAGAATTGGTTGACATTAGCTCATTTCAGGAGGTAGCATATGATCAAGAACAGATGCTATTGAAGGGAGAAGTCCAAACTGCACTTGAAGGTATTGGTGAAAAACAAGCCTCTAGGAATTGATGAAATACCAATTGAGATGTTTCAACAAATGGATGCAGCACTGGAGTTGCTCACCTGACTATGCCAAGAAATTTGGAAGACAGCTACCTGGCTAACTGACTGGAATAGATCCATATTTGCACCCATTCCAAGGAAAGATAATCCAACAGAATGTGGAGATTATTGAACAGTATAATTAATATCACACGCAAGTAAAATTTTGCTGAAGATCATTCAAAAACAGTTGCAGCGGTATATCAATAGGGAACTCCTAGAAATTGAAGCCAGATTCAGAAGAGGACGTGGAACGAGGGATATCATTGTTGATGTCAGATGGATCTTGGCTGAAAGCAGAGACTACTAGAAAGATGTTTACCTGTCTTTTATTGACTATGCAAAGGCATTTGACTGTGTGGATCATAACAAATTATGGATAACATTGTGAAGAATGGGAATTCCAGAACACTTAAGTGTGCTCATGTGGAACCCGTACATAGACCAAGAGCCAGTCATTCGAACACAACAAGGGGATTCCGTGTGACTTATAATCAGGAAAGTTATGGGTCAGGATTATACCCTTTCACCATACTTATTCAATGTCTACGTTCAAGAGCAAGTTTCAGAGTCTCTTCTGACATCCATTTTCGTCTTTTTAATGAACTTTTGCTTTCTTCATTTATGATGTCCTTGATACCATCCCACAGCTCGTCTGGTCTTTGGTCATTAATGTTAAACGTGTCAAATCTATTCTTGAGATGGTCTCCAAATTCACGTGGGATATACTCAAGGTTGTATTTTGGTTCTCATGGACTTGTTAGAATTTTCTTCAGCTTCAACTTAAACTTGCATATGAGCAATTGGTGGTCTGTTCCGCCCTTGGCCCCTGGCCTTATTCTGACTGATGATATTGAGCTTTTCCATCATCTCTTTCCACGGATGTAATTGATCTTATTCCTGTGTTTTCCACCCGGCGAGGTCCATGTGTATAGTCACCATTTATGTTGTTGAAAAAAGATATTTGCAATGAAGAAGTTGTTGGTCTTGCAGAATTCTATCGTGTAATCTCTGGCATCATTTCTATCTCCAAGGCCATATTTTCCAACTGCAGATCTTTTTTTTCTTCCAACTTTTGCATTCCCATCACCAGTAATTATCAATTCCTGTTGATTGTATGTTTGATCAATTTCAGACTGCAGAATTTGGTAAAAATCTTTAATTTCTTCATCTTTGTCATTAATGATTGGTGTGTAAATTTGAATAATAGTTATATTAACTGGTCTTCCTTATAGGCATATGGATATTATCTGATCATTGACAGTATTGTACTTCAGGATAGAACTTGAAATGTTCTTTTTGATGATGAATGTGATGTCATTCCTCTTCAATTTATCATCCAGGCATTTTAGACCATATGATTGTCTGATTCAAAATGGCCATTACAGGTCCATTTCAAGTCACTAATGACTAGGATATTGACCTTCATGCATTCCATTTCATTTTTGATGACTTCCAATTTTCCTAGATTCTTACTTCGTAAATTCCACGTTCTGATTATTAATGGATGTTTGCAGCTGTTTCTTCTCATTTTGAGTAGTGCCACATCAGCAAATGAAGGTCCTAAAAGTTTTACTCTGCCCATGTCATTAAGGTCAATTCTACTTTGAAGAAGCAGCTCTTCCCAGTCATATTTTGAGTGCCTTCCAACCTGAGGGGCTCATCTTCTGGCACTATATCAGACGACGTTCTGCTATTATTCGTAAGGTTTTCACTGGCCAATTTTTTCAGAAGTTGATCGCTACATGCTTCTTCCTAGGCTGTCTTAGTCTGGAAGCTCAGCTGAAACCTGTGATGCTGGAAGCTATGCTACCAGTATTTCAAATAAAATTATAGGAAGGCATATTAATTGCTAAAAATGTAGGTTAAGAGAATAAATCACATGAAGACATAATGTTTATGGAAGTGATATTTTTAATATTCAAAAATTTGAATTAATTCACAAACCAAACAGGTTATTTTGAGCAAACTGTGGCATAAGGATATGTTGGCGTCCTTCAAAAGCTAGAATTATGACCCAAATGTAAAGAATCTTGGTACATGGAAATTCACATACAATATATACCTATGAAAGAGTAACAACTAATATAAGTTAAAAAGATAGAACTAAAAACATTGGTGCACATTAATTTAAATAATGAAAGATGCATACCTGTCAAGAAATTACGAGAGACTTTAGGATGGTATAAACTTTGTATTTTAAATTTAGTAGGTAAATTTTTACTGTAAGGTACACAGGAAGCATGGTTTCAAAGGTAGACTGAAAGCTTCTCAGCATATGAATTCAGTAAGTAGGGGATCCCATATTAAACCCCACAATGTTCTCCAAAAGAGTGATTTTACAGGGTCCCTTCTAGTTTTACAATGTAGGCCATAGGTAATTCCTTACCAGCATTTCTTGAAAGTGAATTCACTTCGCGGTTGCTGCTCAGCTTTTGTTTTAACAAGGACTACCCCAACAAAAGCTAGAATTTATTGAAAACATACTATATACTAGGAATTAGTCCTTTGAATGCTTATATTCATACCTGATTTAATGATCACAATCAATGCTGTACACACATTATCATATTTAAACCTCTTAACAGCACAAGGAGGTAAGTTATACTTGCTTTGAAAAGTTAAGTAATTTTCTAAGGGCACACTGCTTACGAGTAAGTGGCAAATTTAAGATGTGGACTTGTTTAGTCTGGCCCTAGAGCCCATGCTGCCTATCACTTTGCTAGACAAAAGAGTTGATTCCGACTCATAGTGATCCTACAGGACAGAGTAGAACTGCCCCATATGGTTTCCCAGGAGCGCCTGGTGGATTCGAACTGCAGATCTTTTGTTTAGTAGCCGAACTCTTAACCACTATGCCACCAGGGTTCCCCGACTTTGCTATATACTATCTTCTATTGTCAAAAGATAATGTGTTGTTTTAATGTAAGATAAATAGGGAGGAGGCGAGCTGGATGTCAACAACTGACCTCCACGGGAGAGGATGTTACCTGCGCTAATCACAACCTGTGTCACTGCAGTGTCCTAGTGAAGTCACTGGACCAAAGCTCTGATATATTAAAACAAAAATTTTATTGAAGGAATAATTTTCATTCCACAAGAGAATACATGTTCAGGTCAACTGCTACGGCGTGTTCTGCTTTGCAGGCGGAACAAAAGTATTTTAACAGGCGGTATATGGTTCACATCAGACAGACATAGAGGTAAAAAGTGGGAGTGGGGAGATTTATGCAGGGCAATTAGCTACAAACCTTTTTCACATCAATTTCTAGTCTAACACAGTCTCTCACTTTTGATACAATTTAACGAAGGCAATACTTCTAAAGTTAGAAGTATAAAGATTCTTGCCATGGAGGTTTAGTGATGTATTTGTAAGCCGACACAAGCTTAACTGGAATGAGAGTCTTTGGATATAAAATTAACCATTAGTTAGGAAAAAGTAGAGATTAGATCAGTTTTAAAATCCAAGTCTTTTGAAATGTAAAAACTTGCTAATTCAGATAAAGCGGAAGGAGAAAAAGTCCGGGAGCCTGCTGGGGAAATTCCTTGGAGGTAATTAAAAACAACAAGTTTATTTACAGCTCTAACTTATTTAACATCTCAATAAGAGCCTCCCCCGCCACCCCAAACATGCATAATATAACAGGCACTGAGCTTTGTTTTTCAACTGGTAAAACCTTAACAGAAGCCGAATGTTTATTGGGAGAGCAGAGGTGAAATTCTCAGTTAATTTCAGAACGAAGCGCCTAACGTTAGTTCTGAAATCTCCCCAAATTCAGACATACTGGCACCTCAGACTTTAAAAATTCACACACAGCAATATGCAACCCCATACCTTAAAGGAAACAAAGACATCAAGAATAAAAATCAGCACCGCGTAGTAGTATTTTGAGTGCCTTTGAATGATCGTGTTGGCAAAGAATATTAAGTATACCATGGACTACAAGAAGAATGAGCGAATCTGTCTTGGAAGAAGTACAGCCAGAATGCTCCTTAGAAGTGAGGATGGCGAGACTTCTTCTCACTTACTTTGGACATGTTATCAGGAGGGATCAGTCCCTGGTGAAGGACATCATGCTTGGTAAAGTAGAGGGTCAGCAAAAAAGAGGAAGACCCTCCATAAGATGGATTGACACAGTGGCTGCAACAACGGGCTCAAGAATAGCAACGATTGTGAGGATGGCACAGGACTGGGCAGTGTTTCATTCTGTTTTACTTAGGGTTGCTGTAAGTTGGAACTGACTCGACAGCACCTAACAACAACAATGGTAGTGTTTTAATTTCTTATAGAAACTTATTGGTAAGGCTGTACCTTATTGTGCAGATTTTGCCACAACTTTTACTGACCTAGGTTTCCAGGTCTTTTTTTGCTTCCATCAGTAATAATCAATGTACTATAAAAATATTAGCCTGAGTTGATCTGGGCAGAATATGGAATAGTGTGACCTAACAATTGACCATTAAGTTATGAACTGGTTATGGTGGGCCTTGGATTCTAGGATTAATAGTTTAAATTTTATTCTGCAGGCAGTATAAAACCAGTGGAGATTTCTGATGGGATGGTAGTGATGGTGACATACCATATTCTGTCAAGATTAATCTGATGGCGGTGTAAAGAACGAATGCAATGGAGAAGGAGAGACTGAGGACATGAGATTAATTAGGAGGGGGTTTCAATCATTCAAATAGGATATTATGAAGTGTCTATAAAAATCATTCTTTCCTAACTCCATGATTTTAACCATCCCATTGGGGTTCAGCACACATTAACTGGTGCCAGGTACCATGCCAAGTGATAAGCATTGGGACTACAAAGGTGAAAAAGACTTGGAAAGATTGCTGCAAAAAGAAGAATGAAGTTTTCCTGTGAAATTTAAGGCAGCAAGAGGACTGTGGGTCTTGGATGCTTGGTGAAATATTGTAGTGAGTCTACCTAAAGACCTATCCCTGTCAAGCCCTTCTCAGTCCTCATTCCTAGTCATTCAGCATGATGTCATCACAGACCTGGGGAACCTCAGTGGCAGAAACACTATTGGTAGAGATATAGGCCATCAAGGTCACAGCGATTGTGGGCCAAGTGTTGGCTTTCCTTGGAGTTTTTCATTGGCTACATGCAACATCCCAGTCAGACACTCCCTTCTTTTGGTCATGAACTGTCTCATGTTGTTCAAAAGTATTCAAGCACATCGTTTATCATATTATAAATCTGGATGGCTATGATGTTAGAACATTATGATTGTAAGAATTTAAGCTAAAGACATTACCTGATGATGAGTTTGCTCTGATTCAGTCCTATAGCTTAGGCATGAATATTTCAAGTTCAGATCACAGGTACTGGAAATGATGTCTCCTATTTCTCTCCCTCTCCTACTTCTGCTTAGCGTGGTAAAGGCAAATGGGTGGAGAGTCCCACGTTGGACTACCACTAAACCAAACCAAACCAGTTGCCATGAAGTTGACTCAGACATGGAGACTCCATGTGTTGCATAGCAGAACTATGCTCCACAGGGTTTTTTACCGCTGTGACTTTTTGGAAGGAGATCACCAACCCTGTCTTCTGAGGTGCCTCTGGGTGGGTTCGCGCTGCCAACTTTTCTATCAGTAGTCGAGTGCTTAACTGTTTGTGCCACACAGGGAATTCTAAGGAGAATGTATTTTCCTAACCTAAATGAGCTTTCTCAGGGAAGACTTGATGTCTTGGTTCCTTAAACTATAGATAAAGCGATTCGGCATTGGGGTCTACGGTGTGCATCACTGATGCAACCATGCCCTTCTGTGCTGAGTGGGTGGAAGTCTCAAAGAAAAGAGAGACTACAGAGAGATGAGAGCTGCAGGTGGAAAAGGCTTTCCGCTTTCCCTGAGCTGAGGGGATCTTCAGGATCGTGGAGAAAATATACACATAAGAGATAAATTAGGCAAAGCACACAAAACAGGCCTGCCAGGCCCGACTGTGAATGTCACCAGCTCATTGATGAAAAGGTCTGTGCAGGACAGACTCAGGAGGGGGTTGATGTCACAGAAGAAGTGTGGGATCTCATGGTCTGCATAGAAGGACAGATTGTTCATCAGGAGTGTGTGTAGGAGGGAGTGGAGGAAATTCATGATCCAAGATGCATTGACTAGGAGGACACAGAGCCCAGGGCTCATGACCGTGATGTAATGGAGTGGGTGACATATGGCCACGTAGTGGTCATATGCCATGACAGCCAAGAGGAACGCCTCCAGCATCACAAATAACATGAAAAAATACTGTTGAGATAGACACCCTGCGTACAAGATGACTTGATTCTGGGCCCATGTGTTTGCCAGCATCTTGGGGACTGTGGTGGACACAAAGCACGTATTAGCGAGTGAGAGGTTGGCCAGGAAGAAGTACATGGGGGTGTGGAGTTGAGCATCAGAGATGATGGCCAGAATGATGAGGAGATTGCCTGCCACAGTGACCAGGTACGTGGTCAGGAACAGCCCAAAGAGGACTTCCTGGTGCTCCTTCTGCTTAGAGAACCCCAGGAGAAAAAATTCTGAGACACTGGACAAGTTTTCCCATCTCATCCCTGGAAGGAGAAAGTTGAGTCAGTTGTCTAAGGTTACTAATGTTTGGATTGTGAGCTCTGAAAATCATGCAATATTCCAATCTTGATCTTCTAGCGTTAGGATGAATCATATGAAATTTCCAATATCGGACTATTTGGAACCTACAAAAATGGCAGTTTCATATGGTTCAACTGAATGGTTGCAATGTCTGTGCTCTTGGCGTCATGGGAAATCAAAGATTTGTTTTCAGTGGGAGGAAAGGCTTTTCATCTTATTATATAAGCTTTAATCCAATACAGATATCTTGAGGTGTTTGTTGGCCTAGCTATTATGCTGTTTACATGGATGTCTTGAATGAATAAACCAAGATTTCACAGATTAATTCAGTCTTTCACATATTTTTCCAATAGTTCAAAAACTATGGCTACTGGAAAAGGGGTTTCGGAATTGGTAAAAAGCAGGTGAACACTGAAATCATTATCACCACCATCTACTGAGTTGGTTTGACCAGAAACCTGGACATCATCACTGGCCTCTTTTTCTTCTTCACCTCCCACAACCAAATAATCACCAAATTCTAGCAATTTTACTTTCTCAAATAGCTCAAAGTTACCCACTTCTCTCTGTCCCCGTTGCTACTACCATAAATGAGGGCAGCATGATTTCTAACTTGGATTTGGGTAATTTTCTTCCTGCCTCCAGTCATGCCCATCTGCTGAGTCCCTTATTACAGCGAGAATGAGCTTTCTGTAAATCAAATCTGATTTTGTCTTTCCACTTGAGAAATCCTTCAAGAGCTCCCCATTACTCTCAGGATAAACTCTAAACTTCTTAACATGGTCTGGTGGTTCTTGGGCATCACTTGCACTTATTACAGACTGGCCCCATCTTCCCCCATCCCTCAAGAACCTCTCTTCTCCAATTTTACTAAGCCACTTTTGATTACTTACTTCTGGGCTTTGGCCCATGTTATTTTCTCTGCCTGGATAGTCTTCCCTCTCCCATTCATTAGTCTGTGTCAAACATCAAATCTCAGCTTAGATGTTACTTCTTCTAGGAAGACTTCCCTGACCCATCCTTCACAACAAGCTCATGTAAATGCCCTGCCTCATGCCCCTGTACCTCCACAGCCCCCCTCACCCCAGCAGGTGTCACCTGCATTGTAACCGCCTGTTTTCCTGTCTATGTCCTTCATTCTATTGACAGCATCACGGAGACTGGGCAGAGAAGGCACCTATCTCGTTCTTCTTTGATATCTGGCATTCACACTGAGCCTGGTACAACATATGCTCAGTGAGTATCTGGCATGTGGACAAATAAACCTCAACAAATGGAAAAGAAGATTGGATAGAGGTGATATCAGGCAAGGGGAAGAGCATGAGCTTTTTGTGTGTCATTTCACATGTTGCTGTGAGTTAATGGAGTCCTAGTCATTCCTGACCACAAGAATAAGTAGGAAATATTATGGTTATAGAGACATAAAGAAGCCAAACAAAACAAATGATCAGTATTTCAGCTGAGGAATTAACCCACAGAATCAGTTTTCCCTGAAGCTTTTTTTTTTTTTCCTCCAAAGTTAAGCATATCCTGGGAGTCCATCAGCCCTATTTGTATCCTCCTTGAGCTTGTCTCTTGCTGAGCTCTGACTCAGCAGAATCAGAAGCCTCAGCCCTAATTCACCTTCTACTTTTCCTCTTAGCTTTCCAAGTCTCAGACCAGGGACCTTACTTCCTCCTTTCTTTCCCCTTTTACCATACTTTCGTCCCCACTTTTAGGCCATCTCTTGCCCAAAGACTGCTCAGCACTTCACCCAAATATAAACCCCTTTAAATACAAAACCATTGCTTCTTACATGGGATCAATGGACATTTTTCCAGGCTTGTTATGAAGTACAACTCCTACAACTTAAAAAAGAAAAACAACTTGAGTGCTGTTTTAGGTGATATAAATTTCCTGTGGTTGACTGATTAAAATTTTTGGTGAACTCAACTTGGTTGCCCTCGGAACTTAGGTTCAGGTTTAAAAATGGAAATTGAATTTAGAGAACCCGTGTTCCCCCTTGATGAGGAGAAAAGCACCCATGGAAGACATAAATGAAGGTTAAAGGTAAGAAAACAGAGGGAATAAGGTATGGTTGGGACTAAAGTGATCAGGCCTCATCTCAAACACCTATCCCCATTACCTGTCCCAAATATAAACATTTTTTTTTATCCCATGCCCCAAAATAGTATGTATCTATATTGGTTAGTATGTTCACTAAAAAATCTGAAAGAATAACAGAAAACCAGTAACAGTGATAACTTGTTAGAGGGATGGGGATTTGGTGTCTGAGAGATAAGAGTGGAAGAGAGATTTTTCATGTGTATCTTTAGCACATATTGAGGTTTGAACCATGTGAATGTATTACTTATTAAAAAAATAATTAATTAAGGAAATCTTACCCTAGAAATCAATCATGGGCTCATAGAATGTGTATAATGGAGGGCAATGCAATATAATGCAGCCTCTCTTTTATGGAAGTTCCATAAATAGCAAAGAAACTTGTATAATTGATGCCACATTCTTTTAATGCCTTAATTCTGTGTGTGGGCCTGAGTGTGTATGCTCATGTGTTTGTGCACGGGTGTAAGTGTGCGAGTGCCTGTGTGTCTTCTGCATAGGGTGGGGCTTTGGTGAAAAGAATTATCATAAAATTACCTGGAGAGAAACCACTGTTGATTCCTTCTATCACAATGGCTCTCATTGCCTGTGAGATCTTAAGGTCCTGGGTCTCTGCCCCTTGTGGCTGCTAAAGGAGCACAGTATCATCATTGTTGTTATAGACTGTTTGCAGAAAGGCTGTGTGAGAGGTGGGCTTCTACCTGACCCTAGGCTGGGATGGGTAGAGGGGCAAAAGGGGAGAAAAAGAATTGAAAAGGAACTGTGTGTCTCCCTCTCCTAGTCCCTACCTGGATGTTCTTGCCATTCGCTGAGTCTATTACTGGCTGACTCTTGTTTCATATACATCTCTCCCACTGTGGATGACAAGAAGGTGATGAGAACTTCAGTTAAAGGCACCAAAAAGAAAATTGCTTCATGCACTGGATGTGTTGAATGATAATTATTGCCATCACTGCATCTTGTCCAATTTCTCCTTTGTCTCACAGTATTAGAAAAAATTTTGTCCACTTTTATTTTTGTCCACTCTTAGAATAAAGGAACAAGGGCTCCAGATCAGGACCCGGATCATGCCAGTATACACTATCCTTGGAAGGTGCATTCACAGAAAACCACAGTGAGCCTGATAACAGTCAAGTAGCCTCTCTTTTCTACTTTTCCAGAACTTGATGCTAATGTCTGCCCTTTCCCTGACTCATCAAAGCCCATGAGAAATGTGTTCTCATAATTTCACCAGTACCCCTGGAGTTAGGGTTCTGCTATTCTTAGCTGCAGTTTGGACCAATCTCAAGGTCTGTTAAATTGAAAATAATTAATTCTGTGAGGTACCAAATCCCAAGAGACCTGAGAATTCAGTGCTGTGTTGCTGCTGTGAGCTGGTCCAAGAGAGGCTAAGGCATTAGGGACTTGTCCATGACACTTCTACGGTCCCAGCAGGATTTGGCATTCCACACGCCAGCAGAACAGCTAAGTGAGTTTTGGTTGCTTCATTCAGCCTTGCGTTTTGGAGCTTTTCAGGGAAGTGCAGAAAGAGACCTTCAGCATCATGAAAAATGCAAGATAGGGTGAAACACTGTTGGCTCAGAGAGGACGCTACTGTCTTCTCTTCTTCTAGAGATGATAATCTTAGGCCAGGTTAAGGCTATGTCAGTGCTATTTTTACCTCCTCTGGACATTCCATATCATGTACATGCCAGCAACCCAAATCCCATCCTTGCAGATGTTGGATAAAATGTCGTTGGGGCAGGAAGGAGCTGAAATAACATTGAGCAAATGGAGTCCCTTCTTTCTCCTGTAAAACTGATTTCCTACTAACCTCCCATCTCCTAATCATCTAATCAGGGTACACAGAGAATATAGAAAAACAGACTATGAGTGACCCAGAAATATGGATTATTCTTGGAATCTGTTTGGAACAGTGTCCAATTTCTTATGTGTTCTAGAAGTGCTGGTATGACACATCCTTAAATCAGGAGGTTACTGGTTTAAGTATATTATTCCCCTTGATTGAATAAAGTAACCACTGTGTAACTGCATGTTAAGAAAATCCAGTTTAATTTTTTTCTGTCGTGGATGGGCAAAAAGAAAAGAGTGACCTGGTCATTTTAAGAAGAAAGTAGAAGCATGTGACAGCCAGACTGTCTGCCAGACATGTAACACTTATCACATGTGGTATTCGATGCTCATTATTCATTGACTAAAGTGAAATAGCAACTGGCACAGCTGAATGAACCTAAGCTGAGAAGAGAGTGATGTGATGTTGGGGCTAGAAAAATGATCTGGGCTGAGTTCCTCTTCCTATACTAC
The DNA here is from genome assembly GCF_000243295.1 of Trichechus manatus latirostris. NCBI lineage: Eukaryota > Metazoa > Chordata > Mammalia > Sirenia > Trichechidae > Trichechus > Trichechus manatus. The sequence goes on along the minus strand of NW_004443976.1, from coordinate 16,670,893 downwards.
TTCCTCTGTTTTCGATTCTGGAGAGATGGGAGCCCCAATCCAACTCAGGTTTCCCCAGTTTGACCAGACGAACACCCCCGAAGACCTCCTTTACCTTTCTTTCTCAGTCTTAAAGTTTTTTTAAATATATATTTTTATTATTGTAAATATGTATAAAACACAGTATTTGCCAATTCAGCATTTTCAGGTGTACAATTTAGTGATATTAATTACATTAATCATGTTGTACAACCATCATCCATAATCATTGCCAACTTTCCCATCACCATAAACAGAAACTCAGTGCTTTCTAAACAATGACTTCCCCTTTCCCCTTCCCTCCCACTGCCTGTAACTACTAATAAACTTTGTTCTATATACATTTGCCTATTCTTGTTATTTCATGTAAGTTAGATCATATAATATTTGTTCTTTTGTGATTGATTTATTCCACTCAGCATAATATTTTGAGATTCATCCATGTTGTATCACGTATCAGCGCTTCATTTCTCTTTATGGTTGAGTAGTATTCCATTGTATATATGTACCACATTCGTTTATCTGTTCTTCTATTGATGGGCATTTAGTTTGTTTCCACCTTTTGGCTATTGCGAATAGTGCTGCAGTGAACATTGGTGTACATGTTCAGTCCTAAAGTTTTGAGAGACACAGCATGGTCACAAATAATTGATAGTTCTGGAGTCAGATAGAGTCGGCTTGAATTCTAGCTGGGCAAGTTTCTTGAGTTCTTTGAGCTCCAGTTTCCTCATCTGGTTGACCACTGTACCATTCACACATGGGACAGGCTCCATGGAAGCATAAAAGAACTAAACTGAGATTTAAGCTGCTGTCTAAGAGTAAGCATTTTAATAGACTCTGGGGACAGAAAGATGAAAGAGATAGTTACTCTTCTCAAGGAGTTTATAATCTAGTTGGCAGACACATCACAGATTAGTTTATATAGAGTAGTGGTTCTCAGACGTTTTGGTCTCCTGACCACTTTACATTCTTAAAAATTATTTAGGATCCCAAAAACTTGTTTATGTAGGTTATACTTGTCAATACTTACTGTATTAGAAATTAACACTGAGAAAAATTCAAACTACTTATGTATTCATTCATCTAAAAATAGCAATAACAAACCCATTCTATGTTATAAAATAATATGATTTTATGAAAAGTAACTGTATTTTCCAAAACAAAAGAATTTAATGTGGAGAGTGGCATCATTTTACATTTTTTAAACGTTTTTAATGTCTGACTTAATAGAAAGCAACTGGATTCTCATACTTGTTTCTGAATTCAGCCTGTTGTGATACTTTGGTTTGACTTAAGAAAAAGAAGAAACTCTGGCCTTATCCAGACATATAGTTGGAAATGGGAGAAGCTTTTTGTGGATGTTTTTCTTCAGTACTATACTAAAACTTGACAAGTTATTATTTCTTAAAGGTTAGGAGCAATGTGACATTTGATACAATGTCAATGGACTTTTTGTCCTATTTTACATTAAAATCCACTGGTCTGTCTTGCACTTTTCATGATTTTATAATACGCATTGGACATTTGGAAAATACTGTTTCACTGAGTTATTCAGATCTTCCAAATGTTCACACTTTTTGCTATATAATATCAAAAAAAATCACACTTGTTAAAATTACTACTCTCGTCAGACAAGTCTGTAAGCACTGGGAAGTTGTCAAGCTTATGGTAGCAGATACAAGTTTTTAAAAATTCTAATATTTGCTTGAAAGTTTGAAGGTCATCATTGGCAACGAACATTGCTTGTTTTCCTTGAAATGACAGGCTTGCTTCCTTCATCTTCAAGAAATGTCTGCAAATACTCAAGTCTGAATAATCATAGTTGGCCTGTCAGTTGTTCTTTTAAATAAAATTGTGTTCCAGGAAAAAAGTGACTGGTTTAGCTCTCAACTCCAAACAGTCACACAGGGCTTTTCCTCGGGACAGCCATTGTACTTTAGCATGGATAAGAAGGGCTTTATGTGCACTTCACAAGAAGGACACATATGAAAAAGATGCATACTTAAGGGTTAGATAGATAGCTACTTTTGAGTCAACTCCAACTCATGGTGACCCCACGTACAACAGAAGGAAACACTGCCCAATCCTGCATCATCCTCACAATCACCGGCGTGTTTGAGTCCATCGCTGCAGCTATTGTACCAGTCTATCTCACTGAGGGTCTCCCTCACCCTCGCTGGCCCTCGACTTCCAGACATGATGTTCTTCTCCAGCGATTGATCCCTCCTGATAATGTGTCCAAAGCGATGATTGTGACAGTTCTCAACCTTGGTGTTTAAGGGTGCCAGAAAGCATTAAAAAGTGAATACAGACATCTTTCAACAACCATGGAAAAATTCTTGGCAATGTGAATTATCTATAGAAAATAAAAGTTTTATATTTTTTCTGGTGATTAAAAATGGTAGATAATAAAACCACTGGTACACTTCTCTAAGATACAATCATCTCTTCAAAACATGGTTATGTTTGGAAAGATGAGATTTATGAACAATCACTCATATATTACTAATATTTTGAAAAGGTTTAATAACTTTCTCATAAATAGAATCAGATCATAGATAGTAGGATTTCTTTATGGGTATTTAGTAACCTGCTGGATAACTGTCTCTATTTTAGGGAATATTATCTACATGATCAGGGCTGGTCACTCAAGATCAAAGCCTTATCTCCCCCAGGTCTTGCTGGAGAAATATGGTCACATCATTTTCAATATGGATCTTTGTTTTTTCTTTATTATTTGGCATCCCAGTTTTCTGCCAAATCAGCTTTATTTCATGTTATAATTAATTAAATCAAAACATGCCATGTCTTTCTTACTTTAGCATGCAGTAAATCTATTGATGAGTGTCATTATAGCAACATGTTAGGGAGAATCTTAGATCTTTACAGACAGTGTAGTTTAATAAACTATGCAGTAAGAACAAAAATATCTCTCAGGATCTGTTCCTTTAAAGATTTTAATAGACAAGTAAATAATCTCCTGTTTGATTTAAAAAAACAAAGCCTTCTAGCTGATTCTGACTCATGGCAATCTCATCTGTGTCAGAGTAGAACTGTGCACCATACGGTTTTCAATGGCTGATTTTCTAGGAGTAGATCACCAGGCCTTTCTTCCAAGGTGCCTCTGAGTGGACTTGAACTGCCAATCTTTTGGTTAACAGCTGAGTGTGTTGACCATCTGCACCACCATTTTCATTATGTCTGATCATTATCAGATTAAATTTCAAAGACTGATATTTTCATTCATTCATCCTTTTTTCCACCAATAATTATTGGATGTACTTTATATGATCAACGTTTTGTTAAGTCAACTTCTGCCTCAGAGGCATGTAAGCATAATAGGGGTGACTAAATGTAACACTGCCATAAGAATTGACATTTCAATAGTGATTTATAGCCTTCAAACCATGAGCTTATGTGATCCTCTCAAACCTGTGACACACACAGGGCAGAGATTATTATTCCTAATATGTAGATGTGGCAGCCAAAGTTCCGACTTTGTCAACCTTACTCTGCTAGCTGGTAGCATAACTGGGACATGAACCTAATAATCTTGAGCTGCCACTCCTCCAGAAGGAGCAATAATGTGTATAAAGCCATAATTTCAATAAGATTTCTCATCATATTGTAATAAGATTGCTGAGAAGAGGAATTTTCTGGCTGGGAAGATCAACACTGGTTTCTTGGAGGGGGATGACATTGGAGCTGGACTCTTATGTGCATCCTTAATGGTGACTGCCCTCCCCACTGTATCACTACACATTGGTTATGAGGAAATTCTCTTGCTGAAGAATTTCCCCAAGGCAGCCTTCATGTCCCGGTTTCTCAGACTATAGATGAAAGGATTTAACATTGGGGTCACTGCCACGTACATCACAGTTATCACTGCATCCTTCAGGCTGTAACTGGTCAGTGGACGGAAATACATGCCCATCACTGTCCCGTAATACAAAAAAACAACTGTGAGGTGGGAGCCACAGGTAGAGAAGGCTTTGCGCACGCCCTTAGTGGATGGAACCCGTAGGACAGTGGAAAAGACCCAAATATAGGAGATAATGATACATATTAATGGCACACAGAAAACACCAACTCCTAGGTACATCATTTTCACATTAAAGTGGATATCAGAACAGGACAATTTGAGCAAAGGGGAAATGTCACAGTAGAAATTGGCCACTTCCTGGTTGCCACAGAAGGACAGACTGGCTGTGAGCAGAGTGTGGGGGAGGGCATTGGTGTTTCCAATCACCCAAGACCCAACAACAAACAAGACACAAGACCTCAGGCTGATAATTGTTGTGTAATGGAGAGGTCGGCTGATGGCCATAGCACGATCATAAGCCATCGCAGCCAAGATATAGCTATCTGTGTTACCCAAAGCAATCATGAAATACATCTGTGTTAGACATCCTCCAAAGGAAATAGCTTTGCTGCCCAAAAGGTGGTTTGCCAGCATCTTAGGGATGGTTACAGATGAGAAAAGGATGTCAACAAAGGAGAGGCTGGCAAGGAAAAAGTACATGGGGTTGTGAAGGCGAACATCAGAGCGAATGGCTAAGATAATGAGCAGATTTCCAATCAGTGTGGTGGGGTAAATAAACAGGAAGAGGATGAAGACGACATCTTCCTGCTCCTGCTGACTGGTAATTCCCAGGAGGATGAAATTCAGGGTAGAGGACTGGTTTTCTTCCCTCATGGCGCCTTCAGCATGAAAGGGAGAAGAATCCAGAATTATTTGAAATTACTCTGTGTAATGATCTTCCTTGTCCACAACTTTTGACTCCAGAGCTCAACTCTTTTTCTACCTGGGTTTACTAAATCCCTAAAGAGACCATATTTTGGGTGAAAAAGATCCCTGTTGGTCAGTGGGACTAATTGTTAGTCACGCCTGGACACTCCTCCCTAAGAAGTGAGCAATCTGTAAGTCAGAGATGCCCGTCCTCACCAACCCAGCAGCAGCACCACCAAAACATCCAGGACTTAATCATTTAACAAATAATGAACTTTTTATATTCCATTTGCTAGACACTTTGTGTTGGGCCTCAAGGAAAATCACAAAAGTGACAAAAATACAGTTGATTCATCCATTTTTTCAACATATAGTTATCAAGCATGCCATGTGTGCCAGGCACTGTGCTAGAGAAAAGAAGGTGAATTAAGACATAATCTTTGTCTTCAACCTTACAATTTAATGGAGAAGCCAGAATCACATGTTAATTTTATTACACGTAATGAAAGGACAGCATTTTGGAATCTTTGCCAAAACATTCTAGTGCAAAGGGTATGTCAATAGAATGACTACTCTGGTCAATTAGGAATTAGTCCACTGATCAAACTCAGAGTGAGCCAGAGCTATGTTGGCATTAGCCAATTGTAAATCACAAAGACCACTGAGTGTATCGCCTAGCAAAACCAGCCTTATGAATTATTCACCCTCCCGGGTGTCCCATTTTCAAAGTAGACTTTTGCCTTTTCCTCAAATAGGTTTTATCTCTTTCCCAAACCCTAATTATATGTCAGCACATTGCTTTTCTTCTTGATCTTCTCTTCTCTTTACTCATTATTTCTTTTGGTGAGTTGTCTAGCTCCATAGTGGCTTCAACTACCACTTTGCCAAGGACTCTCAGACCTCTATCTGTAGACTTGCTCTTCTCTCTTTCCCATACTTCATGTTCAGTCATCCTGCCAACGTTTCTGACCAAACTCCATACTGTGTACATGTAACCTAAGTAGATTGCAAGCTTTTTTGAGGAGGAAAACCATATCTTGCTTATTTTTATCTCCTCCAGAGAGATTATCATAGCGTCATGATAGGGTTGCTATGACTCAGAATCGACTTTATGGCAACAGATTTTCCAGAAAGATTATTGTAGAGTATTTTTCATAGGTTTGCACTCAATATTTCTTGAGTTGAATCCAGGTTTATTCCATGGGTTCCCCATATGTGGGGGTGTTCACAGGCACACTCACCCAGTTTTTCCCTCACCTTTACATCTGATCTTATTGGGTCTTCATTTTAAAAAATTCTTACTTAACTCCTCTTTTCTACTTATTGTCTCAGTGCTTTTGTGTAGACATCATCATTTTCTACCTGAAATATCATAATGCTCCCTTAACTGCTTGACTACAGGTTCCCTGCTCTTTGATCCACCATGCACTCTGAGACCATATGAATTGTGGCAGAGACTACTAGCTGCCCACCTAAATCCATGTTATTCTCTTTCTCCTGGACACTCAACTAGACTACTTCCCAGCCTCCCTTGCAGTGAGGTGTGGTCATGTGACTGAACTCTGAGCTTCCTCCACACTCTTTTCCCTTCTTCCAGCTGGATGTATATGGCAGAAGGCTTAATAGGATGGAGAAGTCACATGGTGACATGGACCTGTGTTCCTTCTTTTCCAAGTCCAGGCAAGCTACCTGTCATCAAAAACAACCACGGGGACTGTTCCATAAAAGAAAAATAAGCTTTTATTCAATTTAAACCATTATACATTTTGTGAGCTATTTGTTACTGTGGTCTAGGCTATCCTAAGTAATTAAACAATTTTTCTAAAGAGACCTCTGTTCAATAATTCCTTCAGTCTGTAATTAATTCAGTTACCAATTCTCAGTGTCTCCTAGGGTGCACATGTGAATTAAATGGTAGGGACAGGGGATATAGGTCTAGTTATCTTTCCCCAAAATGTGACGTGCTTTCTCACCTCTGCATCTAAAGGCATTTGGTTTCTTCTCCTGAAATGTCCTTTCCCATCTTCATTCAGAATCATACATAATATCTCAGGGTTGGAAGGGTTCAGTAAAGCTGGAGGGCTCAGAGACCATAATTAGCTATATGGTATGGAAATGTAAAATTTCAGAGGTGGAGGTCTTGGCAACATAACAGACTAAGCTGTTGTCAATAGGTCTTATTCTTATTCAAACATATAGAAATTCTAGGTAAATTATAAAAATAAAAAATATACAGATAGTCAAACTTAAAAGAAAAGAAGGGGAATAGCTAGGTATAGAAACAAAGAGAAAGCTTACAGCAAGAAGTGCAAGCCGTAGCTTATAGTGGCCCCTAGGGGTTTCCAACCAGGAAATAGGCCCACAGGGCTGAGGTTGGGGTGTTAATACCTCTTTGTTGCTGGAGATCCACAGGAAGCAGAGGAGCTTAACTTTCTCCCTCTGCATAAAACAGGAAGCGTTGCCGGCTTGTGAAAAGAGCTCTAGAAAATATTTTGCCATAGAAGGAATGAAAAGGAAAGAACAAAGTGGGTAGGATTCACAGAAAATATCTTTATCTGCAAAAGAAATCCAAGGGGCTTTAAAAAGTTAGTACTGTTCTATACAGTCCTATACTTAAGTAACAATAGATAATAAAATATAATTTTTAAAAAGACTCCCCCCCATCTCAATAGCAATCGCAATTTTAAGGAATCTAGAAATAATTCTAACAAAGAGATCCAAGACCAGTATCAAAAAAATTATAAAAATTTACTGAAGGACAAAAAAAAAAAAATGCCTAAATATATGGGGAGAAGACTGAAGAAGAATTGATAGCTTTGAATTACGGTGTTGGCCAAGAATATTGAATAGACCACGGACTGCCAAAAGAACGAAGAAATCTATCTTGGAAGAAGAACAGCCAGAATGCTCCTTATAAGCAAGGATGATGAGACTTCGTCTCACATACTTTGGACATGTTATCAGGAGGGACCAGTACCTGGAGAAGTAAAGTAGAGGGTCAGCAAAAAAGAGGAAGACCCTCCATGAGATGGATTGACACAGAGGCTGCAACAATGGGCTCTAGCATAACAACGATTGTGAGGATGGCGCAGGACCAGGCAGTGTTTCGTTCTGTTGTACTGGAACTGAGTCAAAGGCACCTAACAATAGCGACAATGCAATGCTAATAGATATAAAGACTTAAAGTGGTAAAAATATCAACTATCCTCCATTTACTCTATGAATCTGGTGCAATTCTAATCAAAATACAACAGATTTTTTTTTAAAATACGGAACTTTACAAATTGATCAAGCAGAAGAAAAGGGAGCCAAGAATAGGTAAGACAAATTCAAGAAAAGGAGTAGGGAGAGAGAAATTGCCCTATCAGGTATTAAAATGATTTACCATGGCTTTGTTGTTGTTGTTCTTAGGTGCTGTTGCGTCGCTTCTGACTCCTAGTGACCCTATAGCTGTGGTAATTCTGATAGTGGAGTAGTACTGGTGTAGGGACTGACAAACAGCCTTAAGTAGCAGATGAGAGAGCCCAGAAATAGGCCAAGCATATATTAAAAATTGAAATATGACATGAGTTAGCTTAGAAAAAAGGAAAAAATAGACTATTTTGTGAAGAGTGATGTGGCAACTGGATCCCCATACAATAAGGATAATATAGAGAAATAATTCACAAAGGATCAGTTGTGAAGAACAAAACTTCAAAAATTTTAGAGAAAAATAAAGGAAAACCTGTTTATGACATCAGGGTAGAAATTGATTTATAAACCAGACATAAAATACATAAAACGTAAGCAAAAACATTGTAAAATTTGACAATGTTAAAATAAAAAATATTTGTCTGGAAAAGATGCCATAGAGAAAAGGGAAGGAAAAGTCATGGACTGGAAAGAGGTATTTGCTGCATGCATAATCAAGAAAGGATTAGGATTCAGAACACACCAGAGTCCTACATGCTAAAAAACAAAAACAACAAAACCAAAAATCCAGTAGGAAATGATGGGCAAGAGACTTGAAAAGATATAAGACACAGAAGAGGGTTCTGGTGTGATCGATAAACAAAAAAAAAAGATGCTCAACCTTGTTTGTAATCAGTGAAATACACAATGACTCTAAATTCAATCTAATACCCTTCATCTTGGAACAAGTGCAAAAATCTGACAATTTCAAGTGTTAGCGAGAAAATGGGAACTTAATACCCGCTGATGGGAATCTAAATTACTATAACCACTTTGGAAAACAAGCAATCGCTAGTAAATCTGAAAAATTCCCCCATTATCCATGGCAGTCCATCAAAACCTTTGCCACTCTCCTCAAACTCACCACAACACCCTACATCAAACTCTCGCAGAAACCTGGGTGTCATTTCCTCGTCACCCAGAAAATTAAACCCATAAGGGAATATGTCCTCAATATTCTCCCCTGCACATAATCTATCCATACTACATCCAAGTCTTTTTCTCCCAAGACTCAAAATAGAAGTGTATATCAGATATATGCCCTCATTTTTATTCCTTTCTGTTTCTTCAGCAATATTGCTCCATCAATTCTTTCAGCTGCTGTGTTTTCTCTCTCTCCAACACCTACTTCAACCCCAGCTCTTTCCCATTAACCAGTAAACATATTGTAGTCTCTGTAGTCATTAAATAAGGAGTCCCTGGGTGGCATAAATAGTTAAGTGCTGGGCGACTAATAGAAAAGTTGGCGGTTTAAACCCACCCAGAATCTTGGAAGAGAAGCCTGGCAATCTGCTTCCAAAAGATTACAGCTATGAAAACCCTGTGGAGTGCAGTTCTACTCTGAAACACATGGGTTGCCATGAGTTAGAATTGACACCATGGCAACTAGTTAGCCAGGAAACGAGTCTTCCTCAATCTTGTAACCCTTTCTAGTGACCACCCCATTTCTTATCTCTGTCCTTCCTTTCTCAGCCAGGCTTCTTTACAGTGACCTCTGCTTACTAGATCCAAATTTATATTTATAAAATGCAAATGCAATTGTGTCTGTCTCTTTAAAATTATTCCTTGTTTATCTATCACCTAACAGATGAAGCTCAAGTTCCTTATAATGGAGAAAAAACCTAGGACAAAGGGTTCAGATAATGGAGTGTAAATTCAGGCAAAAGTATGTTGTCTATCAGGAACAGAGGGTACAGGCAGGGAAAAGGAAGAAATCAGCCTGAAGGAGAAGTCTGGGTTGATATTTTAGAGGATTTTGAACCAAAGCAAGGACTTTGTACTTTATTCATCAGATACTAAGATTTCATACAGTGGATGCGGGTTTCATTCACCTTTTCTGGTAATAGAGATATGTGACCTTGATGCAGGTATTTGGACATACAAATTAAATTATTGATCAGTTGGGCAACATTTTGGAGTGACAATCTGGTGCAAGGACAACTTAAAGTTGATTTTTAAAAATGTGTGTTTCTACACACATGCCTGCACGTGCACGCGCGCACACACACACACACACACACACACTCACAATATTACTTCAGCAGGTACAGTTAGGAATGAGACACCAAATCAGAACTACCCCTTCCTCAACCCATTTTCATGGCCAAGAGTCAGAGAACAATTGTCAGATAGAAGCTAAAGCCTTGTTTTCTGTACTCTTCGGCTCACTATTGTGGTTGCTGATGCTGGATTGTATATGGGGGAGGGAAAGCAGAATGCTCTGACAGAGGAGGAGAGAAGTGGAGGGCAAGTGTGCTTTCTCTCTGCCTTGCGTTTATCCCCATCTCTTCCCTCCTTGAGAACTTGGGTTCTGGAGTCAAGCCAGGATTCTAGTCCTAACTTTGCCATTACTTCTCTCTGTTACTTTATGCAATTCATTTCACTATTTTCTGTTTTTCTTCTTCTGCTAAAAATGACATAATAGTTCTACTTACCTCTTGGGGGTTTGTGAGGGTCAATGGAGATCCTGCATGAAAGGCAGTTGCTGGCACATAAGTGCTCAGTCAAAAGCTAGCTATCCCTTGATGTCATACTCTTCTGCAATGTCCACAGTCCTACCTGGGGAGTCTGTGCTGAGCTAGATGCTATCCCAAAGAGCCCTGGCCCTGTGGCCGTCACACCCCTTCCATAAATGGGAAATTTACAGCCGGGTGGTCTGGCTCCTTTCAACAATGCTTTTTGGGAGTGTGATGGAGACAAGGTCAGCAGAGGGTCTGGAGAGCGGGTCCCAGGTCCTCTGTTCCTGAGGTGGAGGAGACAGGGCCAGGCTGATATGGAAACAGGAGCCCTGAGTTTCCCAACCTTGGAGCAGAAGGGGCAGACAGGGCCTGTGGGGCTGGAGCTATCCTAAATAGACCCTGAAGAAGAGTCCTCTAGTTTCTTCCTCAAGAAGCAGCACAGGTCATAGCATAGAGACAATTTAGAATTATTCACTAGGTTATAAAGGCTCTTGAAACACAACTCCCCCAGGTCTTCATTCAGACCAAAGTCAGAGTAATTGTTGAGCCTCATGTACACACTCTTTCAGCTGTGCCCTGAGGGGATACAGTGGCTCCCAAGAGTAGTTGTTCCCAGAGTTCTTTTCCAGGAGGAAGAATCAGGGAGAAGGTTTTCAAGAGGGTATGTGTTCAGAGTCCAAGCTCTGGGGTGAGCTACTCTAGGATCTTTGTTGGAATGTGGGTCCACTCTGTCTGTGGTTCAGCACAATCCTGGAACCATCTGTTTGGACTACCACGACTATGGTACAATTAAGCTCTTGGTCTTTCTTCTGGCCCACATTGAATCCTTTCTGGTGTTCAGTGTGGCAAAGAAGAATTACAGTTCATCTTTGCTCAAGGATTGACACAAGGAGGGTTAGGGTGGTGGTTATACTCTCCATTGTCCAGCATGCTGGTAGTAGGTATCCTAAGTTTTTAGATTCTTAGATTCATGTACATGTAGCTTTTGATGGATGGTCATTCTCCTATGATTTACTACATCCTGTGCCAGAGAGGTCACTGCCTTTTTGTTAAGGACCATGATGGAAACTGTGAGCTCTGGCTGGTTTGAATCCTGGCTCTGCCATTTACTGGTTGTATGACCTTGGGCAGTTAATTATCTTAACTAATTAAACCCACTTCTGTAATAATAATAATAATAATAAAAATATTTTCATAAAGTTGTTATGTTGATAACATGGTAATATCTGAAGGTTCTTAAAACAAAGCCTAATATATAGTATTTTGTAAATATTGTTATTTTACTACCTCCTACACTAGTCATTTAATTGTTGGATAACTCTTCAAGATCTATCAGACTATACACATGGTAGATGTTGAAAAATGTTTATTAAATTGCATTTTCCTCTAGCTATGTTTGGGTCACACCCTGTTGGTTCTGTTATTACCTGACCTGGATTTGAATCATGCTCCAGTTTCCAAGACATGGCCTTCCCAGACATTCATAAGATGATGTTCCATCATAAATTGTCTTCCTAGTAATCACATTTTGCTCTTAGTGTCCTTCTCAGACTCTCTTATACTTCTATGGCTTGTGTACTGGGTGTCCATGAGGGGCAAGGACTTGTGCAATGGTATGGAAAAGAACTATGAAGAAAATGATGATTTAAGCCTCAAAAATTTGCAGATATTTTCTGTGGACTGTGACTACACCTTTATTTAGTTTATCAAGGTAATCTGTGACCACCATTCCTACCCATTCTTCTGTAAGATTCATTCAGTTATCCCACATTCATTAATTTATTCATTCTACCAGATTCTCATTTTACACTCTTAGATAATTTCATTGATTTCCATAACTTTATCTGTCAACTTCACTCTGATCTATGCTTTGTTAATTTTGCTCCAGAGTTTCACATCTTCATTCTACTATTTAATTGAGTAGTCCATGACAGCGTCCCACAGGAACCCTTGGAGATACACTGAAAACAGAACTTTTTTTTTTTAAATTACCTTCTTGTTCAGTATTTCCATTAAAGGCATCCTTTTTCTTTTAGAGGCTCAACCTCCCAACCTTGAAGACATTTTCATCTCCTTATTTACTACTACCATAAAAATGACTACTTTTGATTGTTTCTATTTCCACATTATTTTGCATCTAAATCCTTTGTCTGTATCTTGGCTCTCTCTTCTCTAGATAGTTCTAACAGCTGTCATTGAACTCCTGCTTTCAGCACTCTCCCTTACCCAACTCTCTCTCTATCCAATCCTTGATTTCAGACAAACTGTCATCATTGTTTTATGCAGAGCATCTATCTGTCTGTCCGCCCGTCCGTCCGTCCATCTATCTAGAATAATATCATAAACAGCCACGGACCCACCACCTAACCTGAAAATTAAGACTTTAGAAATAACCTATATCTAACTGCATGGCATCTCAGTTCCACTCCTCTGACTCTCCCCTCTTGAGTTTCCTCTCATCCTGTATGCTGTGCTCATCTTTCCCTTGTTTTTGTGGACTTTTATTGCATCTATATATATTCCTCCAAAGTGTACTAAAAAAGTTGTTTATAACCTTATTAAAAGGGTACCATTAACAATCTTTTGGGATTTACATATTTTTCAATTTAATATATGGTGGCTAAGATTCGACCAAATTGTTGCATGTCTCTAGGTCGTTTAGAAAAAAGTGGTATCTCTACTGATTGGAGGGATTGACCCCAATTACCAAGGGAAATTGTGTTGTTGTTACACAATGGGGGCAGGGAGAACTGTGTTTGGAACCCAGAAGTTTCTCTGGGGTGACTCTTGGTGTTTCCATGTCCAAGAGCAAAGGTTAATAGAAACTACAGAACCAAAGAAAGGTAGTCCTTACACGGGTTAGTTGCTTCCTCTCCTGTTTTTCTTTTGTAAGTTTGGCCAACAGTTTTCAATTTCGTTGATCTTTTCAAAGAACCAGCTTTTGGTGTTGTTAACTCTTTCAATTGTTTTTCTATTCTCTAGTTCATTTAATTTTTTTTTTTTTTTTTAGTTGGTCTTATTTATTTTTACAAAAACAAATGAAATAAAGATGCCCTCTCGTGGGAAGTTAGGTTCTACGTCTACAGTCCAACTGAAGAAAGTAGAAAATCTACCATCCATCCTTTGCTAAAATGCTCTACATACATAGTAGTGGTGTGGCTGCTTTTCCTGTCTTTCTGAACAATAGAATCAATAAGAGAGTTAAGAAATTTATATCTCATAGTTCTTCATGAATGGATTGCATTATTTCCTTTAATTCTGCTCTAATTCTTATTATTTCCTTTCTTCTGGCACCCGAGGGCTTCTTTTGCTG
>NW_004443976.1:16650609-16655074 GCF_000243295.1 Trichechus manatus latirostris | reverse complement strand
ACTGTCTCACCCTTCACCACGGTCTTTTATTTCTTTATATCGCCTTGACTTCCTCTCCATATGAAAAATCTCTGTCTACATTTTTTAGTCCCTATTTTTTGTCTTAATGTTGTCATCTTTTACATATTGACATCTCTGTTTCCCTATTTTCAGTGTTTTAGCTTTGATTTATGTTTGTGACTTCCTTATCTGGGTTGATATCTGGTTGCTCTGTCTTGTATTCTAGTCTTGGGTTGTTATCTGATGTTATTGATTTTCTACCTGGAGGACTCCCTTTAGTATTTCTAGTAATTTTGATTTGGTTTTTGCAAATTCCTTAAACTTCTGTTTATCTGGAAATGCCCTAATTTCACCATCATATTTGAGAGACAGTTTTGCTGGATATAGAACTCTTGGCTAGCAATTTTTTTCCTCCAAGGCTTTATATATGTCATCCCATTGCCTTCTTGCCTGCATAGTTTCTGCTGAGTAGTCCGAGCTTATTCTTATTGACTGTCCTTTGTAGTTGACTTTTTGTTTATCCCTAGCTGCTCTTAAAATTCTCTATTTATTTTTGGTTTTGGCAAGTTTGATTATAATATGTCCTGGTAAATTTCTCTTGGGATCTACCTTATGTGGGGTTCGATGAGCATCTTGGATAGATATCTTCTCATCTTTCATGATACCAGGAAAGTTTTCTGCCAATAAATCTTCAACAATTCTGTCTGTATTTTCTGTTTTCCCCCCCAGTTCTGGTACTCCAAATCACTTGTAGATTATTCCTCTTGATAGAATCCCACATAATTCTTAGGGTTTCTTCATTTTTTCAAATCCTTTTATCTGATTTTTCCTCAAATAAGCTGGTGTCAAGTGTTACCTTCAATCTCTCTAATTCTGACTTCCATTGCCTCAATTTTGCTCCTATGACTTTCTATTGAGTTGTCTAATTCTGAAATTTTATTGTTAATCTGGATTTCTGATTGCTGTCTCTCTATGGATTATTGCAGCCTGTTAAATTTGTTATTCTGCTCTTCTCTAATCATCTTAAGTTCCTCCATTGCTTTTTCTGCATTTTGAATAATTTCCTTCTTAATCTCTTGAAGAGTTCTGTATATTAATCTTTTGTATTCTGCCTCTGGTAATTCCAAGAAATTTTCTACATCTTTATTTTGGGAGCTCACTAAAGCCATGATTGCCTGCCTCTTTATGTGATTTGATATTGACTGTTGTCTCTGAGCCATCAATAAGTTATTATATTTATTTATTTTATGTTTGCTTACTGTGTCCTAGCTTCTTGTTTTGTTTTGTTTTGATATGCCCAAATAGGCTGCTTGTGCGAGCTGACCCAGTCACCAGCACCCCTGAAGTTGCAAAGTCCTACCACCAGGTGTCCAGACCCACCACTATGTGAACCCAGGAGTCCGCCACTCCTCCTGTATGGATTTAGCTCAGGTGTCCAGGTAGATAGCCACCAAGTGTGTGGTGCAGGCTCTCACCGACAGTCCTAGACAGATACGGGTTATTGGTATAGGCACAGGCATCTGGCTGCAGCAGGGGGACACACACTGAGCAAGGGAGGGGGCCGATGGTCATCTCCAAGTGTCCAGGAGGAAAAGGCGTCTCTGTTCCCTAGAGTGTGTAGGTGGATGGGTTTTGCAGCCAGACTATGAGCACCCAGTGCTGTTGACTGTAAGGACTGGGGGGGGGGGCACCTCTTATTCTTGGGCCCCCATCACAGGTGGCTGGGTGGCGTGAGTGGAACCACCAGTCCTCAGGTCCCCGATGTGGGTAGGTGAAGACCCTGCTTAATGGGCAGAGCAGTGTCAAATGTCATGAACCTGCCACTTCACAGCTGAAATGGTTGAAGTTAGACTTCAGGTATATACCCTGTTGTACTGCGGTAATGAGGGCCTGTGCTGTTGAAATGGGCCCACACAAGTCTGTGCAGGGGGAAAGGCACTCAAAGTCCATGGATCCCTTATGCCTGTGCCTAGGCAAAGGAGCTGTGCCTACCCTGAGTTCCTGGCTTAGGCGAGCTGGCAGATTATTTTTCCCCCTGTTTGTTAATTTGCTCCCTCTCCAAGGCTGGGGGGATGGCTCAGTGCATGTGATGGGTCCTACTTCTGGCCCAGAGGACTCAGCAATTGCTGAAGCCAGTCCCAGACCCAGTGCAGGGCAGAGAGTGGGGAGGTAAATGGGAGAGAGGTTTTTCCCTAAGGCGGGTGTTTTTGATCTACGCAGTTGGCCAGACGCAAGTACTTATCTTTCGCCAGTTGAGGGCTGCTTCTCACTGGTTCTGGATGGCCGAATAGGCTTTGTGCCACTGGGTCTCTCCTGATGTGGAAAAAGCCTCCCGAGCACGACTGCATGCCTGCCTTACTTCTCACCCCCTAGCTGATCTGGGCTGAAGGGCTCCAGCTTCCACTGGGTCAGATCTGGCAACTCCTTGCTGCTTCTGAACTGTCTCTCCCTCCCCCTCCCACTCAGTCTGATTCCTCAACTTTGCCTTTGATGTTCAGGGCTCCTAGATTGTCATATATAATCAATTCACTTGTTTTTTCGGGTCTTTGTTATAAGAGGGACCACCAGAAGTGTCTGACTACTCCGCCATCTTGGCCCCACCTCAAAAGGTAGTCCTAAATGTCGGCTGCTCACCTAAAGTTTGGAGGTTTGAACATACCCAGCAATCTACAGAAGAAAGGCCTGGTGATCTGCTTCTGTAAAGATTATAGCCAAGAAAACCCTATGGAGCAGTTCTACTCTGTGACACATGGGGTCGCCATGAGTTGGAATCAATGGCAAAAGGTTTTCAGTTTTTTTTTTTAGTTGAATAATCAGACCCCTCAGGAATGAAAATTTGAGTCACGTCACCAGGTGAGGATGAAGAGTCCACTGTTCAGCAGCCCCTCTCAGAGATATGAGCATCAGATAAATGGCTATCCCTCTTCTGAGTGCCTAGGTGCTGGTGACGCCACTTTTTCCTCTTGTTCCCCCAGTGCTTGTGGAAATAACTTCTCTCTGCAGTTAGTATTTTCTGGGTTAATTCAGTAGCTGTTTTTTCTTCTATGTTAGTCTATTTTAGGATACACCTGCATATCCAATTTCCTGTATTAAATAATTTGTTTAAAAATACTGGGTGTGATTTCTGTTTCCTGACTGGAGCTTAACTGACATACCAACAGAGAGTCTTTTTCTAGCTTAGTCAATCCCGGGTACACAGGACTTCAATAATACCAGATTTCTTAAGTAAATGAAGTATATGAAGTAAATTAAATTAACCATGTATACAAGACTAAATGGACACACCAGCCCAGGACATGGATGAGAAGGCAGAAGGAAAGCTGGATGAATGGATTGGGGAAGCCAAGGTCAAGAAGGGAGACTGTTGACATGTCTTGGGGTTGGCAACCAAAGTCACAAAACAGTATGTGTATTAATTCTTTAATGAGAAAGTAATTTGCTCTCTGAACTTTCACCTAAAGCACAATTAAAAAATAAAAACATTGTTACTGAGTTGATTCTTACTCATGGTGACCCCAGGTGCTATAGAGTAGAGCTTAGCTCCGTAGGGCTTTCTTGGCTGAATCTTATGGAAGCAGATCACCAGGGCTTTCTTTCATGGTGCAGCTGGGTTTGAACTGCCAACCTTTCGGTTAGCAGCCAAGTACAAGTTTAAAAAATCACTTCAGGACAGTATGTTTGGCAGAATCAAAGGAAGATGGATGAGGCAAACAATAACTGACTTGACATATAGGTTCAGTGATTTTTATTTGCAGTTAAAGCCACAAATACATATAGATTCTTATGATCATTGTAGTTTCACTGATGAAACAATAAGTGTCAACGAGGGTAGTATAAAAGAACCAGGGAGGAAATGTAGATTCTCAGAAAAACTTCATCCCATCAACTGCTGCAACAACTGTACATTATTTCTCTGTCTAACTTAAAGTTAGACAAGGGGAATTGAACTCAACTACTGTATGAGCACAAAAAAAACAAAAACAAAAAACAACAATAACCGGTTGCCATCAAGTCCATTCTGACTCATAGCGACCCTATAGGACAGAGTAGAACTGCCCCATAGGGTTTCCAAGGAGTGGCTGGTGGATTGGAACTGCCAACCTTTTGGTTAGCAGCCAAACTCTTTAATCACTGTGCCGCCAGGGCCCTGTATGAGCATAGCAGGGATGATTAAATGTAATAGTGCAATAAAAATTGATGTTTCAATAGTAATTTATATCCTTCAAAGCATGAGCTTATGTGATATTCTCAACCTTGTGTTGGAGGGAGGACTGACATTATCATTCCTAATAGGTAGATGTGGGATCCTAGGTTCAAACCTTCTTAACTTTACTCTGCTAGTCAGTAGCATAACTGGGACATGAACCCAATATTTGTGTACTGCCACTCTGCCAAAGGAGCAACAATGTGTACAACGTGTCAGTAAGATGTCTCATCAAACAATTACAAGATTTTTGAGAAGAGG
>NW_004443976.1:16638250-16649118 GCF_000243295.1 Trichechus manatus latirostris | reverse complement strand
CTGGACTATTAGGAACTGGTCCACTGACCAAACTCAGAGTGAGCCAGAGCCCAGGAGGTGACAGATGTCTATATGGGTGTCAGATAGTTATAAATCACATGGAGCAAAACCAACCCAGTGAATTCTCCACCCTCCCATATTTCTCATTTTCAGAGTAGACTTTTGCCATCTCATTTGATAGATTTCATCTCTTTTTCAAGCCCTTAACTATATGTAATCACATTACTTTTCTTCTTGGTCTTCCCTCCCTTTCTTCATTATTTTTTTGGTGACTCATCCAGCTCCACTGTGGCTTCAACTACCACTTTGCCAATGATTCTGAGGGCTTTATCTGTAGACTTATCTCTCAAATATTTCTGTGTTCAATCATCCCACCAACATGTCTGACCAAACCCTGTAATGTGCACATCCAACCTAAGTAGAATTGCAAGCTTTTTTGAGAAGAAAAACCACTTCTTTTTCATTTTTATATCCTCCAGAGAGATTATTGTGGAGTATTTTTCATTGTTGACACCAATGAATTTGTACTCAATATTTCTTGAGTTGAGTCCGGGTTTATTCCACGGGTTACCCACATGTGAGGTACTCACAGACACATTCACTCACTTTCCCCTTCACAGCTACATCTGATCTTGTTGATTCTTCATTTAAAATAAATCTTACGTAACTCCATTTTTCTATTATAGTCTTAGTGCTTTAGCTTAGACCATCATCATTTTCTACCTGAAATATTGTAATGCTCCCTTAACTGTTGACTTCTGGTTCCCTCTTCTTTGATCTATCTTGCATTCTGAGACCATGGGAATTGTGACAGAGACTACTCGCTGCTCACCCAAATCCATGTTATTCTCTTTTTCCTGGACGCTCAGCTAGACTACATTTCCCAGCCTCCCTTGTAGTGAGATGTGGTCATGTGATTGAGTTTTAGCCAATCCATTGGTGTGTTCTAGTTCTGGTCTTCTTCCATGCTCTCTTTCCCCCTGTACCAGTTGAATGCAGATGGATAAAGGCTGAATGGGATGGTGGAGTCACTTGGTGGAATGAACCGTGTTTCTTCTTCTCCATGTCCAGGAGAGCCACCTACTACTACAAACACTCACTGGAACTGTGATCTATTTGTTATTGTAGTCTAGGTTATCCTAAGTAATTCACTAATTTTTCTAAATAGACCTGTACTCGATAATTAATTCAATCTGTAATTAATTTGGTTACTAATTCTCAGTGTCTGCTACAGTACATATAAGTTATATTCTAGGCGCAAGGGATGCAGGTCTAATTATCTTTCTCAAAAATATAATGTGATTTCTCACCTCTGCTTCTAAAGGAATTTGGTTTCTTCTCCTGAAATGCCTTTCTCCATCTTCACACAGAATTATACTGTCTCAGGCTTGGAAGGGTTGCGTAAAGCTGGATGTCTCAGAGACTATGGTTAGCTCATATGGTATGGCAGTGTAAGATTTCAGAGGTGGAGCTCTTGGAAACACTGCAGACTAAGCCGATATTGATAGGTCTCATTAAAACACATAAAAGTTCTAGATATATTATAAAAGTAAACAAACACAGAAAAAACACACAGCCAAATCTAAAACAAAGAAATGGGAATACCTAGGTATGAGAAACAAAGACAAAGCTCAAAGCAAGAGTTGTATGCCATAGCTGATGCTGCAGTGGCCCCTTAGGGTTGTTATTCAGGAATGAGACCCCAAGAGCTGAGGTGTGGCATGTTAATGCCCCTTTGGTATAAGAGATGTGGTCACAGATCCGCATGAAGCAGGGGAGCTTTGCTTGTTCCTGCTGCAGAAAACTCTTGAAGTGCTGTCCTGCTTGTGAAAAGAACCCTAGGAAAAACTTTAGCACATACAGATTGGAAAGAAAAGAACAAAGTGGATAGAAGTCACAGAAAATATGGTTGTCTGCAAAAAAATCCAAGGGAATATCTAGATAAACTAAGAGAGTTCAGCAAGTTTGTTGGATGTAAATAAATGTTTTTAAAAAATCAGCACTGTTCCATACTGTCTTATACTTAAGTAGGAATAATTTAGAAAATACAATTTTTATAAAGACCCTCCACCATTCACAATAAAACCAAAATGCCAAACCCATTGTCTTGGAGTCGATTCCAACTCATGGGCGACCACATGTGTTACAGAGTACAGTTGTAAGTTAGGATTTTCTTGGCTGTACATTTTACTGGGGAAACCCTGGTGGCATAGTGGTTAAGAGCTATGGCTGCTAACCAAAAGGTCTGCAGTACAAATCCACCAGCCACTCCTTGGAAACCCTATGGGGCAGTTCTACTCTGTCCTATAGGGTCACTATGAGTGGGAATTGACTTGATGGCAACAGATTTGCTTTTCATTTTATTTTTATTTATTCCTGGGTAGCGGAGGCCTGGTGGAGAAATAACACAAACTCGGAACTAGAATTCGCGATGCTCAATTCCATTTGGACCCTCAACACTCTTCAGCAAGACTCCCTCTCCTCATTCTCTACAGTAGTCCATGTGAAACCTTTGCCACTCTACTCAAAACTCACCACAACACTCTACATCAAAACTCTTACAGAAACCTGGGTCACTTCCCTCTTCACTGAGAAAATTAAACAAATAAGGGAGTAATTCCTCAATATTCTCCTCTGCACATAATTTCCATACACATACTTCCACCCTCAAAATGAAAGTGCATATCCATATATATGTTCTCATTCTTATTCCCTTCCGTTTCTTTGGCAATATTGCTCCATCAGTTCTTTCAGCTGCTGTGTTTTCTCTCTCACCAATATCTACTTCGACACCTGCTCTTTCCCATTAAACAGTAAACATGTTACAGCCTCTTAGGTTGTTAAACGAGGAGTTTTGGGTGGTGCAAATGATTAAGCACTTGGCTACTAATCGAAAGGTTGGTGGTTTGAACCTACCCAGAGGCTCCTTGGAAGAAATCTGGCAATCTGTTTCCAAAAGGTCATAGCCCTGAAAACCCTATGGAGCACAGGTCTACTCTGCAACACCTGGGGTTTCTATGAGTTGGAATAGACTTGAAGGCAACTGGTTAGTCGTTAAATGAATTGTCCTCAATCTTGTAACCCTTTCTAGCTACCACCCGTTTCTTATCTCTGTCCTTTTTCAGCCATGCTTCCTTACAGAGACATAGGCTTACTGGATCCAAAATTATATTTATAAAATTCAGATGTGAATACATCTGTCTCTTTAAAATTAGTCACTGTCTACCCATCACCTAACAGATGAAGTCCAATTTCCTTATCATGGAGAAAAAGTCAAGGACAGAGTTGAGACAATGGAGTATAAATTCAGGCAAAAATTTGTTGTCTATCTCTATCAGGAGCAGAGGGTACAGGCAGGGGAATAGGAAGAAATCTGCCTGGAAGAGAAGTTTGGGGTTATATTGTGGAGGGTTTTGAGATAAAGCAAGACTTCGTACTTTATTCTTTAGGTACTAAGAATTTATGTAGTGGATATGGGTTCTATTAGCTTTTTCTGGTAATACAGATATGAAATCTTTTGTTTAATGTAAACACAGATATTTGTACATGTAAACTAAATTATTGATCAATAGGACACCATTTTGGAGTGGCAATCTAGTGCAAGCACAACTTAAAGTTGATTTAAAAAATGTGTGTATACACACACTCACAATGTTACTTTACACACATACACAGAGACACACACACTCACAATATTACTTCAGCAGGTACAGCTTAGGACTGGGAAACCAAATCAGAACCACCCCTTCCTAATCCTGTTTTCATGGCCAAGAGCCTTAGGAGAATTATCAGTTAGACTCTAAAGCCCTGTTTTCTGTACCCTTTGGTTCACTATTGTGGTTGCTGATGCTGGATTGTATATGGGGGAGGGAAAGCAGAATGCTCTGACAGAGGAGAAGAGAAGCAGAGGGCACGTGTGCTTTCTCTCTGCCTTGTGTTTATCCCCATCTCTTCCCTCTTTGAGAACTTGGGTTCTGGAGTCAAGCCAGGATTCTAGTCCTAACTTTGCCATTACTTCTCTCTGTTACTTTATGCAATTCATTTCACTATTTTCTGTTTTTCTTCTTCTGCTAAAAATGACATAATAGTTCTACTTACCTCTTGGGGGTTTGTGAGGGTCAATGGAGATCCTGCATGAAAGGCAGTTGCTGGCACATAAGTGCTCAGTCAAAAGCTAGCTATCCCTTGATGTCATACTCTTCTGCAATGTCCACAGTCCTACCTGGGGAGTCTGTGCTGAGCTAGATGCTATCCCAAAGAGCCCTGGCCCTGTGGCCGTCACACCCCTTCCATAAATGGGAAATTTACAGCCGGGTGGTCTGGCTCCTTTCAACAATGCTTTTTGGGAGTGTGATGGAGACAAGGTCAGCAGAGGGTCTGGAGAGCGGGTCCCAGGTCCTCTGTTCCTGAGGTGGAGGAGACAGGGCCAGGCTGATATGGAAACAGGAGCCCTGAGTTTCCCAACCTTGGAGCAGAAGGGGCAGACAGGGCCTGTGGGGCTGGAGCTATCCTAAATAGACCCTGAAGAAGAGTCCTCTAGTTTCTTCCTCAAGAAGCAGCACAGGTCATAGCATAGAGACAATTTAGAATTATTCACTAGGTTATAAAGGCTCTTGAAACACAACTCCCCCAGGTCTTCATTCAGACCAAAGTCAGAGTAATTGTTGAGCCTCATGTACACACTCTTTCAGCTGTGCCCTGAGGGGATACAGTGGCTCCCAAGAGTAGTTGTTCCCAGAGTTCTTTTCCAGGAGGAAGAATCAGGGAGAAGGTTTTCAAGAGGGTATGTGTTCAGAGTCCAAGCTCTGGGGTGAGCTACTCTAGGATCTTTGTTGGAATGTGGGTCCACTCTGTCTGTGGTTCAGCACAATCCTGGAACCATCTGTTTGGACTACCACGACTATGGTACAATTGAGCTCTTGGTCTTTTCTTCCAGCCCACATTGAATCCTTTTGGTGTTCATTGTGGCAAAGAAGAAAATTTATAGTTCATCTTTGCTTTAGGATCTGACACAAGGAGGGTTAGGGTGGTGGTTATACTTTCCATTGTCTAGCATGCTGGTAGTAGGTAACCTATGTTTTTTGATTCCTAAATTCATGTAAAAAATCGAACCAAACCCATTGCAGTCAAGTCTATTCTGACTTCTAGTGACCCTATAGGGGCAGAGTAGAATGGTCTATAAGGTTTCCAAGGAGCGGCTGGTGGATTGAACTGCTGACCTTCTGGTTAGCAGCCAAGATCTTAACCACTGCGCCACCAGGGCCGTGTAGCTTTTATAACAGTCTTGATTGATGGTCATTGTCCTATGATTTGGGTCCCTGGTGGCACAGTGGTTAAAAGATATGACCGCCAACCAAAAGGACAGCAGTTTGAATCCACCAGCCTTTCCTTGGAAACCCTATGGGCAGTTCTACTCTGTCTTATAGGGTCACTATGAGTCAGAATTGGCTCGAGGGCAATGGATTTTTTATGGTCCTATGATTTACCATGTCCTGTGCCAGAGAGGTCACTGCCTTCCTGTAGAGAATCATGGTGGAAACTGTGAGCTCTGGCTGGGTTTGACTCCTGGTTCTGCCACTTACTGGTTGTATGACCTTGGACAGTTATTTAACTTAATTACACCCACTGCTGTAAAAATAATAATAACAAATAACATTTTCATAAAGTTGTTATGCTGATAACATGGTAATACCTGACTAGTTCTTAAAAGATAGCCTGATACATAGTTTGTATTTTGTAAATGTTTGTATTTTACTACCTCCTACACTAGTCATTTAATTGTTGGATAACTCTCCAAATTCTGTCAGACTATGCACATGGTAGATGTTGGAAAACATTAAATTGCATTTTCCTCTACCTATGTTTCAGGTCACACAACCTGCTGGTTGTGGTGTTACCCAACCTGTATTTGGATCATTCTCCTGTTCCAGGTCATGACCTTCCCAGACATGGATAAGATGACATCCTATGATAAATATTTTCTTCCTAGTAATCACATTTTGCTCTTAGCATCCTTCTCAGTCTGTCTTATAGTTCTATGGTTTATGTACTGGGTATCCATGAGGGGCAAGGAATTGTGCTGCAGTATAGAATTATGAAGAAAATGATGCTTTAACACTCAAAAATTTGCAAATATCTTCTATGGACTGTTATTACAGTTTCATTTAGCTAATCAAAGTAATCTGAGACTACCATTCACACTCATTCTCCTACAAGTTTCATTCATTCATTCTACATTCATTTATCTATTGATTCTACAAGATTCTCAGGCCACACTCTTAGATAATTTCATTGATTTCCATAACTTTATTTATCAACTTTACTCTGATCTATGCTTTGTTAATTTTGCTCCAAAGTTTCACATCTTCATTCTACTATTTAATTGAGTACTCCATGACAGTGTCCCACAGGAATCCTTGGAAATATACTGAAAACAGAACTTATTCTTTAAAAAAAATTACCCTCTTGTTCACTATTTCCATTAAAAGAATCCTTTTTCTTTCAGTGGCTTAACCTCCAAAGCTTGAAGACATTTTCATCTCCCTATTTACTACTATCATAAAAATGACTACTTTCAATTGTTTCTATTTACACATTATTTTGCATCTAAATCCTTTGTATCTTCACTCTGTCTTGTCTAGATTGCTCTAAGAGCCGCCTAATTGAACGCCTGGTTTCACCATCTCCCTTACCCATCTCTCTCTCTATCCAATCCTTGATTTCAGACAAACTCTCATCATTGCTTTATGCAGAGCATCCATCTATCTGTCTGTCTGTCTATCTATCTAGAATAATATCATAAACATCCATGGACCCACCACCTAAACTGAAAATCAAGACTTTAGCAATAACCTGTATCTGACTGCATGACACTCTCAATTCCACTCCCTTGACTCTCCCCACTTGAGTTTCCTCTCATCCTGTATCCTGTACTCATCCTTCCCTTGCTTTGTTTTTGTGCACTTCTATTGCATCTATATATATTCCATGAAGCGTACTAAAAAAGTTGTTTATAACCGTATTAAAGGGTAACAATAACAATCTTTTGGGATTTACATTTTTTTTTCAATGTAATATAATGTTGCTAAGATTCAACCAAATTGTTGCATGTTTCTGTAGGTCATTCAGAAAAAAGTGATATCTCTACCGGTTGGAGGGATTGACCCCAATTACCAAGGGAAATTGTGTTGTTGCTACACAATGAGGGTAGGGAGGACTGTGTTTGGAACCCAGAAGATTTTCTGGGGTGACTCTTAGTATTTCCATGTCCACTAACAAAGGCTAATAGAAACTACAGAAACAAAGAAAGGTAATACTAAATGTGATCGGCTGCTAACCTAAAGGTTAGCGGTTCGAACCTACCCAGCAATCTACAGAACAAAGGCCTGGTGATTTGCTTTTGTAAAGATTATAGCCAAGGAAACCCTATGGAGCAGTACTACTCTGTGACATATGAGATCCCCAAGAGTTGGAATAGATGGGAACAAGTTTTTTTTTTTTAATACTCGGGAAAGAAAATTTGAGTTGTGTCACCAGGTGGGGACCAAGTGTCCACTGTTCAGCAGCCCCTCTCCGAGATCTGAGCATCAGATAAACGGTAGTCCCTCCTCTGAGTGCCTAGGTGCTGGTGATACCACCTTTCCCCTCTTGTTCCCCCAGTGGTGGTGGAAATAACTTCTTTCTGTAGTTAATACTTTCTGGGTTAATTCAGTAGCTGTCTTTTTTTCTCTGTTAGTCTATTTTAGGATACACCTGTGTATCCAATTTCCTATATTAAAGAATTTGCTTAAAAATACTGGGTATGATTTCCTTTTCCTGACTGGACCTTAACTGACATACCAGCAGATAGTCTTTTCCTGGCTTAGTCAATCATGGGACTTAGGACTCCAGTATTAACCAAATTTCTCAAGTAAATGAAGTATACGAAGTAAATTAAAGGAAAAACAAAACAAAACAAAACCAAAAAATATTAGACAGGCCTATAAAACAAACAATAACACGCATAGTTCAACCATGTATACAAGACTAAATGGACACACCAGCCCAGGGGCAAGGACGAAAAGGCAGAAGGGGACAGGAAAGCTGGATGAATGGAAACGGGGAACTCGAGGTCGAGAAGGGAGAGTGTTTACATGCCCTGGGGTTGGCAACCAATGTCACAAAACAATGTGTATTAACTTTTTAATGAGAAACTAATTTGCTCTGTAAACTTTCACCTAAAGTACAATAAAAAAAAAACAAAAAACAAAAAACATTGTCACTCAGTTGATTCCGACTTATGGCGACCTTAGGTGTTACAGAGTAGAACTGAGTTTGATGGCGGAATCTTTATGAAAGCAGATCAGCAGGACTTTCTTTCACGGTGCTGCTGGGTTCAAACTGCCACTCTTTCAGTTAGCAGCCAAGTACAAGTTTAAAAAAATCACTTCAGGACAGCATGTTTGGCAGAATCAAAGGAAGATGGATGAGGCAAACAATAATTGACTTGACATACAGGTTCAATGAACTTTATTTGCAGTTAAAGCCACAAATATACATATAGAGTCTTATGATCATTATAATTTCCTGATGAAATAATAATTGCCAAAGACGATAGCATAAAAGAATAGGGGAGGAAATTTAGATTCTGAGGAAAACTTCATCCCATCAACTGCTGTAACAACCGTACATTATTTCTCTGTCTAACTTAACGTTAGACAAGGGGAATTGAACTCAACTACTGTATGAGCACAAAACAAAACACAACAAAACAAAAAAACAGTAACCGGCTGCCATCAAGTCCATTCCGACTCAAGCGACCCTATAGGACAGAGTAGAACTGCCCCATAGGGTTTCCAAGGAGTGGCTGGTGGACTGGAACTGCCAACCTTTTGGTTAGCAGCCAAACTCTTTAATCACTGTGCCACCAGGGCCCTGTATGAGCATAGCAGGGATGATTAAATGTAATAGTGTAATAAAAATTGATGTTTCAATAGTAATTTATATCCTTCAAAGATTGAGCTTATGTGATCTTCTCAACCCTGTGTTGGAGGCAGGACTGACATTATTATTCCTAATAGGTAGATGTGGGATCCTAGGTTCAAACTTTCTTAACTTTACTATGCTAGTCAGTAGCATAACTGGGACATGAACCCAGTATTTGTGTACTGCCACTCTGCCAAAGGAGCAACAATGTGTACAACGTGTCAGTAAGATGTCTCATCAAACAATTACAAGATTTTTGAGAAGAGGAATTTTCTGGCTGCAAAGATCAGCGATGGTTTCTTGGAGGGGGATGACATTGAGGCTGGCTGCACTCTATGTGCATCCTTAATGGTGACTGCCATCCCCAGTGTATGACCTCACATTGGTTATGAGGAAATTGTCTTGCTGAAGAGTTTCCCCAAGGCAGCCTTCACGTCCCGGTTTCTCAGACTATAGATGAAAGGATTTAACATTGGGGTCACTGCTGTGTACATCATAGTTATCACTGCATCCTTTAGGCTGTAACTGGTCAGAGGACGGAAATACATGCCCATCACTGTCCCATAATACAAAGAAACAACTGTGAGGTGGGAGGCACAGGTAGAAAAGGCTTTGAGCACACCCTTGGTGGATGGAACCCGTAAGACGGTGGAAAAGACCCAAATATAGGAGATAATGATACATATTAATGGCACACAGAAAATACCAAGCCCTAGGTACATCATTTTCACGTTAAAGTGGATGTCAGAACAGGACAACTTGAGCAAAGAGGAAATGTCACAGTAGAAGTTGGCCACTTCCTGGTTGCCACAGAAGGACAGACTAGCTGTGAGCAGAATGTGGGGGAGGGTGTTGGCGTTTGCAATCACCCAAGACCCAACAACAAGCAGAAAGCAAGTCATCGGGCTCATAATTGTTGTGTAATGAAGAGGGCGGCTGATGGCTACAGCACGATCATATGCCATCACAGCCAAGATGTAGCTATCTGTGGTAGCCAAGTCAATCATGAAATACATCTGTGTTATGCATCCTCCAAAGGAAACAGCTTTGCTGCCCGAGAAATGGTTTGATAGCATTTTAGGAACGGTTACAGACGAGAAGAGGATGTCAACAAAGGAGAGATTAGCAAGGAAAAAGTACATGGGGTTGTGAAGGCGAATGTCGGAACGAATGACCAAGACAATGAGCAGATTTCCAATCAGTGTGATGAGGTAAATAAACAGGAAGAGGATGAAGAAGACGTCTTCCTGCTGTTGCTGACCGATAATTCCCAGGAGAATGAAACCCATGGTAGACGACTGGTTTTCTTCCTTCATGACTCCTTCACTATGAAAGGGAGAAGAGTCCAGATTACTAATGAATTTACTGTGTGTAGTGATCATCTTTATCCACCACCTTTGACTCCAAAGTTCAGCTACCTCTCTACCTAGCTTACTAAACCCTGAGATAGCTAATATTGTTGGGGAAAGAGTCCTTGCTGGTCAGTGGGACTAATTATTAGTCACCCGTAGACACTTCATTTGCTAAACACTCTGTTAGGCCTCATAGAAAATCACAAATTTGAGAAAAATACAGTTCATTAATCCATTTGTTGAACATATAATTAGGAAGAATGAAATCTGTGCTAAGCACTGTGTTGGAGAAAAGAAGGCAAATTGAGGCATAGTCTCTGCCCTCATGGTCCTCACAACTTAATGGAGAAGCCAGAATCACACGTTAATTTTATTACACATGATAATGGAAGGACAGCATTTTGGAATCTAAGACAACATACTCTAGTGTCATGGGCGTGTCAGTGGAAGGACTACCCTGGACTATTAGGAACTGGTCCACTGACCAAACTCAGAGTGAGCCAGAGCCCAGGAGGTGACAGATGTCTATATGGGTGTCAGATAGTTATAAAT
>NW_004443976.1:16562362-16638150 GCF_000243295.1 Trichechus manatus latirostris | reverse complement strand
CTGGACTATTAGGAACTGGTCCACTGACCAAACTCAGAGTGAGCCAGAGCCCAGGAGGTGACAGATGTCTATATGGGTGTCAGATAGTTATAAATTACATGGATCAAAACCAACCCAGTGAATTCTCCACCCTCCCATATTTCTCATTTTCAAAGTAGACTTTTGACATCTCGTTTGATAGGTTTTATCTCTTTTCCAAGCCCTTAACTATATGTAATCACAACACTTTTCTTCTTGGTTCTCCCCTCCCTTTCTTCATTACTTTTTTGGTGACTCATCTAGCTCCACTATGGCTTCAAGTACCACTTTGCCAATGACTCTGAGGGCTCTATCTGTGCACTTGATCTCTCCAATATTTCCATGTTCAATCATCCTACCAACATGTCTTACCAGACCCCGTACTCTGCACATCTAACATAAGTAGAATTGCAAGCTTTTTTGAGGAGGAAAACCACATCTTTTTCATTTTTGTATCCTCCAGAGAGATTATTTTGGAGTATTTTTCATTGTTGACACCAGTGAATTTGTACTCAGTATTTCTTGAGTTGAGTCCAGGTTTATTGCACAAGTTCACCACATTTCATGGATTGAATTATGTCCCCCGAAAAATGTGTGTATTAATTTGGCTAGGCCATGATTCCAAGTATTGTGTGGTTTTCTTATATGTTGTAAATCCTGCCTCTATGATGTTAATGAGGGAGGATGGGCGGCAGTTGTGTTAGCGAGGGGGGACTCAATCTATAAGACTGGATTGTGTCCTGAGGCAATCTCTTGAGATATAAAACAGAGAAGTGAGCAGAGAAACAGGGGGACCTCATACCACCAAGAAAGCAGTGCCAGGAGCAGGACATGTCCTTTGGACCCAGGGTCCCTGGGGGGAGAAGCCCTTAGTCTGGGGGAAAGCTGATGAGAAGGCCGACAGAGAGAGAAAGACTTTCCCTGGAGCTGATGCCCTGAACTTGGACTTTTAGCCTACTTTACTGTGAAGAAATAAATTTCTCTTTGTTAAAGCCATCCACTCGTGGCATTTCTGTTGTAGCAGCACTAGATGACTAACACACCACATATGAGGTACTTATAGGCACATTCACTCACTTTCTCCTTCACCTCTACATCTGATCTTGTTGATTCTTCATTTAAAATAATTCTTACATTACTCCACTTTTCTATTATAGTCTCAGTGCCTTAGCTTAGACCATCATCATTTTCTACCTGAAATACTGTAATGCTCCCTGAACTGCTTGACTACAGGTTCCCTCCTCTTTGATCTATCTTGCATTCTGAGACCATAGGAATTGTGACAGAGACTACTAGCTCCTCACCCAAATCCATGTTATTCTCTTTTTCCTGGACACTCAGCTAGACTACATTTCCCAGCCTCCCTTGTAGTGAGATGTGGTCATGTGACTGAGTTCTAGCCAATCCATTGGTATGTTCTAGTTCTGGGCTTCTTCCACACTTTCTCCGCCCCCCCCCCGTACCAGTTGAATGCAAATGGGTAGAGGCTGAACAGGATGGTGGAGTCACTTGGTGGAATGAACTGTGTTTCTTCTCCACATCCAGGAGAGCCACCTACTACTAGAAACACTCACTGGAACTGTTATCTATTTGTTACTGTAGTCCACGCTATCCAAAGTAATTCACTAGTTTTTCTAAATAGACCTCTACTCAATAATTAATTCCGTCTATAATTAATTCAGTCACTAATTCTCATTGTCTGCTACAGTACATATGAATTATATTCTAGGCACAGGGGATGCAGGTCTAATTGTCTTTCTCAAAAATTTGATGTGCTTTCTCACCTCTTTTTCTAAAGGAGTTTGGTTTCTTCTCCTGAAATGCCTTTCTTCCATTAAACATGAAACAGAATTATAATGTCTCAAGGTTGGAAGGATTGAGTAAAGGTGGAAGGCTCAGAGACTATGGTTAACTCATTGGTATGGCAGTGTAAGATTTCAGAGGTGAAACTCTTGGAAACATGGCAGAGTAAGCTGATGTGGACAGGTCTCATTCTTATTAAAACACATAAAAATTCTAGATAAATTATAAAAACAAACAAATAAACAAAAACCTCTTGCTATTGAGTTGATTCCAACTCTTAGCAACCTTATAGGACAGAGTAGAACTGCCCCATAGGATTTCCAAGGAGCGGCTGGTGGATTGGAGCTGCCACCCTTTTGGTTAACAGCCGAACTCTTAACCACTACACCGCGAGGGCTCCAAATTATAAATGTAAAAAGAAAAAAACAACCACATAGCCAAATCTAAAAGAAAGAAACAGGAATACCTAGGTACGAGAAACAAAGAGAAAGCTCAAAGCAAGAGTTGTATGCCATAGCTGATGCTGCAGTGGCCTCTTAGGGTTATCAATCAGGAACTCGGCCCTGAGGGCTAGAGTCTGGCATGCTAATGCCCCTTTGGTACAGGAGATGTGGTCAGATCACAGACCAACATGAACTTGCTCCCTCTGTAGGCAACACTTGAAGTGCTGCCCTGCCTCTGAAAAGAGCACTAGAAAATATTTTGGCATGTAAGGATTAGAAGGGAAAGACCAAAGTGGATAGAAGTCACAGAAGATATGGTTGTCTGCAAAAAAAAAAAAAAAAAAAAAAAAAAAATCCAAAGGAATCTCTAGATAAACTAAAAGAGTTCAGGAAGTTTTTTGGTTGTAAATAAATGTTTCTTAAAAAATCTGTACTGTTCTATACTGTCTGATACTTAAGTACAATAATGTAGAAAATACAAGTTTTATAAAGACCCTCCACCAGTCACAATAAAACCAAAATGCCAAACCCATTGCCGTGGAGTCGATTCCAACTTACAGCCATTCCGTGTGTTACGGAGTAGAATTGTAACTTAGGTTCTTGGCTGCACACTTCACTGGAAGCAGATCCCCAGGCCTTTCCATCACGCTGCTGCTGGATGGGCTCAAACTGCCAACATTTAGATTCTTAGTTGAGTGCAAACCAGGAGCCTCCATTCACAATAGCTACAGCAATTTTAAGGACTCTAGACATAAGTCTAGGGGCCCTGGTGACGCAGCTGTTCAGCATTTGACTGCTAACCAAAAGTTTGAATCCACGAGCTGGTGCATGGAGCAGTTCTACTCTGTCCTACAGGATCGCTATGAGTCAGTATGGACCTGATGGCAATAGTTTAGACATAATTCTAAGGAGCCCTGGTGGCCGAAGTGATTAAGCATTTGGCTCCTAACTGAAAGGTCGCCTGTTCAAACCCTCTATCCACTCAGCAGGAAAAAGATGTGGCAGTCTGCTACCATAAAGATTACAGCCTTGGAAACCCTATGGGGGTAGTTCTACTCTGTCCTATAGGTTCCCTAAAAATTGGAATAGACTCGACGGCAATGGGTTTTGAGTAGACATAATTCTAACAAAAGAGGTCCATGACCAGTATGAACAAAACTACAAAACTTTACTGAAAGACAAAAATGAATACCTAAATAAATGGGAGATTTGCAACGTTAATGGATAGAAAGATTCAGCGTGGAAAAAATGTCAATTATCCTCCAATTAATCATTAATTTGATGCAATCCCAGTCAAAATACAACAGATTTTTTTAAACATGAAATTTAACAAACTGATCCTAAAATTCGTGTAGAAAAAATAGAGAGCCAAGAAAAGCTAAGTCAATTTGAGGAAAAGGAATAAGGAGAGAGGAATTGCCCTATCAGTTAACAAAATGATTTATTATGGCTTTAGCTGTGATGATTCAAACAGTGGAATAGTACTGGTGTAAACAAAAAAACCCCAAACCCGTTGCCGTCACGTTAATTCTGACTTATAGTGACCTATAAGACAGAGTCAGACTGCCCCATATGGTTTCCAAGGCTGTAAATCTTTAAGGAAGCCAATTGTCGCATCTTTCTCCAACAGTGTGTTCAAATCACCCACCTTTTGGTTAGCAGTCTAGCGCTTAATCACTTCACCACCAAGGCTCCTAGTGCTGGTGTAGGGACTGACAAATAGACCTTAATAATAGATTTGAGAGCCCAGAAACAGGCCAGACATATGTTGGAAATTCGAATATGACATGAGTTTGTTTAGAAATACATGAGGAAACGATGGACTGTTTAGTCAAGAGAGCTGGGGCGATTGGATATCCATATGTATAAAAAATAATACCAAACAATAATTCCTAAAGGATTAATTGTGAAAAGCAAAACTTCAAACATTTTAGAAGAAATTTTATAAAGGAAAACATGTTTATGGGATCAGGATAGGAATTGGTTTCTTAAACCAGATGCAAAGTGCACAAAACATAAGCAAAAATATTGTAAAATTTGTCAACATTAAAATGAAAAACATTTGTATGAAAAAGACATAATAGAAAAAAGGGAAAGAAAAGTCATGGACTGGAAAGATGTATCATGCATAATCAATAAAGGATTAGTATTCAGAATACATAAGGATCATATACACTAATAAAAAAAAGACCAAAAATCCCATAGGAAATAATGGGTAAAAAATATGAATAGGCAACTCAGAAAAGAGGATACTGGTATGGCCAATAAACAAATGAAAAGATGCTCAGCCTCATTAATAATCAGAGAAATGCACAATGACTCAAAATTCAATTTAATATTCTTCATCTTGGAATAAATGCAAAAACTGACAACTTCAAGTGTTAGGGAGCAAATGGAAAAATGGGAGCTCAGATGCTCCACTAATGGAACTCTAAATCAGTAACACCACTTTGGAAGACAATTAGGCAATCTCTAGTAAAGCTGAACATTCATACACCTCTGACCCAGAAATTTCACCTGGAGATTACACTTTAGAGAAACTCTAGCACGTGTGTTCAAGAAGACATCCACAAGGACGTGCACCATCATATAGAAAATTTAGAAATGGTCCACCAATTGAGGAATGGATAAGTAAATTGTAGTGTTTTCTTATTAATGGATCTGGCACAATAGTTAAAATAAATTCATATGGATAAATACAAAAATACAATAGTAGAAAAAAGCAAGTTGTTGGATAATCTATACTATATCACACCATATATGTAAATTTTAATGCATAAAGTAATACATGAGTGTAGTAGAAGTATAAATCGTGAATGGCAGTATATTACCAACCCCAGAATAGTGGTTATCTCTGGGATGAGAGGGGGAAATAAGATTTTGGACGAGAAGAAACTGTGTCTGTACTATTTATTTTTTTAAAATTTTGTAGCAAATATGACCGGTTACGCTTGTTAAATCTAGATGATGAGTTTTTGTTATGTTATTTGTTATATCTTTGGATGTTTTAACAGTATCAAATTTAATTTAAAAGAAAGATTTCACAGGGTTGGGTGATAACTGGGTTCAGAGTTTGGCCATGGAGCTGGGTGGTTCAAGTCCATGTTTCACTGAAGGTAGGAGATAAGAGTGTTGCTTTCAAAGAGGTTGAGGATAAGCAGGAGTTTAGTTACACCGGGGAGAGGGATCCAGGGGCCATTATGTTATGCTTAGGGAGAAGGATGGAAAAGGAGAAAGATTCATGTTAGTGGAAGCAAATAGTGGATGCAAGTAGGGATAGATTTTAACAATCTTTTGCCACGGGTATTTAATTGTCAGATGCTGCTCCTCTCAGCTCGTGATTTTGTGCATATCTGCTCTTTGACCCAGTGGTGATCTCCAGTCTCTCAACCTCTTTATTGTATCTCAGGTAGTCAGCCCAGTTGTGGCATTTTCATCCATCCTTGACTGCAGCCCATGGTCACCCGCCCTCCAGCAAAACCTCAACCCTAAGACAATCTGTCCATATTTCACTTCCCTATTCCTGGATAGGAGCGCTGGTGGTGCAGTGGTTAAGAGCTCGGCTGCTAACCAAAAGGTCAGCAGTTTCAATCCACCGGCCACTCCTTGAAAACCCTATGGAGCAGTTCTACTCTGTCCTATAGGTACGCTATGAGCCGGAATTGACTCAAGGGCAACTGGCTTGGTTTTTATTTTATTTTATTCCTGGGTAGCGGAGGCATAGTGGAAAAATCACACAAACTCGGAGCTAGAATTCATGATGCTCAATTCCATTTGGACCCTCAACACTTTTCAGCAAGACTCCCTTTCCTCATTCTCTACAGTAGTCCATGAGAAACCTTTGCCACTCTACTCAAAACTCACCACAACACTCTACATCAAAACTCTTTCATGGAAGCCTGCGTCACTTCCCTCTTCACTGAGAAAATTAAACCCCTAAGGGAATAATTCCCCAATATTCTCCCTTGTACATAATTTCCATACACATACTTCCACTGTGTTCTTTTTTCCCCCAAGACTCAGAATGAAAGTGCATATCCATATATATGTTCTCTTCTTATTCCCTTCTGTTTCTTCGACAATTCATCAATTCTTTCAGTTGCTGTGTTTTCTCTCTCTCCAATATCTACTTCAACACCTGCTCTTTCCCATTAAACAAGAAACATATTATAGCCTCTTTAGTCATTAAATGAGGAGTTTCTGGGTGGTGCAAATGGTTAAGCACTTGGCTACTAATCAAAAGGTTGGTGGTTTGAACCCACCCAGAGACTCCTTAGAAGAAAGGCCTGGCAATCTGTTTCCAAAAAGTCATAACCCTGAAAACCCTATGGAGCACAGGTCTACTCTGCAACACCTGTGGTTTCTATGAGTTGGAATAGACTTGAAGGCAACTGGTTAGTCATTTAATGAATCTTCCTCAATCTCGTAACCCTTTCTAGTTACCACGCATTTCCTATCTATGTTCTTTTTCAGCCACGTTTCCTTACAGAGATATCTGCTTACTGGATCCAAAATTATGTTTATAAAATTCAGACGTGAATACGTCTGTCTCTTTAAAATTAGTCACTGTCTACCCATAACCTAACAGATGAAGTCCAATTTCCTTATCATGGAGAAAAAGTCAAGGACAGAGTTGAGATAATGGAGTATAAATTCAGGCAAAAATGTGTTGTCTATCTCTATCAGGAGCAGAGGGTACAGGCAGGGGAATAGGAAGAAATCCGCCTGGAAGAGAAGTTTGGGGTTATATTGTGGAGGGTTTTGAGATAAAGCAAGACTTTGTACTTTATTCTTTAGGTACTAAGAATTTATATAGTGGATATGGGTTATATTAGCCTTTTCTGGTAATAAGATATGAAATCTTTTGTTTAATATAAACACAGGTATTTGGACATATAAATTAAATTATTGATCAATAGGGCAACATTTTGGAGTGGCAGTCTGGTGGTGCAAGGACAACTTCAAGTTGATTCTAAAAATGTGTGTATACAGACACACAAACAGACACACATACACATACACACACACACACAATGTTACTTCAGGTGATACAGCTTAGGTCTGAGAAACCAAATCAGAGCTACCCCTTCCTGATCCCGCTTTCATGGCCAGCAGCCCAAGGAGAAAAATTGTCAGATAAAATCTAAAGCCTTGTTTTCTGTGTCTTTTGGTTCATTATTATGGTTGCCAGTGCGAGACTGTATATGGAGGAGGGAAAGCAGGATGCTCTGAGGAAGAGAAGAGAAAGGGAGGGCTCTCTCTCTTTGTATTTATCCCTGTCTCTCCTCTCTTTGAGAACTTGGGTTGTAGATTCAGTCCAGGATTAGAGTTCTAGCTTTGCTACTACTTCTCTCTGTGACTTTAGGCAATTCATTTAACCATTATTATTATTATTTTTTAATCTGATAAAAATGACATACTAGTTCTACTTACCTCTTGGGGTTTTTGTGAAGGTCATTGGAGATAATGCATGTAATGTGGTTGCTGGCACATAATAAGTGCTCAGTTATAAGCTAGCTATCACTTGATGTCATAAAAACTCTCTTCTCCAACAACTGCAGCCCAGTCTGAGGAGTCTGTGCTGAGCTCAAATGCTGTCAGGAAGGGTCCTGAACACATGGCCTTCACTCCTCTTTTACAAATGGGAAATTTACAGCCAGCTGGTCAACATTGTTTTTTGGGAGCATGCTGGAGAAAGGGCCAGTAGTGGGTCTGGAGTACAGGTCCCTGGTCTTCTGTTCCTGAGGTGGAAGAAATAGGGCTGGGATGGTATGGAAATAGGAGCCCTGAATTTCCCAACCTCAGAGCAGAAGGGTGGACAAGGCCTGTGGGGCTGGAGCTGTTCTGGATAAGTCCTCTAGTTTCCTCCTCAAGGAAGCAGGATGGGTCATAGCATGGAGACAATTTGGAATAATTCACCAGGTTATAAAATCTCTTGAAACACAACTCCCCCAGGTCTTAGTTTAGGCCAAAGTCAGTAATTGTTGAGATTCATTTACACGCTCCTCCAGCTGTCCATCAGGGGACACAGTACCTCCCATGAGTAATTGTTCCAGGGTTCTTTCCCAGGAGGAAGGATGGGCTTCCAAGAGGTGTGTCTCCAGGGTCCAAGCTCCTGGGTTGAGCTACTCTACGATCTTTGTTGGAATGTAGGTCCCTCTCCTCTGTGGTTCAGCACAATCCTGGAATCATCTCTTTGGATTACAAGGACTATGGTACAAGTGAATTCTTGGTCTTTCTTCCAGTCCATGTCGAATCCTTTCTGGTGTTCAGTGGCAAAGAAAAATTATAGTTCATCCTTGCCCTAGGATCTGACATAAGAGAGTTAGGGTCGGAGTTATATTTTCTTTTATTTAGCAGGCTGGGTAGTTTTTAGAATCTTAGAGATGGAAATGGCCTAGATGTTATCTAGTTTACTTCGTGTATGTGTCACTTTTATAACAGCTATCATTAATGGTCATTATCCTAAGATTTAGCCCATTCTGTCATAGAGAGGTCGTTACTTTTCTGTAGAAGACCATGGTGAAGACTGTGAGCTCTGACTGAGTTTGAATTCTGGCTCTGTCACTTATTGGCTGTATAACCTTGGACAGTTATTTAATTTAACTATATAATGGGAATAATAATAATAATATCATCATGAAGTTGTTAGGAGGATAAAATCAGTTAATATCTGAATAGTTCTTGAAACAAAACCTAGCATATAGTTTAAAAAAAAAAAACACAACAAAAAACAGTTGCCGGTGAGTCAATTCTGACTCATGGTGACCCCACGTGTTTCAGAGTAGAACTGTGCTCCACAGGATTTTCAATTAGTAAATGTTAATTGTTATTCTATTACATTCCACACTAGTTATTTAATTGACAGTTCTCCAAAATATTCTAACAGATTTTTCACATAGTAGATGTTGAAAAAATGTTTGTTTGTTAAGTTGCATTTTCCTCTAGCTATGTTTCAGATCACTCCATCCTATTGGTTAAGTTGTTACCTGATCTGTATTTGGACCATGCTCCAGTTTCCAGGACATGGCCTTGCCAGACATGCATAAGATGACATCTCATCATAAGTATTTTCTTCCTAGTAATCCCATTTTTCTCTTAATGTTCTCCTCAGACTCTTACTATTCCATGTTTTATGTATTGGGTATCCACTGAGGCAAGGAATTGATCAATAATTTAATTTATATTTCCCAATACCTGTGTTTACATTAAGCAAAATATTTCATTCTGTATTACCAGAAAAGGTTAATACACAAGAACTACGAAGAAAATGATGCTTTAACCCTCAAGAATTTGCAAATATTTTCTGTGGACTGTGACTACAGGTTTATTTAGCTTATCAAAGTAATTTGTGACCCCTTTTCCCACCTCTAACCCCACCCCCAAAGGACAAAAATCTGACTGAGAGAGAGAAAAAGAGAGAGAGAGAGAGAGGCTAAATTCAATTGTCTGTTGGCAATTTGTTGGCAAATTCTAGGCTTAGTTTAAGCCTTGGTTAAGCCTTTCTTGTTTAAGGACATTTTGAAAAAAAGAGTGATCTATGAAATACATTTGCAGAGTAAGAGAAAGTTAGCAACAGCTTAAGTACTTGGAAGAAAAAGTTATACTTGGAAGTACTGTATTTTTACGCAAATAATGCACGCCTTCTTTGTTTATTTGGTGGCTGCTGGTTGCTCCCTCCCCAAGGTATTTTTGTAAGTGTGCTATGCTAATTTTTTTTACAGCAACATGTGAAAGAATACTGGCATGGCAGCCCTTGTGAGGGTGCCTCGTGGGGATGGGCAGCAAACAAACACAGAAGGTGGGTGTTCTTTGCATAAAATACGGTAATTTAAGATAAAGGAAACAAAAAAGTTTTAGAAATAATCTCCTTCTGTTCTTAATACATTAAAAATAATAAGCAATATAAACAGAGACAAATTGAGATGAAAATGAAATGGACCTGGAAACAGCAGACAGAAATGAATAAGGAGCAGAACAAGATGGTGAAAAATTGAAATTGGCGTTTTAGGCAGAATTGACGTTTTAGAAAATAAATTAGTAATGTGGAGGACAGACTTCAGAATTCCTTCTAGAAGGAAGATTTAAAGGACAGATTTTAAAATAATAAAGAAGAAGAGAAATGCTGGAAAGAATATGGATA
Organism: Trichechus manatus latirostris; assembly: GCF_000243295.1. NCBI lineage: Eukaryota > Metazoa > Chordata > Mammalia > Sirenia > Trichechidae > Trichechus > Trichechus manatus. The sequence continues at coordinate 16,627,743 of NW_004443976.1, read as the reverse complement.
TCTAACTGAAGAATAATAGTAGTTTCACAGGAAGAAACCAGAACAAATAGAATAAAACCCTCAAAATAGGATTATAAGATTGGGTTTTTCACAAATTTTAGTATGGTAAGAATAACTTTCTTGTTGAGGGGAATGGCTCATGAGTGATACATGACATGCAGTGATATGATTATTCCAACTATCATGAAAGGTGATAAAGCACAGGTGGAGGCAAAGTGTTGGGTGATCAGGGGTCTGTGGCAATTAGTAGCTATGACGATAATAGCAATATAAAGGTTGTAGCATCAGCTAATTTCTTCTAAAGGCTCTACAGAATTAACATAGGGAAAAGGAGAAACTGAAAGCTGTGAGTAGCCAACTAAGACATATATGGAAAGTCAGAATGTCTTCAGAGCACTTCATTCCTCCATAGAGCAGATAAGACTGAAAACCAAGTCCAAGTCCTGTGAGGATTAAGAGTTGCAGCCGCATTTCAGTGCTCTGTCTTGCCAGATCTCTTATGCTTAGGTAAGGCACTGGTGGAGAAGAAGTGGAACTCTGAAACAAGGAATGGGCACACTGAGCACTCACAGATAATGCTGAGAACCGCTGCCTTCCCCAATTCCACAATCTCCGTGAAACTTCCTTTCTGGCTTAGGCAGCCTTACCCTCACCTCCAATGCCACTGTTGGGGGAAGTCAGCCTTTCTCTGAAGAAAAGGCTTTCAATGAGAGCACCTGTGCCAAGTGTCTCACAAGGTGATGGTGATTCTCCTCTTGACTCATCCCCACCATCCCCAAGACTTGGTCCTTTATATAGCCCAGTTGGGAGGTATAAGGCCTGCTCCTGAGGAGACAGCCTGTATCCAGAAAGAGCTACAGGATCTTTTCAATTTGTACCAGCTGGAGTCTGAGGAGCAAGTGTAGAAGCAAATTCTAAGGGTGTTAAGACCAAGGAAGATGAAATATAAGGCTCAGTCAGTCCAAATTCATTTATATGGGTGCACTCACCCAGAATTTGCCTTTCTCTAATGACTAATGATGTTGAGCATCTTTTCATGTGCTTTTTGGCCATTTGTTTATATTCTTTGGTGAAATAGCTATTCATGTCCTTTGCCCATTTTAAAATTGGGATGTTTGTGTTTTTGTTATTGAGTTGTAAGTTCTTTATATATTTCGGATACTAGATCCTTATTGGGTATATGATTTGCAATTTTTTTCTCCCATTCTGTAGGTTGTCTTTTCACTTTCTCGATAACACCCTTTGATGCACAAACGTTTTTAATTTTGATAAAGCCAGCTATCTATCATTTTCTTTTGTTGATCATGCTTTTGATGTCATATCTAAGAATTCACTGCCAAATCCCAGGTCATGAAGATTTACCTCAGTGTTTTCTTCTAAGAGTTTTATAGTTTTAGCTCTTATATTTAGGTTGTTGATCTATTTTGAGTTAATTTTTGTATTGGGATGAGATAGAGTCCAAGCTAATTTTTTTGCATGTGGGTATCCAGTTGTCCCAGCACAATTTTTTGAAGAGATTATTCTTTCCCTGTTGAATGGTCTTGCCACCCTTGTAAAAAATCAATTGACCACAGATGTATAGGTTTATTTCTGGACTCTCAATTCTATTCCATTGCTCTATATGTCTATCCTTGTGCCAGCACCACATGTTTTGATTACTGTAGCTTTGTAGTAAGTTTTGAAGTCAGAAAATATGTTGCTTTATAGTTTTTTACATATCCAAGGGATTAACTCTGTCATATATATGTATTGTAAAGATTTCTTCCTGGTTTGTGTCTTGTCTGTTTACCCTCTTAATCATGTGTTTTGATGACTAAATTTCTTAATTTTAATAAAGTTTTATTTATCATTCACTGTAATTAGTTGTGTGTGTTCTGTTTAAAAAAATCTTTGCCTACCCCAAGGCCATGAAGATATTCTCCCATATTTTCTTTTAGAAGTATAATAGTTTACCTTTCACATTTAGGCCCATGATCCATCTTAATTTAATTGTGTGTGTGTGTGTGTGTGCGTGTGTGTGTGTTATGAAAGGTGGGTCAAGTTTCTTTTTTTTTCGTTCAGATATCCAATTATTTGAAAACACCATTTCTTCTTCATTGATTTTTCAGTGGATAATTTGTGGCTAAACCAACACACTGTATATGTATGGGTCTATTTCTGGACTCATTATTCTTTTCCATTGTTCTCTTTGTCTATCCTTGCATATATACTCCACTGCTTCTGCTAATAAAGCTTTATATTAATTATTGAAATCTGGTAGTGTAAGTCTCCAACTTTGTTTTCCCTTTCAAGATTGTCTTATTTATACTAAGTTTTTTGAGTTTTCCATATAAAGTTTAAAATCAGCTCTGAGAATCCCCTACCCCCCAAAAAATCATATTTTGATTGAGATTGCATGACTTTATAGCTTGATTTTGTAATAAATGACATTTTAACAATTTTTAGTCTCTCAATCCATGAATATAGTGGCCCAGAGTAACCATCCTTACTCTGATTAATGTAAAATTGGGAGATTTATTGAAAGTAAAGAGACAGCTCAAGCTGGAGGTAGACTGAATTCTATGTGGTGGAACCCAGTAATGCAGTATGGCAACTCAGCAGTGATGTTTTATATGAGGGAAACAGAGAACATGAAGTACAGTACTCGATTGATATTTACAAACTTAGATCATTGAAAGACATTATTTGATTGGTAATTACAGGCTTAGATCATCAAAAGACTACTCAATTGGTAGTAGATCATTTTAAGTCATGACTCCCTGTGGTGGGAACTCATAAGGCAGGACTTCTTGCAGTGAAAGCTGGTAAGACAATTGCCTTTAAAATGATATATGTCTTCTTAGATTGGTTATAATGTGGTAATCATAAGATATGTGATGAGGGGTGGATTTCAGGGTAGTTACATCATCATTACTGGACATTCCTATCTCAGGGAAGTCTCAGTGTAGTTACATCATCATTGCTGGACATTTCTTAGTTTTATGATTAAGTCTGCACAGAAAATGGCTGTTGCTAGGGTGCAAACAGAACTAGCCACAGAGGAGTCACACTCAAACCTCAAGATGGCCACTTCAGATCTTCTCAGGTACCTCAAATTTTAAGATCTCCTTACACATTCTCTCCTTTTGATTAAGGATTTAAAACTAAATTTTTTGATCACTTCATGACCACTATTCTGAAAGAAGGCTTTCTTTGCATGGTCTTTGACATATGTTTTATTCTGGATGGCTGTTTATTTAATAAGCGTTTAAGACCTCAGATACTGTGCATGTCAAAAGGTTGTAATTGTTGTTAGGTGCCATTGAGTTGGCTCCGATTCATAGTGACTCCGGGCAAAACAGAAGAAAACTGTGCATGATTCCTGTGCTATTCTCCCTCCTAAGGAGCATTCTGGCTTTACTTCTTCCAAGGCAGAGTTGTTCATTCTCCTGGTAGTCCACGGTATATTCAATATTCTTTGCCAACACCCTAATACAAAGGTGTTGATTCTTCCTCCATCTTCCTTATTCATTGTTCAACTTTCGCATGCATATAGGGTGGTTGAAAATACCATGCCTTACGTCAAATATACCTTAGTCCTCAACATGACATCTCTGCTTTTCAACACTTTAAAACGGTCCTTTGCAGCAGACAACCCAAATGCAATACGTTGCTTGATCTAGTGACTGCTGCTTCCAGGGCCACTGACTATGGATTCAAGAAAAACGAAATCAAATTATGAATAGTAGCAGAACATTGTGAAAATGTAGCTGGCCACTATTTGATGTCTTCTCCATGCCATAGCTTTAGCGTCTTGCTTCTGTGGTTTTATTACCTGAGGGTTAGTGCAGGGCAGGCAACATTAGGGGACTAACCTGACATCTGATGGCTTACTCTAGGAATTGGCTCAAGTTCATCTGAAATGTAAGTATTGTCAATGTACATTATTCTTTTAATAGGCATTATATGGGTCTTTTGGTTAATGATATTTATCAAAAATTTCATACAACATTTAATAGTTCCTACGATTATTACAATGGCAATGAGTATTATTAATCTGGTTAACAATATAGACTTAATTCATGATCCACTGCCTGAGGATGGCTAGCTGAAAATATCTATAAAACGGGAGACTGAGGGTGGAGGTATATGGAGCCAAATAGCCTTTGGGAAAATTAGCTTAATATCTTGTTCTACCTTTCCAGAGGTGTTAAACCAGGTGCAGCAAGAGGTGTTAGCTATACACAGACCCTTCCTTTCTGGGCTAACAAGAAATCTAAGGCAATTCAATTATCTAAAACTACTTTGAAAAATGAGTTCAGTGATTTCTCTTGAGCAGTCATAGCTCTTGACCATTTGTTTCTCTTCCTTTCTAACAGTTTCAAGTGATCAGTCCAATGTAAACTCTCATCATAAGAACAGATGTCTAAAGGGATTCCCATATGGCCTAAGGTACATTGGCCTGTCATATTCCAACCATCCAAACAGGATAAAGCCCATGTATAGCACTTATTGTTTAAATTCTAATTGGCAAAGGTAGGGTATCTTGATCCTCCACATAAAAATTCATATCCATATGGGACACATATTATGCTGGTTCTGGCATCTTTACCTTGGAAAGGGATGGTTTTATTTGTTCAAGCCAATTCTCTGTCAAGGACTTGTTGCAAATAGACAGTCATCCTAACCTTAGCTAATTCCACATTTGGACACAAAAAAACCTTTTTCTTTGTAGGCATGTTGTTAAATTTCCTGAAAAAGCCACATTCCAATATCTCGTAAGGGCATTATATGAAATTAACGGCCTATTTTTACAATATGAAGAGGAGATCCAGGGTATTTTGGAATATTCTCTAACTCTAATTCAATTCAGATTGAAACATGAGACCTGGGGTTAAGTCGGTATCTTGGGAGGATGCCACAGTCTCACACATATGGCTCACCTAGAGCTGATTTTGAAATTGATGGTAGCGGGGAAACAAAGTTATAATTCAGTACGGGAGTAGCTAATGGACCTGAGATCTCATGTACAGTTTTGGGTAAAGGATGACAGATTCAGCATTCATTCAGATTTGTGCATTGTGCAGGGGTCTGAGCAAGATTAACAAAGGCATTCTCATGCCAAGAATCAATGGGAGCTACAATGAGAAGCACTGTGGGCAGAAAGTTTAAGAAGGGCTTCATAGTGGAGAAACACAGCCCAAAAGAAATCAGCAAGGGCCATTAGCATACAAATAATAGTGACGAGAAAATAAACTTCAGCAGCCAGAGGAACAAAAAAGGATAAAAAGGCTACTAACCAATAAAGAACAAATATAATTAAGAGTGCTAATGATAAAAAGATACAATGTTATCCAAAATTCATGTGTCTTACTAAATTAATCCATGACTGGCATTAATAGCAAGGGGTTAATAGAATATAAATGGTGGTAAAAGTTATAAAAATGTGATTAGAATTTAAAACAAACTAATATGGATTCCAATCCCAGACAGGTCATAAGAAATATAGCTTCTCTCTAAAAGTAGTGTTTATAAAAAGAGATCCGGGTTCTCAAGGGAGGAACAATATACTAAAACAAGGAATAATACCCCAAAGTTGGAGTCCAATGATAATAAAAAAGATTAGGGTAATCAGAAAACAAATTCCTATTACCTCTATAGGTAATTTTTTTTTTTTTACCTTACTGAAAGTTCTAATTTATAAAACAAAAAGCTATTTCAAAAGCAATGGCAAGTTATACATTCAAATTAAGCAAAAATGACTACAATGGCTAGACAATGGCACCACAAATGAGTTAAATCATTAAAACCATCAAAATACCCAGAACTAAAATTTGTAATCCAGGTGACTAAGAAAAATTCAAAGTGTTAAAGCCCTCATTTAAACAGCTTATTTCAAAGGTAATAATTGGCATAATATAATCACCAAAACTACCAGGATATAATTGCACAATCATGCATAATAGCTAACAATACTAAGATACAAAAATGATAAAGAAAAAGGCAAACAGTCCAAATTTTTTTGCAGGCTGCATAGGCAGTTTCAGGTCCAGTCCAGAGATCTTGGGAAAACAATCTACCCAGCTGTCATCTGCTTCTATTTTTTTTTTTTTTGGTTGATTTTCGAATTTTAATTTCAATCTTTCATAAGGCTCAACAGTTCATTTGGGAGTCGGGGGCATTCTTCAGCTGTGATAAATGAATCTAAGCCTTAACTCCTGCTAGTTTAGTGGCACAAGGATTAGCGAGGAGAATCTGGTAAGGTCTCTTCGATCAAGGCTCAAGAGAATCTTTTACCGTAAACATAATCTCTAGGTTGAATATTAGGTAATTTAGACATTTCTTGCTTTTGATTATCAAAAGCTTAGAATGTAGAGTTGAAGATTTACAACATTGAAACAAATCAGATTGAATCAAATTTGAATCAGGGCAAGTTGCTCAATATAGAAGGGCCATCCAGTAATAATCGCACCAGGAGTCAATTTGTGAAGTCCAAATGGAGTAATTCTTAAATTTAAAAGGACCAAAAGCAGCACCTTAGTTAAAGGCGACTGTAAAGACTCGGAAAGTTTGGCTAGTTGAGTTCTCATTATACTATTAGTTCTTTCAGCTGGACCAGAGGATCCAGGATAAGGAAAACGAAGTCTTTGAAAAACAGGGAAGATTTTACATATTTCCTTAATTATTTGCCCAGTAAAATGGGTGTGTCAGCAATTACAAATGACCTTGGGGCTCCCCAAGTGCAGATAATGTTCTCAAGAAGTTTCTTAGCACTAAAGTGGTAGTGGCTTGATGACTGGGGAAAACTTCTACCCAGTGAGAAAATCTACAAGCCATTACTAATACAAACTTGTAATCACTCAAGAGGGGGAGTTGGATAAAATCAATCTGCCATTCATGTATTAGTCCTGATGGCAGGGGAATCTCTCAGCTGCAGCTTTCCAAGTTTCACCTAAATTAAATTGAGAACAAATAAAACACTAGAAAGCCACTTGTTCAGCTGCTTCATAAAAATGTTCCCACCAATATTTCTTTAAAATTTCTATCATCTTATTTCTTCTCAAATGCATATTCATGTGCAACGAGTAGGTATATTTTCATTATTTAATTTTATTTGTAGGTATTAATTGTTGATGTTTAAAAAGTGATTCTGAAATTTCTTTCTGGTCAAATTTTGGTGGGCAATATTTTACAGATGCCATATATACAGGCATCCTAACTGTTCTATTATTATTATCTATTCTCTCCTTTTCATTGTGATCACGAGTGGAATTATTGTGGTCATGAATGAGGGCGACATCTTTAAAAGGTGATTGGGAAGAGGCTTGTTTTATCTGCTCTATCAGCTAAGTTATTTCCTTTAATTTCCTCTGTTTGTGGAAGCCCTTTGGGTTTATGGGCTTGGATTTTAATGACAGTAGTCTCAGAGGCTAGCAATAGGGCTTTCAGGAGGTCTTCTATTAAAGGGCTTTCTTATCTTGTGTCCTAGAAGAAGTTAGGAATCCCTTTGTTTCCATAACATGCCAAAATCATGAGTAATTGAAGAAAAAAAACCTACCTCGAGTCTGTGTAAATAATTACCAATCGTCCAGAAGCCAGTTTGCAAGCTATTTTGAGCACAATCAGTTCAGCTTGCTGAGCTGAAGTGATGTCAGAAAGGGTGCCACTTTCAAGGACCTTGGTGGAAGTGACCATGGCATATCTTCCCTGGTAATGAGAGTTGGTAGGTTTAGCCTTTAAATATGACCCATCAACAAATAGGATTAAATCAGGATTTGATAACAGGGTTTCTTGTAAATCTTGCATAGGAGACAAAAACTGTTTAGTAGGATTTAAGCAATCATGGGGTGGATGTTTATCATCACTAGATAAAGTGACCATGTAGCTGGAGTCAGAGATTGGAATATGTAACAGAATATTAGAAGCTGCCGAAAGAACTTCATAAGAAGTCAGCCTGCTGGCTGAAAGATATTGAATCCATCAGCCACTCCTTGAAAACCCTGTGGGGCAGTTCTGCTCTGTCCTAGAGGGTCACTATGAGTAGGAATCTACTTGACAGCAACAGGTTTTTTTAATAATAGCCATTGGTCTTTTGAATTTCCCTCAGTAAGTGCATGCCATTGGCCTGAATGCAAGACTGAACTGGAGCCAGAAGATGATGCAGGAGTTCTATTAGGGGGTCCTGCTCCAGTCTTGGACGTGGCATTCCCAATATTACTGAGAAACTTGCAAGTATTAAAGACCTAAGTGTATGTGAAAGCCTTATGGTGCACCAGGAAGAGAGTTCAATAATGAATCCAGTGAGATGCTCAGGAGATGAGCAGAAAATGAAGGTGTTGTCATGATTGAATTGGGTCCCCCAAAAATGTGTGTATCCATTTGGCTGGGCCATGATTCCTAGTATTGGGTGATTGTCCACCATTTTGTCATCTGATGTGATTTTCCTATGTTTTGTAAATCCTGCCTCTATGATGTTAATGAGGGGTGATAGACGGCAGTTATGTTAATGAGGCAGGTCTTAATCTACAAGATTGGATTGTGTCTTGAGCCAATTTCTTTTGGGATATAAAAGAGAGAAGTGAGCAGAGAGACAGGGGGACCTCATACCACCAAGAAAGCAGTGCTGGGAGCAGTGTGTCCTTTTGGACCTGAGATTCCTGCACAGAGAAGCTACTAGTTCAGGGAAAGAGAGATGAGAAGGACATTCCTCCAGAGCTAACAGAGAAAGAAAGCCTTCCCCTAGAGTTGATGCCCTGAATTTGGACTTTTAATCTACTTTACTGTGGGGAAATAAATTTCTCTTTGTTAAAGCCATCCACTTGTGGTATTCGTTATAGCAGCACTAGATAACTAAGACAAAATTTGGTACCAGGAGTGGGGTGCTGCGCTAACAGATACCTAAGATGTAGAAACAGTTTTGAAACTATGAATGGATAGAGGACTTGGAAGGAAGTGAGGAGAACTGTTAACAGCTGAGAACCAGTAGCAGAGAACTGGCAGCAGCAGAACCAGGAGACCAGCACCAGATAGCGCTGGATCCAAATGGTGGAGTGAGAGAGTTGAGTGCCTGCATGCAGGAGGCTTCCTGGTGGAGTGGGGTGCCTCCAGGCACTTATCGGTGGAGCTACAGACCTTTGGAACACTTGCCCCAGCAGGGCAGACTTGGGCAAAGAAGCCTGAGAGGCCAAGAGGCCAAGGAACAAGGAAGCAGAAGCTGAAGAGACAAGAGCACAGGAAGCCGAGCTGCCTCAGTCTCAATAGATATGGCCTTGACCTCCGGGGTTTCAAAGAGTGGAGCCATGGCCTCTGGTATTTCTTAGGGTGGAGTTACTGCTCAGATGGACTAGGAGAATGGTGCTCCTAAAATCAAGGGAGCAGAGTTGAAGTCCCAGTGGGCCTGGAAGGTGGAGTTGAAGCCCAGGGCCGAGGGGCCTCCACTCAGAATCTGGAGAGTGTGGTCAATACCTAGAGTCTGGAGGGCAGGGCCATTGTGAAAATTGTCTCAGAGAACAGAGGATTATTTTCAAAGCCTTGAGGGCTAATGTAATGTGTTCTGCTGACTTGCTTGGTGCCTGTTATGCCTTCTTTTCCTCCAGTTTCTCCCATGTGTAATGGAAATGTCTAGCTTGTGCCTGTTTGGCCATTGTACCTTTGGAAGCAGATAACTTGTATTCTAGATTTCACATAAAGACGTGTTTTTGGATTTTGGACTTGGAGTTAAGACTTTTGCTATGATATGATGGGGTGAATGTGTTTTGCATGTTGCAAGGATATTATTTTTTGGAGGCCAAAGGGTGGAATGTCATGGATTGAATTGTGTCCCCCAAAAATGTGTATCAATCTGGCTGGGCCATGATTCCCGCTATTGTGTGATTGTCCACAATTTTGTCATCCAGTGTGATTTTCCCATGTGTTGTAAATCCTACCTCTATGATGTTAACGAGGGGGGATAGGTGACAGTTATGTTAATGAGACAGGACTCAATCTACAAGATTAGATGGTGTCTTGAGCCAATTTGTTTTGGGATATAAAAAAGAGAAGAGAGTAGAGAGACAGGGGGACCTCATACCACTAAGAAAGTAGTGTTGGGAGCAGAGTGTGTCCTTTGGAACTGGGATTCCTGTGCAGAGAAGCTCCTAGTCCAGGGGAAGATTGATGAGAAGGACCTTCTTCCAGAGCTAACAGAGAGAGAAACCCTTCCCCTGGAGCTAACACCCTGAATTTGGACTTTTAGTCTACTTTACTATGAGGAAACAAATTTCTCTTTGTTAAAGCCATCCACTTGTATTTTTGTTATAGCAGCACTAGATAACTAAGACAGGCATAGAGAAAAGACAGAAAATAAATCTGTCAAAGAGCCATCTTTGCAATAAGTGGAGGCTTTGATCTGAGAGGGTTACATCCAGTGGGCCCCAAGAATTTGAGGAGACGGTTCTGGGCACAAAGGGCCCTTGCTGGTACCTGGGCTAGGCGGCTTTGTGACTTCTTGGGGATGCTGAAGATAAATATTTCACCAGCATCCTGCCAACTACACCATTAAAATGTCCTAGAGTAATCATCCGTACTCTGATCAGTATAAAACTGAGAGATTTATTGAAGTAAAGAGACAGCTCAAGCCAGAGATAGACTGAATTCCATGCGGTAGAACCAAGTAATCCAACATGATGACTCAGTAGTGATGTTTTATAAGGGAGAAACAAACGACATGAAGTATAGTACTTGATTCGTATTCACAAACTTAGATCACTGAAAGACATTACTTGATTAGTAATTACAGGCTTAGATTATCAAAAGACATTACTGAATTGGTAGTAGATCATTTTAAGATGAGTCTTCCTGTGGTGGGAACTCGTAAGGCAGGACTTTCTGTGGCGGGAACTCAGAAGGCAGGACTTCCTGTAGTAGAAGCTTGTAAGGCAATTGGCTTTAAAAAGATCTATGTGTCTTTCTTAGATTGGTTACAATGTAGTAATCATAAGGTTATGTGATGGGGGCGGGGATTGCAGGGTAGTTTATGTCATCATTACCAGCATTCCTCTCTCAGTGGAGTCTCAGTGTCATTACATCATCATGGCTAGACATTTCTTAGTTTCATGATCATATCTGCACAGAGAATGGCTGTTGCTAGGGTAGAAACAGAATTAGCCACAGAGGAGTTGCACTCAAACCTCAAGTCAGCCACTTCAGATCTTCTCAGGAACGTTAAATTTTAAAATTCCCTTACACAATAGTATATGTCTCCATTCATTTAGATTCCCTTTAACTTCTCTTAGCAATATGTTTTTGTTTTCTGTGTAGAGATCTTGCATATTTTTTGTTATATTTTTCCTAGATATTTTGATGTTTTTGATGCTATTGTACTTCCAGTTGTTTGTTGCTTACATACAGAAATACAATTGACTTTTTATTCACACCGCATATCCAGCAACTTTGTCAAACTGATTTATTAGTTCTAATTGTTTGTAGATTCTTTAGGGTTTTCTATGCACACAATTATGTCTTCTGTGAATAATAACACTTTTATTTCCTCTTCTATTTTTCAGTGTTAATACTTTTTCTTTCTTTTTCTTGCCTTCTGGAACTGGCTAGGACAATGTCAAATAGGAGTGGTAACAGTGAATATTTTTTCTTGTTTCTGACCAAGGGGAAAGTATTCAATATTTCACCATTAAGTATGATGTTAGTTGAAGAATTTTTGTAGATACTCTGTCAAATTAAAGAAGTTCCTTTCTATTCCTAGTTCGCTGAGAATTTTTGTCATAAATGGGTATTGAATTTTATTCTCCCTTATTTTGTTCCTGTTGTAAATTGTGTTGATTGATTTTCTAATATTAAACTAACTGAATTATTAGGAAAAAACCCTGAGATGATCATCAACTTCTGTTTTGGTTAGCTCTTATTGTGTTACAAACCACCTTGTTGTCATCTCTGGCCTATAGAAGATGCTCACTTCAATGTTCTTGAAGGATGGTGGTGGCCCCCTCACTAAAGTCTTTCCTGATGCCTTGTTTGAAGGCCTTCCTGAGAGGTATGCTTAGGAAGGTATGAGAATAATTTATTAACTAACAAATTAATTTCAATATTTCTGTTTCCCTTTGGTTTCTTTCTGTTACACAATGCAAGAGGAGTTATGGCAGTTTAAACTCATTGACTATAGGTTAATATCGAGTCCAGGCCTCAATTAGCTAGCCTAGAAGACTACTGATGCCTCTCCCAGGCATTTCAGCTAATACAAAATATCCCAAATTCTGGATGAGTGCACCCATGTAAACTAATTTGGACTAACTGAGTCTTATATTTCATCTTCCTTGGTCTTACATCCTTAGAATTTGCTTCCACACATGTTCTTCAGATGCCAGCTGCTATCTCCTCAGGAGCTGGCCTAGTACTGCCCCATCTAGGATATGTTGAGAATTAACTCTTGGAGTGGTGGGGATAGGTCAAGAGGAGAATCACCATCACCTTGTGAGACACTTGGTACAGGTGCTCTCATTGAAAGACTTCTTCGGGAAAGGGTGACTCCCTCCAACAGTGGGAGTTGAGGTGAGCGTAAGGCTGCCTAAGCCAGAAAGGAAGTTTCGGGGAGATTGGGGGTGGGGGTAGGGCAGGAGTTCTTGGCATTGTCTGTGAGTGCCCAAAGATAACTCTTAAGAGCCACTATGTCTCCTCAGGGCACAGCCGGTGGAGTGCGTAAATGAGTCTCAACAATTACTCTCACTTTGGCCTGAATGAAGACCTGGGGGAGTTGTGCTTCAAGAGTCTTTATAACCTAGTGAATAATTCCAAATTGTCTCTATGCTATAACCCAGGCTGCTTCCTTGAGGAGGAAACTAGAGTACTCATCTTCAAGTCCATTCAGAACAGCTCCAGACCCACAGGCCCTGCCTGTCCTTTCTGCTCCGTGGTTGAAACACTCAGGGCTGTCTCCATATCATTCTGGTCCTGTCTCCTCCACCTCAGAAACAGAGCAGGGACCTACTCTTCAGGCCCACTACTGACCCTTTCTCCATCATGCTCATCAAGAGGAATGTTGACAGGAGCTAGATTCCTGGCTGTAAATTTCCCATTTGTGGACGAGGAGTGAAGGCCACAGGGCCAGGACCCTTTGGGACAGCATCTAGCTCAGCACAGACTTCTCAGATAGGGTTGTTGACGTTGAAGAAGAAAGTCTTTATGACATTAAGGGATAGCTGGCTTTTGACTGAGCACTTATTATGTGTCAGCAACTGCATTACATCACTATCTCCTTTGACCCACCCCAAACCCAAGAGGTAAGTTCAACTATTATATCATTTTTATTAGATGAAAAAAGAAATGGTGAAATGAATTGCCTAACGTCACAGAGAGAAGTAGTGGCAAATCTAGGACTCGAATACTTGCCTGACTTCAGAACACAAGTTCTCAAACAGGAGACAAATGAGGGTTAACACAGGCAAAGGAAACAGAGAGAGAGAAAGCCCTCCTCTTCACTTCTCCTCCTCAGAGCATCCTGCTTTCCCTTTTCCATATACAGTCCTGCACCAGCAATCATAATAATTAACCAAAAAAACCTGGAAACAGGGCTTTAGATTTTATCTGACAATTCTTTTCCTTGGGCTGTTGGCCATGAAACTGGGATTAGCAAGGTGTAGTTCTGATTTGGTTTCTCGGACCTAAGCTGTACCTCCTGAAGTAATATCGTGAGTGTGTGTGAGTGTGTGTGTGTGTATGAGAGTGTGTTAATGCCTGAGTGTATACATGCACACACACAAGCACATTGTATTAGAGAGGAGCTACAAAGCCACCTCCAGTTGCAAATTCAGTGGTGCCTCTTAAGGGATCCCTTCAGAAATGTATGTTATTTCATTGTCAATGCACTGATTGCACCAAGGAAATCTCAAAGCACTCAGAGGACATGTCTTTGGTCGAACCTGCTGCCCCCAAAATGCCAAGGGGAAGCACTTGGCCTCTTTTGTCCCTCTGAAGCTGTCCTCAGTACCATCACACTCATGAGGGATCTCAGATCACAAGTAAATTTTAGTGGCGCAGCATCATCTGGGATTCTGGCTTCGGTCTGGAGAACTTGAGGCTCTCACTCTTCCCCTAGCGGCCATGTTGATGCACATCTTTACTCCTATTCCTGGGATTATAAGGTTCTTTTACCTCCTTCTCCAGGGTTTCAGCAAAAATCATCTCTCCCCATGAACACCTCCTGACATCCAGCACTGTGGATCTCTAACCACAAAGTCAGGGGCTCAGAAACCTCTCACTTCTAGTTCTCTTTCCGTTTCTTTAGTTCCCACCTTGATTATAACAACAACTTGTCTTATTCTGGTGCTGTTTTTTTTTTTTTTTTACATTATTTAATTCTTTTTTTGTTTTTTTTTTTAAGCACCTTGTATTACCCTTGCACCAGATTGTCACTCTAAAATGTTGCCGTATTGGTCAGTAACTCAATTTATAGGTCCAAATAACTGTGTTAAAGGTTGCATATCTCTATTACCAGAAACGGCTAGTGGAACCCACATCTGCTAGATTAATTCTTAATACCTAATGAATAAAGTACAAAATATTTGCTTTGTCTTAAAGCCCTGCACAGTATAAATCCAAACTTCTCTTCCAGTTTGATTTCTTCCTACTCCCCTGCCTGTACCCTCTGCTCCTGCTAACGGTAGACAATACTCTTTTGCCTGAATTTATACTCCATTGTCTGAATTCTGTCCTTGAGTTTTTCTCCGTGATAAGGATCTTGAACTTCATCTGTTAGGTAATTAGTAGACACTGATTTTAAAGAGAGAGACATTTCACATTTGCATTTTATAAATACAATTCTGGATTCAGTAAACAGATGTCTCTATAAAGAAGCCTCACTGAGAAAAGAAGGACAGCGATAAGATGAAGTGGTTTCTAGAAAGCGTTACAAAATTAAGAAGACTCATTTAATGACAAAAGAGGCTGTAGTATGTTTATTAGTTAATGGGAAGGAGCAGGTATTGCTGTAGATACTAGAGAGAGAAAATACAGCAGCTGAAAGAACTGATGGAGCAATATTGCTAAAGAAATAGAAGAGTATAAGACTGAGAGCTACAGTGCAGTGAATTACTTAATATGGTCCTTTTAGATATTCATGGTTTCATAATGATTGGTAGGATTATCCAAATAAGGTGCTTGTGGCCCACCAAGGGCATTGGACAGCCTACTAATAATGGAAATAAGGTATATGGAACACTTGTGGGGGTGGGACCATGCAAATAAGGTGTATGGGATCCTAACAAGGGTATTGGTCAGCTTTGCCATCCTGCTAGGCTTAAAAACAGAGCCAATCCCGGAGCAGAGAGGGACTTCACTACCACCAAGAAAGAAGAGCCAAGAGCATAGCTCATCCTTTGGACCTGGGGTCCCTGTGCTGAGAACCTCCTAGACCCAAGGGACAGAGAGAGAGAGAGCTGTAACACCAGAAATGGTGCAAGACAATGAGAAGCAGAGACAAGCATGGCAGAGAACTGGCAGCAGCAGAACCAGGAGAGCAGCAGGAGACGGCACTGTGGGCTTCCAGGCACATGGAGCAAGAAAGCTGAGCGCCTTCAGGCAGAAGGCTTGCTGGTGGAGTGAGGTGCCTCTGGGCACTTGGTGGAGCTAGGCTTGCTGACCTATAGGGCTAGAGAACTGAGCACCTTTGGGCCGAGTCTTACTGGCAGAGTAGGGTGCTTCTGGGCACTTATCGGTGCAGCTCAAGAGCTTTGTAACACTTGCCCGAGCAAGTGAGTCCCAAGTCCTATGAGTCCGAAGAGGCCGAGGTCCAGGGAGACGCCTGCCTATCGGTACGGTCAAGAAGCTGTCCTGACCAAAGAACTGTATCCTGAGTTGTTCCTGACCCTGAATTGTAACCTGGCACTTCCCTAATAAACCCCATAATTGTTAAGTATTGTCTGTGAGTTCTGTGTGGCCACTGCAACAAATTATTCAACCCAGTAGAGGAGTAGAGAGTGCTGTGGGAGGGATAGCTAGTGTAGGAATTGGTAAAAAGGTTGGAGAAAGGAGGCATGTCTGACCTCTTCTTCATAGGAATCAGCCTTCGGCTGTTGATGCTGATAATGATTCTCTGTCCTTCCCCTTGTGAAGTTAGATGAGGCGGTCTGATGCTGCCGCCATGCCATTTTTATAGTTGGCACTGCTTTTTACAAGAGCATATGTGTGGATTACACTTTTATTTTGGGTCTTGGGAGAAAAAGAACAGGATGGAAGTTTATATATGGAATTATGCGCATGGGAGAATATTAGGGAGTTATTCCCTTATGGGGTTAACTTTCTCAGCCAAGAGAGAAATGACAGTCAGATTTCTAAGAGAATTTTGATGCAGGGTGTTGTGGTGAGTTTGAGGAGAATGGCAAAGGTTTCATGGACTGCCATGGAGAATGGGGAGACGGAGGCTTGCTGAAGAGTGTTGAGCTTCCAAATGGAATTGAACATCGTGAATTCTAGCCCCAAGTTTGTTGTGATTCCTCCACTATTTACTACCCAGGAATAACTAGTAAGACTGGTCGCCATGGAGTCCATTCTGACTCATGGTGACTCCATGTGTGTCAGAGTAGAACTGTGCTCTACAGGGTTTTCAATGACTGATTTTTCGGAAGTAGATCACCAGGCCTTTCTTCTGAGGTGCCTCTGAGTGGACTTCAACCTCCAATATTTCAGTTAGCAGCCAAGTGCATTAACTGTTTGCACTACCCTGAAACTCTAAACCAGTTGCCAACAAATTGATTCCAACTCAATGGTGACAGATTGTCTTAGGGTTGAGGTTTTGTTAAAGAGTGGGTGACCAGGGGGTGCAGGCTGGGAAGGGATGAAAGTGCCACAACTGAGCTGATTGCCTGAGATGCAATAACAGGTTATAAGACTGAGCTGGAAGGAGTAGATTGGACAATTGAATAATGTTAGCAAAAGATTGTTAAAATCTATCCCTACTTGCATCCACTTACCGTTTGCTTCCTCTAGCCTGAATCTTTCTTCTGTTCCATCCTTCTCCCTTAGCATGATAAATAAGCTCCCATTTATCCTTAAACTTTTCACGAGCAACACTCTATCTCCTACCCTCAGTGAAACATGGATTTCATCACCCAAACCTATGAAATCTTTATTTTAAATGAAATTTGTTTATTATGATATTGTTAAAACATCAGAAAGACAAAGAGAATAACATAACAAGAACCCATTATCTAGATTTAACAAGTATAACATTTGGTCATATTTGCTCCAAAAATTTTAAGGAAATAAATAGTACAGATGCAGTTGAAACCCTCTTTGTTCGCTCTAAAACCTCCCCCCATACACACCAGACACAATCACTATTCTGGAGTTGGTAGTATACTCCCATTCAGGATTGATGCTTTTACTACATCCCACTCCAACTCATAGTGACCCCCATAGGGTTTCCAAGGCTGTAAATCTCTACGGAAGCAGACTGCCACATCTTTCTCCCGAGGAGCCGCTGGTGGTTTTGAACTGCTGACGTTTCTGTTAGCAGCCGATCACTTTCTTCAATGGATGGACCATTTCTAAGTTTTCTATATGACAGTATACATTCTTGTGAATGTCTCCTTGAGCACATGTGATAGCGTTTCTCTAGGGTCTAATCTCCAAGTGGAATTGCTGGGTCAGAGGTGTTCGAATGTTCAGCTTTGCTAGAGATTAAAAACAAACAAAAAACCTGTGGTATTTTGATTGGGATTGCATCAAATTCATAGGTAAATCGAGTCTTTTTTACCACATTGAGTCTTTCTATTAACACTGCATATCTCCCCATTTATTTAGGTATTCTTTTTTGTTCTTAAGCAAAATTTTGTAATTTTTTTTTGATACTGGTCTTGGACCTTTTTTGTTAGGATTATTTCTAGATTCCTTGAAGTTGCTGTTGCTATTGTGAATGGGGGGGGGATCTTTTAAAAATTATATTTTCTAATTTATTGTTACTTTAGTATAGGAAACTAAGAAACAGTACTGATTTTTTAAAATGTTGATTTATCTCCAACAAACTTGCTAAACTCTCTGTTTATCTAGAGATTCCTTTGGATTTTTTTTTTTTTTTGGTAGACAACCATTTTTTCTATGACTTCCATTCACTTTGTTCTTTCTTTCCAATCCTTATATGCCAAAATATTTTCTAGTGCTCTTTTCACAAGCAGGGTGGCACATCAAGTGTTTTCTGCAGAGGGGTCAAATGAAGCTCCTTTGCTTCATGCAGATCTGTGACCGCATCTCCCGTACCAAAGGGGCATCAACATGCCACACCCCAGCCCTTAGGGCCTCATTCCTGGTAGGAAAACTCAAGGGCCACTACAGCTTCGTATAATGTTCTGAGAACATCAGTTGCTTCAAATTGACAACAGTTCCATCCTAGAATTACATAGCCAATTATGCGTCTCTTTCATTTGTCACATCAGATTAGATTTCTGGCCCATCTAGTTAGGCAGATTGCCTTTGCCAGTGACCAATATAAGTGTACAACTCTTGCTTTAAGCTTCTCTTTGTTTCTCATACATAAAACCAAACCAAACCCATTGCCATGGAGTCAATTCCGACTCACAGTGGCCCTACAGGACAGAGTAGAACTGCCCCAAAGGGTTTCCAAGGAGCGCCTGGTGGATTCAAACTGCCAACATTTGGTTGGCAGCTGAACTCTTAACCACTACGCCACCAGGGTTTCCTTCTCAGACATAAGTACTCCCATTTGTTTTGCTTAAGTTCGACTATGTGTATTTTTTTTACATTTATAATTTATCTAGAATTTCTATGTGTTTTAATAAGAATGAGACCTATTGACATCAGCTCAGTCAGTCATGTTGCCAAAAGCTCCTCCTCTGAAATCTTACACTGCCATACATATGAGTTAACCATAGTTTCTAAGCCCTTCAGCTTTTCTGAACCCTTCCAACCCTGAGATATTAAGTATGATTTTGAATGAAGATGGGAAAGGGCATTTCAGGAGAAGAAACCAAATTGCTTTAGATTCAGAGGTGAGAAAGTACTTCACATTTTGGGGAAAAATAATTAGACCTGCATCCCCTGTCCCTAGCATTTAATTCACACGTGCAGTACAGGAGACACTGAGAATTGGTAATTGAATTAATTATTGAGTACAGCTCTATTTAGAAAAATTAGTGAGTTACTTAGGATAGCCTAGACTACAGTAACAAATAAATCTCAAAATGTATAGTGGTTTAAAGAGAATAAGTTTATTTTTCTCCTGTCATAGTGGGTATTTTTGGTGGTGGGTGGCTCTCCTGGACACGGAGAAGAAGGAGCACTGTTGTTCATTCCACCATGTGACTCCACTAGCCCATTCAGTCTTCTGCCATGTGCACCCAGCTGGCAAAAGGGGAAAGAGTGTGGAAGAAGCCTTGAACTGGAACACACCAATGGATTGGCCAGAACTCAGTCCCATGACCTCATCTCACTGTGAGGGAAGTTGGGAAATGTAGTCTAGCTGAGTGCCCAGAAAGAAGAGAATAACATGGATTTGGGTGAGGAGCTAGTAGTCTCTGCCATAATTCCTGGGTCCCAGACTGCAAGATGGATCAAAGGGGAGGGAATCTGTAGTTAAGCTGTTAAGGGAGCGTTACTGTATTCCTGGTAGAAGATGATGATTGTCTAAGCTAAAGCACTGATGCAGTAAGTAGAAAAATAGAGTTAAGTAAGACATGTTTTAAATGAAGAATCAACAAGATCAGATGTAAAGGTAAGGGAAAAACTGGGTGAATGTGCCTGTGAGCACCCAACATAGAATAAATCTGGAGTCAACTCAAGAAATATTGAGTACAAAGCTATTAGTGTCAACAATGAAAAATACTCCACAATAATCTCCTTGAGGAGATAAAAATGAACAAGATGTGATTTTCCTCCTCAAAAAAGCTTGCAGTCTACTTAGGTTGGACATGCAGAGTCCAGGGTTTGGTCAGACATGTTGGGGGGATGACTGAACATGGAAATATGGGAGAAATCAAGTTTACAGATTGAGGCCTCAGAGTCATTGGCAAAGTGGTAGTGGAAACCACTGTGGAGCTGGATGAATCACCAAAAGAAATAATGAAGAAAGGGAGGTGAAGACAAAGAAGAAAAACATTAAGGGTTTGAGGAAGAGATAAAACCTATCAAAGGAGACGGCAAAAGTGTATTTTGAAAATAGAACACCCGGAGGGGTGTGTGTGTGAAAAATTTACTAGGCTGGTTTTGACAGGACCTATACGCAGTGATCCCTGTGATTTACAACTGATTGATGTCAGCATAGATACCTGTCACCTCCTGGGCTTTGGCTCACTCTGAGTTTGGTCAGTGGACCAACTCCTAATTGTCCAGAATAGTCCTTCTATGGACACACCCATTGCACTGGAGTGTTTTTTTCTTAGATTCCAAAATGCTGTCCTTTCTTTATCATGTGTAATAAAATTAGTGTGTGATTCTGGCTTCTCTATTAAGTTGTAAGGCAGAGACTATGCCTCAATTCACCTTCTTTTCTCCAACACAATGCCTGGCACAGATGGCATGTTTAACACCTATATGTTGAATAAATGAATAAATAAACTCTATTTTTCTCAGATTGGTCATTTTCCATGAGGCCTAACAAAATGTTTAGAAAATGGTATATGAAAAGTTAATTATCTGTTAAATGATTAAGTCCTGGGTATTTGAGTTGTGGTTCTGTGTTGGGGAGGATGAATTCACAGATTGCTCACTTCTTAGACATGAGTTTCTAGATGTGACTGACAAATAGTCCCACTGACCAACAGGGATTTTTCTCCCCCCAGAATATTGGCTGTCTCTGGATTTAGTTAACCCTGGTAGAAAGCGAGCTGATCTATGGAGTCAAAAGTGGTAAATAAGGAAGATCATCAAACAGTAATTTCACCAATAATTCTGGATTCTTCCCCTTTCATGCTGAAGGCGCCATGAGGGAAGAAAACCAGTCCTCTACCCTGAATTTCATTCTTCTGGGAATTACCAGTCAGCAGAAGCAGGAAGATGTCTTCCTCATGTTCTTCCTGTTTATTTACCCCATCACACTGATTGGAAACCTGCTCATCATCTTAGCCATTCGCTCTGATGTTTGCCTTCACAACCCCATGTACTTTTTCCTTGCCAACCTCTCCTTTGTTGACATCTTTTTCTCATCTGTAACCATCCCTAAGATGCTGGCAAACCACCTTTTGGGCAGTAAAGCCATCACCTTTAGAGGATGCATAACACAAATGTATTTCATGATTGCTTTGGGTAACACAGATAGCTATATCTTGGCTGCAATGGCTTATGATCGTGCTGTGGCCATCAGCCGACCTCTCCATTACACAACAATTATCAGCCCAAAGTTTTGCATCCTGCTTGTTGTTGGGTCTTGGGTAATTGCAAATGCCAACACCCTCCCCCACATTCTGCTCACAGCTAGTCTGTCCTTCTGTGGCAACCAGGAAGTGGCCAACTTCTACTGTGACATTTCCTCTTTGCTCAAGTTGTCCTGTTCTGATATCCACTTAAATGTGAAAATGATGTACCTAGGGGTTGGTATTTTCTGTGTACCATTAATATGTATCATTATCTCTTATATTTGGGTCTTTTCCACTGTTCTGCGGGTTCCATCCACCAAGGGTGTGCTCAAAGCCTTTTCTACCTGTGGCTCCCACCTCACAGTTGTTTCTTTGTATTATGGGACAGTGATGGGTATGTATTTCCGTCCTCTGACCAGTCACAGCCTAAAGGACGCAGTGATAACTGTGATGTACATAGCAGTCACCCCAATGTTAAATCCTTTCATCTATAGTCTGAGAAACCGAGACATGAAGACTGCCTTGGGGAAACTCTTCAGCAAGAGAATTTCCTCATAAAACCAACGTGAGGTCATACATTGGGGAGGGTAGTCACCATTAAGCATGCACGTAAGAGTCCAGCTCCAATGTCATCCCCCTCCAAGAGCCATCACTGATTTTTCCAGTCCGAAAATTCCTCTTCTCAGAAATCTTGTAATAGTTTGATAAGACATCTTATTGAAATTTTCACTTGTACACATTATTGCTCCTTTAGGCAAAGTGACAGCACAAGGATATTAGGTTTATTTCCCAGTTATGCTACTGACTAGCAGAGTAATGTTAAGAAAGTATGATCACTGGCTTCCACATCTACCTACTGGGAATAATAATCTCTGCCCTGCCTCTGTCATAGATAAGCCATAAAATGGGAAGAGATCTTCACAATACATACACAAGACAAAGAATCTCTTGGATATTAAAAAAAAACAACAACAACTTAAATCAACATACTTCCTCATTTCAAAACTTACTACCAAGCTACAGCAATCAAAACATGTGGTACTGGCATAAGGACAGACACATAGAGCAATGGAATAAAACTCACAGTCCAGAAATAAACCTATACGTCCATGGTCAATTGATTTTTTTAAATTTAATTTAAATTTTTTGTGAAAATACACACAGCCAATCTGTCCCTTGTTCCACATTTCCTAGATGTGAAGATCGGTGACATTGGTTACCTTCTTCACATTGTGTCAATATTCTCGTTCTAGTTGTTTCACTCCCATTTACTTACTCTGTCTTCACCCTAACCTTTTAAATCTATGCTTTAAAATAGCTGTTAACCCTTTGGTCTCATGTAATTTTTTTTTTTTTTAAATGCAGTACTCAATGTGGACAATCTTTTTTCTTTGGGCTAAACTGTTACTTAGCTTAAAGGTGACTTCAGGGGATAATTTCAATTCAAAATTTGAAGAGCAATTCAGGGTCATTGTCTCTGGGACTTCTCCAGCCTCAATAGGTCAAATGACTCTGGATTCTTTAAGAATTTAAAGTTCTGTGCCACGTTTTTTCCCCTTTTTATCAGGATTCATCTGTTGTATTCCTTATCAGAATGTTCAGTAGTAGTAGCTGGGCACCATCTAGTTCTTTTGGTCTCAGGGTGGAGAAGGCCATGGTTCATGTAGACAGTTAGTCCTGTAGACCAGTTCCTTCTATGATTCTTGGGTTTCCTTCTTTCTCTTTTGTTCCAGACAAATAAAGGTCAATAGTTGTATCTTACGTGGCTGCTTGTCAGCTTTTAAGACTCCAGACACTACTCACCACACTGGGAGATGGAACATAAACTTTAAAAACTATATTATGCCAGTTGACTAGGTTGTCCCATGAGATGATGGCTCTAAGCCTCCAAATCAAGAGAACTAATTCCACGGGATGATTGGTTATGTCTAATTAGTATCAGCATCTGTAGCCCCTCTCCCCACTTTTTTTTGTTATGTGGTGCAGCTGGTTAAGAGCTTGGTTGCTAACCAAAAGGTTGGCAGTTGAAATCCACCAGCTGCTCCTTGGAAACCCTATGGGGCAGTTCTACTCTGTCCTATAGGGTCACTATGAGTTGGAATCGACTTGATGGCAATGAGTTTGGTTTTGGTTTTTTTATTGTTGCAAAACCATGCATGACCTAGCATTTGCCCATTCATCTCTTTTCCCTTTGTACACTTATTGATAACAGTTACATCAGTCATGCTGTGCAAACTTCATCCATGTTAGGTGCCACCTTTCCCATTTCTATAAACCAGAAGTGACTACCTAGAGAGTACTTCTGCCTCCCCCAACCCCTGGTAACCACTAATGAGCATTAGTTACCGTATATTTACCTATTTGTGTAATTTCATAAAAGTGAGAACATACAATATTTTTTTTTGTAATTGACTTATTTTGCTCAATGTAATGTCCTCCAGGTTCATCCACATTGTAAGATGTTTTGGGAACTCATTTTTCTTTATCACTAAGTAGTATTCCATTGTATGTATGTACCGCATTTTATTTATCCTTTCATCCATTGATGGGCCCTTAGGTTGTTTCCATCTTTTTGCAATTGTGAATAGTGCTGCAATGAACATAGACGTGCATATGTCTGTTCGTGTCACTTCTATTAGATCCCAAGGTATATACCTAAAAGTGGAATTGCTCAGTCATATGGCACCTTTAGCTCTAGTTTTTTGAGAAATCACCAGACTGTTTTCCACAACAGCTGTACCATTTTGCATTCCCACCAGCAATGGATGAGGGAATTGATTTTGATAAGGGTGGCAATACCAGTCAGTGGGGAAAGAATAATCTTGTAAAAAATGGTGCTGGGACAACAGGATATCGACACGCAAAAAAATGAACTTGGACCCGGTTATTGTTAGCTGCTGTTGAGTTGGCCCCAGACTCATGGCAACCCCATGTGTCACATAGTAGAACTGCTCCATAGGGTTTTCTTGGCTGTAATCTTTCTTGCAGCAGTTTGACAGGTGTTCTGTATGTTTCTATAATGTTCTCAAATCACATAAGGTATATGTCACTATTATGCTTTCATATACATCTCTTTAAGCACTAATAATATGAATTTAGAAATCGAAATATGTGTGCTTTTGTGAAGCTCTCTAACATTAACTATAAATCATTAGAAACTTGTACATCATTAAAAGTTATCTAGAAAAAATTGAACTTAGACATAGAAGTATGTGAATTATGTGAAGAATGTAAACAACCTTCAAGTTGACTTTGCCTAACATGCTGTGATTGAAGAAAATATAACTAGTTAATCTTTGTAAACCCACCAGAAGACATAAATCTAAACAGCCTCCTTAATCTCTAACCTTGAAGAAAAAGATGTGACATTTGGCTAATTTCTAACCCTGGAGAGAAGACATAACCTGCTAGCCTTTGATGTCACACTGGCCCTTATTGTGTGAGGCCAAGGTGAAAAATTCACATATAAGCTCTGAATTTCTGCTCACTCACTGAGAGAAGGCAAAGATGGAATCTCCCTCTAGAGTCTGACTCTGAAGACTGAGACTCTGGACTGAGGTTCTGTCCATTGCTGCCGACCTTGGACCATAACTACAAAGGACTTTCACTAAGTTGAAGCCTTGATCAAGCCTTCCTCCTAAGATGACTTGTAAAAGGTAAAACCTTAAAGTCTAAAGATTTGGACTGTAACCATTGAACAACGTTGTAATTATAATTGTTAGTTCTGATTCTCTGGTTCTAAATGAATGTCATGAGATCTTACTTGCGTGCCTTGCCATGACTGTCTTGCAGTAAACTAAATGAGTTTATGCATTTCAAACCTGAGTATTTCTCTATTAATTTCTAATATTAAAATCTACACAACACCAGGCATTTCTTCTGGAGATCCACTCAGTGAGTTCCAACTGCCAACTTTTGGGTTAGCAGCTAATCACAAACTACTTGTGCCACTCAGTCTTCTTACCTCACACCAATATAACAACTAACTCAAAACAGGTCAACAACCTAAATATAAGAGCTAAAACTATAAAACTCTTAGAAGAAAGCATTGAGGTAAATTTTCATGACCTGGGATTTGCCAGTGAATTCTTAGATATGATATCAAAAGAAAAACAACAAAAGAAAAAATAGATAATTGAACTTTATCAAAGTTAAAAACTTTTGTGCATCAAAGGGTATTATCAAGAAAATGAAAAGACAACCTACAGAATGAGAGAAAAAAATTATAAATCCTGTATCTGATAAGGATCTAGTATCCATAATATATAAAGAATTTACAACTCAATAACAAAAACACAAACAGCCGAATTTAAAGATGGACGAAGGACTTGAATAGACATTTCTCTAAAGAAGATATACAAATGGCCAACGAGCACATGAAAAGATGTTCAACATCATTAGTCATTAGAGAAATGCAAATCAAAACCACCATAAGGTACCCTCAGACCCACTAGAATGGCCATAATTTAAAAAATGAGAAATAAGTACTGCTGAAGATGTGGGGAAATTGGAACCCTTGTCCACTGATGGCTAAAATGTAAAATGGCGCAGCCACTGTATAAAACAGTTTGGTGGTTCTTGTAAAAGTTAAACATAGAATTACCACATAACTCAGCAATTCCACTCCTGGGTGAAAAAAACCAAAACCAAACCCGTTGC
The DNA here is from genome assembly GCF_000243295.1 of Trichechus manatus latirostris. Lineage (NCBI taxonomy): Eukaryota > Metazoa > Chordata > Mammalia > Sirenia > Trichechidae > Trichechus > Trichechus manatus. The sequence goes on along the minus strand of NW_004443976.1, from coordinate 16,601,812 downwards.
TATCAAGTCAATTCTGACTCATAGCGACCCTATAGGACAGAGTAGAACTGCCCCATAGGGTTTCCAAGGAGTGCCTGGTGGATTCGAACTGCCAACCTTTTGATTACCACCTGTAGCACTTAACCACTACACCACAAGAGTTTCTGATACTCCTAGGTATGTGCTCAAAATAATTGAAAGCAGGGACTCAAACAGATACTTGTACGTCAGTGTTCATTGCAGCATTATTCACAATAGCCAAGAGGTGGAAATAACCCAAATGTCCTTCAACTAATGAATGGATACATGAAAGGTGGTATATTCATACAATGAGATATTATTCAGCCATAAAAAGAAATAAAATATTGATACACGGTATAATGCGAGTGAACTCGAAAACACTATGCTAAGTGAAAAAAGCTAAACACAAAAGCCCACATACTGTATGATTCCATTTATATGAAATCTTTATAATAGAGATAGAAAGCAGATTGGTGGTCACCAGGGGCTAGGGATAGGGCAGAATGGGGAGTAACTGGTAATGGGTATGGGGTTTCATTTTGGGGGTGATAAAAATGTTTTGGAGCTAGATAGTGGTGGTGGTTACCCAACATTGTGAATGCACTGAATGTCACTGAATTGTTCACTTTAACATGTTTAATTTTATGTAATGTGAATTGCACCTCAATCAAAATTAAAAAAAAAACAAAAACTAAAAGTCAATAAGATACTGCACAAACAACCCAATTATAAATGGTCAAAACACTTAAAAAGCCCATCTTAAAAGGTGATATACAAATGGTCAAGAAACGTATGTAAAAGCGCTCAACCTCATTACTCATCAGGAATTGGCAACTTAAAACCACAATGAGATAATAAGATATACCCACTAGGGTGGCTAAAAATTACAAGACTGACAATACCAAGTGTTAGCAAGGAGGTAGAGTAACTGGAACTCTCATACATGGCGGTAGGAAAGTATATTGGGACAACCATTTTGGAAAACTGTTGGGTGGTATCTATTTATGCTATGACACAATTCTGTGGTTGTTAGTTGCTGTCACGTCAGTTCCGACTCATGGCAATCCCATGTGTGCTGACTAGAACTGCTCCATAAGGTTTTCAAGGCTGTGACCTTTTGGAAGCAAATCACCAGGCCTGTCTTTTGAGGCACCTCTGGGGAGATTCAAACTAACAACCTGTCAGCTAGCAGTTGAGTACGTAACCATTTGTGCCACCTACGGACTCTTACAGCAATTCTACTCCTGTCTATATACCTGAGGGAAAGGAGTGCAGTGACCACCAAAAGACATGTACAAAAATGTTCATAGCAACTTTATTTATAATAGCATCAGCTAGAAACAACCCAAATTATGGAGAATGAAGAAAGAATTTGCAGTTGATTCATACCATGAACAAACTACTAATGCATGCAACAAAATGGATACAGCTTACAAGAAAATGTCATATGGAAGAAGTTAGACAAAAATGTATGATTCCAATGATATGAAGTTCAAGAACAGTGAAAACTAGTTAAATGTGAAGAAATCAGAAAGTGATTATGTCTGAGGCAAGTAGTGACTAGGAAAGGCCATGGGGAATATTCTGGATTCCGGTTTGGAACTATTATGAATAAAGTTGTCACGAACACTCTTGTACAAGTCTTTTTTTTCTTTTCTTTTTTTATTATTTTTTTGTTTATTGTTGTAGTTTAAGTGAAAGTTTACATTTCAAGTTAGTCTCTTATACAAAAATTTATACATACATTGTTATGTAACCCTAATTGCTCTCCCTATACTGTGACAGCACACTCCTACTTTCCACCCCTGATTTCCCGTGTCCATTCAACCAGCTCCTAATCCTCTCTGCCTTCTTATCTCACCTCCAGACAGAAGCTGCCCATTTAGTCTCATGTATCTACTTGAGGTAAGAAGCACACTCTTCACGAGTAACATTTTATGTCCCACAGTCCAGTCCAATCTTTGTCTGAAGAGTTGGCCTCAGAAAAGTGTTTTAGTTCTGGGCTGATAGAGAATCCAGGGGCCAGGCTTTCCGGGGTTCCTCCAGTCTCAGTCAGACCATTAAGTCTGGTCTTTTTACTAGAATTTGAGTTCTGCACCCCACCTTTCTCTTGCTCCATCAGGGACTCTCTGTTGTGTTCCCTGTCAGGGCGGTCATTGGTGGTAGCTGGGCACCATCCAGTTCTTCTGTTCTCAGGCTGATAAAGTCTCTGGTATATGTGGCCCTTTCTGTCTCTTGGGCTAATACTTTCTGTGTGTCTTTGGTGTTCTTCATTCTCATTTACTCCAGGTGGTTGGGACCAATTGATGCATCTCTGATGGCCGTTTGCAAGCTTTTAAGACTCCAGATGCCACTCACCAAAGTAGGATGCAGAACATTTTCTTAATAAACTTTCTTATGCCAATTGACCTAGATGTCCCCTGAAAGCATGGTCCCCAGACCCCTACCCCTGCTACTCTGTCTCTTGAAGTGTTTGGTTGTATTCAGGAAACTTCTTAGCTTTGGTTTAGTCCAGTCGTGCTGACTTCCCCTGTAGTGTGCTGTCCTTCCCTTCACCTAAGCTAATTCTTGTCTACTATCTAGTTAGTGAATAACCCTCTCCCTCCCTCCCCACCCTTGTAACCATCAAAGAATGTTTTCTTCTGTGTTTAAACCTTTTCTTGATTTCTTCTAATAGTGGTCTTATACAATATTTGTCCTTCTGTGACCGACTAAATTCACTCAGCATAATGACCTCCAGCTTCCTCCATGTTATAAAATGTTTCACAGCTTCATCGTTGTTCTACTTGTACAAGTATTTTTATGGATATATGTTCTCATTTATCCTGAGTAAATACCTATCAGAGGATTTCCTGGTCATCATTGTTTGGTGCTGTCAAGTTGGTTCTGACTGCTGCTTCCATGGGCATTGATTGTGGAGCCAAGTAAAATGAAATCTTTAACAAGGTCAATCTTTTCTCCATTTATCATGATGTTGCTTATTGGTCTAGCTGTGAGGATTTTGGTTTTCTTTATGCTGAGGTGTAATCCATACTGAAGGATGTACTCTTTGGTCTTCGTCAATAAGTGCTTCAAGTCTTCCTGGCCACAGAACAGGATATGTTTAGTTTTTTAAGAAATGACTAGACACTTTCCCAAAGAGGTTGTATTATTTTACATCCTCACCAGGATTGTATGAAAATTCCTGCAGCTTCATATCCTGGCCAACATTTTGTGTTGTTAGTGTTTTTAATTTTAGCCAATTAATGGGTTACACATAGTGGGATGTCATTGTGGTTGTAATTTGAATTTCCCTGATGACTAATGAACACTTTTTCTTGTATTTATTGGTCACTCATAGAGCTTCTCTTGTGGTATATTTGTTCAGATCTTTCCCTGTTTTTAAAGTTGGATTATTTGCTTTTTAAAAATTATTGCACTGTGTTGTTGTTGTTCTTAGGTGCCGTTAAGTCAGTTCCAACTCATAGCAACCCTAAGTACAACAGAATGAAACACTGCCCTGTCCTGCATCATCCTCATAATCATTGTTATGCTTGAGTCCATTGTTGTAGCCACTGTGTCAATCCCTCATTGAGGGTCTTCCTCTTCTTTATTGACCCTCTACTTTACCAAGTGTGATGTCCTTCTCCAGGGACTGGTCCCTCTTGATAACTTGTCCAAAGTACATGAGACAAAGTCTCGCCATCCTTGCTTCTAATGAGTATTCTGACTGTACTTCTTCCAGGACGGATTTGTTCATTCTTTTGGCAGTCCATGGTAGATTCAATATCCTTCACCAACACCATAAATCAAAGGCATCAATTCTTCTTTGGTCTTCCTTATTCATTGTGCAGCTTTTGCATGCATATGAGGCGACTGAAAATACTGTGTCTTGGGTCAGACGCACTTTAGTCCTTAAAGTGACGTCTTTGCTTTTTAACATTTTAAAGAGGTCTTTTGCAGCAGATTTGTCCAGTGCAATATGCCCTTTGATTTCTTGATTGCTTCTTCCATGGGTGTTGATTGTGGGTCCAAGTAAAATGAAATCCTTGACAACTTCAATACTTTCTCTGTTTATCATGGTACTGCTTATTGGTCTAGTTGTGAGGATTTTTGTTTTCTTTATGTTGAGGTGTAATCCATACTGAAGGCTGTGGTCTTTGATCTTCATCAGCAAGTGCTTCAACTCCTCTTCACTGAGAGCAAGCAAGACTGTGTCATCTGCATAACGCCGGTTGTTAATGAGTCTTCCTCCAATCCTGATGCCCCATTCTTCTTCATATAGTCCAGGTTCTGGGATTATTTGCTCAGCACACAGATTGAATAAGTATGGTGAAAGGACACAAACCTAACACACACCTTTCCTGATTTTATTTATTTATTTATTGTACTTTAGATGAAGGTTTACAGAACAAATAGTTTCTCATTAAACAGTATAGGTATTGTTTTATGACAATGATTAACAATCCCACGACGTGTCAACATTGTCCCTTCTCAGCCTTGGGTTCTCTATTACCAGCTTTCCTGTCCTGTCCTGCCTTCTAGTCCTTGTCCCTGGACTGTTTTGTACCATTAGTCTCCTTTTGTTTTATGGGGCTGTCTAATCTTTGGCTGAATGGCGAACCTTGGGAGTGACTTCCTTACTGAGTTAAAAGGGTGTCCAGGGGCCATACTCTTGGGTTTTCTCCAGTCTCTATAGGCCAGTAAGTCTGGTCTTTTTTTGTGAGTTAGAATTTTATTCTACATTTTTCTCCAGCTCTGTCCAGGACCCCTTTCCTGATTTTAAATCACGCAGTATCCTCTTGTTTTAGTAACCGTCTCTTGCTCTATGTACAAGTTTCTCATGAGAGCAAATAAGTATTGTGGAATTTCCATTCTTCGAAATGTTATACATAATTTGTTATAATCCACACAGTTGAATGCTTTTGCAGAGTTGATAAAAAACAGGTAAATGTCTTTCTAGTATTTTCTACTTTCAGCCAAGAGCCATCTGACATCAACAATGACATCACTGGTTCCACGTGCTCCTCTGAAACCAGCTTGACTTTCTGGCAGTTCCTTGTCAATGTACTATAGCAACCATTTTTTAATTATCTTCAGCAAATTTTACTTGCAAGTGGTATTAATGATATTGTTCAATAATTTCTGCATTCTACTGGATCACCTTTCATTGGAATGAGCATAAATATGGATTTCTTCCAGTCAGTTGGCTAGCTACCTGTCTTCCAAATTTCTTGGCATAAATGAGTGAGCACCTCCAGTGTTGCCTTCCTTTGTTGAAACATCTCAATTGGTATTCTGTCAATTCCTGGAGCCTTGTTTTCAACCAATGCCTTCAGTGCACCTTAGAGTTCTTCCTTCAATACCATCAGTTCTTGATCATATTCTACTCTCTCAGATGATTGAACACTGACTGGATCTTTTTGGTATAGTGACTCTGTGTATTCTTTCCATCTTCTTTTGATGCTTCCTGCGTTGTTCAATGCTTTGTCCATAGAATCTTTCAGAATTACAACTTAAGGCTTGAATGTTTTCTTCAGTTCTTTCAGCTTGACAAATGCTGAGCTTGTTCTTCCCTTTTGGCGTTCTAACTCCAGATCTTTGCACATTTCAGTATAATGTTTTATATTGTCTTCTTGAGCCACCCTTTGAATCTTTTGTTCAGCTCTTTTACTTCATCATTTCTTCCATTCACTTTAGCTACTCTACATTCAACAGCAAGTGTCAAATTCTCTTCTGACATCCGTTTTGGTCTTTTATTTCTTTCCTGTCTTTTAATGACCTCTTGCTTTCTTCATGTATGATGTCCTTGATGTCATCCCAAAACTCATTTGTCTTCTTTCGTTGGTGTTCAATGAGTCAAATCCATTCCTGAGATGGTCTCTAAATTCAGGTGGGATATACTCAAGGTCATATTTTGGCTCTCGTGGACTTGTTCTAATTTTCTTCAGCTTCAACTTGAACTTGCATATGAACAATTGATGGTCTCTTCTGCTGTTGGCCCCTGGCCTTGTTCTGACTGATGATATTGTGCTTCTCCAACTTCTCTTTCCACAGATGTAGTCAATTTGATTACCATGTATTCCATCTGGCAAGGTCCACATATAGGGTTGCCATTTATGTTGTTGGAAAAAGGTATTTACAATGGAGAAGTTGTTCATCTTGCAAAATTCAATCATGCAATCTCTGGCACAGTTTCTATCACCAAAGCCATATTTTCCAACTGCTGATAGTTCTTCTTGGTTTTCAACTTTTGCATTCTTATCACCAGTAATTATTAATGTATCCTGATTGCATGTTTGATCAATTTCAGACTGCAGATGTGGGCAAAAATCTTCAGCTTCTTCATCTTTTGCCTTAGTGGTTGGTGGGTATATTTGAATAATAGTCTTATTAACTGGTCTTCCTTGTAGGCATGTGGATATTATCCTATCACTGACAGCCTTGTACTTCAGGATATATATTGAAATGTTCTTTTTGACGATGAATGCGACGCCATTCCTCTTCAATTTGTCATTCCTGGCATAGTAGATCATGTGACTGTCCAATTCAAAATGGTCAATACCAGTCCATTTCTGCTCACTAATGCCTAGGATATTAATGTTTATGGGTTCCATTTCATTTTTGATGACTTCCAATTTTCCTAGATTCATACTTTGTACTTTCCACATTCCTATTATTAATGGATGTTTGCAGCTGTTTCTTCTCATTTCGAGTCGTGCCACATCAGCAAATGAAGGTTCTGAAAGCTTTACTCCACCCACGTTATTAAGGTTGAGTCCACTTTGGGGAGGCAGTTCTTCCTCAGTAGTATTTTGAGTGCCTTCTAAACTGAGGGGCTCATCTTCTGGCACTAAATCAGACAATGTTCTGCTGCTGTTCATAAGGTTTTCACTGGCTAATTTTTTTTTCAGAAGTAGACCACGAGGTCCTTCTTCTTAGTCTGGCTTAGTCTGGAAGCTCTGATGAAACCTGTTCACCATGGGTGACCCTACCTGTATTTGAAATAACCAGTGGCACAGCTTGCAGCGTCACAGCAACATGCAAGCCACCACAGTATGAAAACTGACAAATGAGTAGTGGCGTTGCATTGTAGGGGTTCTTTATATATTCTGGATACAAATTGTTTGTCAGATATGCTTTGCAAATATTTTCTCCTAGTCTGTGCTTGCCTGCTCATTTTCTTAATGATATCTTATTTCAAACTTTATTTTGGAGCAATTTCATACTTATCAAAAATTTACACAAAAATGTTCAAAGAATTACGGCACACCTTTCACCCAGAATCCTCAAAGGTTAACATTTTACCACATTTGCCTTGTCTTTCTCTCTCCCCTTTGTGGAATTAAATTTATATTAAAAATAGATATTTTACTTTCATTTCAAGAAGGCTTTTCTTATCCATGTACTTAAAAATCAATGTACAGACGAATAATTAATCTGGCAGTGTTTTTTTCTTCCCCCCTCTCTCTCTTTCACCCAAAGTAGCTAATGGACTTTTCTTCCTGTTTCAAACAGCAGATTCATAACAAAACCATTAATCTGATTAAATGAGAAAGACTTGGACTTCTTTAATTTGAATATCTGGAGGTCTAGGGACTGACTTTATTGGCCAAGAATATTGAATATACCATGGACTGTCAAAAGAATGAACCAATCTCTTTTGGAAGAAGTACAGCCAGAATGCTCCTTGGAAGCGAGGTGGGCAAGACTTTGTCTTATGTATTTTGGACCTGTTATCAAGAGGGACCAGTCCCTGGCGAAGGACATCATGGGTGGTAGAGTAGAGGGTCAGCAAAAAAGAGGCAGACCCTCAATGAGATGGACTGACACAGTGGCTGCAACAATGGGCTCAAGTATAACAATGATTGTGAGGATGGCACAGGACCTGGCAGTGTTTCATTCTGTTTTGCCTAGGGTTGCTATGAGTAGAAATGGACTGGAAGGTACCTAGCAACAACAAGGGACTGCAAGTGGTTGGAGGGGCAAATCTTCCAAGAAGTTACCTTTTTAATGTTAACTCAGTAGCCATTATCTATCACCATGGAAACCTGTATTCTTTCAGCAAAAGTTATTTAAGTTTCTGTGGATTCTCCATTCTCTAGAAGTAGCTTCCTCTTGCATGAGGGAACATTTTTCCCATTTGCAAATTGTTTATTAAATCATAGAGCAATCAAATATTTTGTTGTTCTTTTGAATTGATGTAAGGTTATATTTTTTAACACCTTCTTCTCTAAATAAATAATTAAATAGAGATAATTTTTTTGTCCTGAGCCATTTGAGAGTAAGTTGCAGAGGTGGTGCTCTTTCACCTCTAAATACCTCACTGTGTACTTCTTATAAACAAGACATTCACTTACACAACAATTGACTATCAGAGAATTAATAAATTGATAAAATGCCATTATGTATCCTACAGACATTCAGATTTTGTTCATTGCCCCATTAATGTATTTTATAGCAAAAGAAAAACTTTTTCTTGCCCACATCCCATCCAGAAGCACATTTCATTTAGTTGTCATGTATTTTTAGTTTTCTTTAATCTGAAACAAGTACCTACATCTAGCTATCTATCTGTCTGTCTATCTATCATCTACAAAGTCATGCGTTAACACTGATATCTCCAATTCCAGTGTAAGACCATAGGGTTCATGCTAGCCTTTCCCCTTTCCATATTTGTAACTCCCTTTGAGACCAGTTAGGGAGAGAAAAAGCCTTAAGCAACAAGTTATGTCAGTTAAAAATTTTTCTAGAAGAATGGTGTCAACCACAAAACATTGTTTACCTCACTCACGGTTAAAGTTTAAACTGCTTCCTCCTCATCTTTCTGCTTGCAGCTGTCTTTCAGATCAACCAGTTAAAACTAGAATCCTGGGCATGCGCAGTAAGAGACCAGGTTGATGGCCCGATGGCCCCATCCCATAATAAGTATTGCCTAGGAACCAAAAGACCCATGCCAAGGAACCAAAATCACCAGACATACGTCATCGAGCAGTGACAGAACCCATTTCAGAAGCGAGAAGTCCGTCAGCCACTTTGGTGCCAAATCCTAGCCCAACACTTTTTGAGTATGTATGAAATTAATGAATATGTGTATCTTCCCCTTTCCCGCATAGCACAAAACCTACTCTAGCCCTTTGTTCGGTGAGACAGTGCTTTGAGAGAGATCTCCCTGTCTCCTTACTTGCTGAGAGTAATAAACTATGTCTTGCTTTAAATCCACTTAACTCTTAGTTATCGTTAACCAGAGTACAAGCAGCAAACCCACTGAGTTTGGTAACACCTTCATTAGGTTTACTTATTTGCTAAATATTGGAATGCACAAAAAGTAGTTTCAGAATCGCTAACCCATACCTCTGTGAAAAACAAACCAATAACTAGAATACAACATTTGTTTACAGCTTATTTGGTCTTTAGCCTGAGGGCATACAGGCAAACTACTGTCTGTATTCAAGAGTGGCTTGGGTTAGTTCTCTCTCCAACCCTTCAGTGTGGTTCTGTTATTCATTTGAAATACAGTTAGGTTTATTTGCTTCTGGTTGCATTCCAGTTGGGTTAGTTTTCTCCTATCCTTGATGATTTTATATCTGTACCTGTATCTATACCTACATCTCTATCATCTATGTCTGGTATGTTTTATACCCACACTGTATTTCAAATGAACAACATGACCACACTGACGGGGGGGGGGACTAACCCACGTAACTTTTGAACACAGTATTATGACTCTAAATCCCTAGGCTGAAGACGAAAGGAGCTGTATACAAGTATACTCTAGTTATTTATTTTTCACAGTGGTGAACCACTGAGCTTTTCTAGTGCTTTCCTGGAGGAAGAGCAAGGAGAGCAGTGACCACAGAGATGTGGGTGGGGTGGGGCTGTTCTGGCTGTTAGCTCTGATCACAACTGCTGCAGCTGCACTTAGAGGACAAATGCTGGTTATTCCCCATCCTTCCCACCAGGAGAGGTCAACTGTCAATGACCCAGGAGCTGGCTTTATCAAGGATCTTCAGGCAGAGGAGCAAGCATGTCCAGAGTCTCGAGTTTTCTGGCATCCACCACATTTGGTGCCCCTGTCTTAAGCTGGGTTCTCTAGAGAAGCAAACCCAGTGAAGCGTATACATACGTACATACACACATATATTTACACATTTACAGAGAGAGAGATTTATATCAAGGAAATGGCTCACGCAGTTGTAGAGGCTGGAACATCCCACATTCGTGGGTCAGGCTGGAGGCTTCTCCTGACTCCTGCAGCTGTAGGGGCTGGCAAACCTAAGATCAGACAGCAAGCCGCTGGCTCCCAGGCTGTGGAGGGTGATGAATCCCAAGATCAGCTGGTAAGCTGCTAGCTCAAGTCCCAAGAACCAAAGGTCAAATGAACAGGAAGTAGCTGCAGGATCCAGAGCGAGGAAAAGCCAGTGAGCTTTGCCAAAAGTCCACATATATTGGATGCAGCCTACATTCCCAAGGAAACTCCCTGTCGACTGATTGGCTGCTCATAGCAGATATCATCATGGAGATGATTACGTTATATCAGACCTCATTGCAAAGGTGATTACATCATTACATAGCTGCCAGACTACATCATCACTGCCAAACCACTGAGAATCATGGCCCAGCCAAGTTCACACACTTTAACTGTCGCAGCCCCTTAGTCCTCAACTTCTTCTGGGTGGAAGCTCACAAACTATTGTGTCGCTATCCCTGTTTTCCCACCAAGCTTACACTGACCTCCTCATATGGAACCTAAGAAACAATCCACACTGAAATGAGAATAACCATGGCTTGATACATTTTCTGCTATCTTGAGGGATGCTTCCCTCCACACAAGAAATCCTAATTTTAGAGAGGTCTTTGGTGACTTCATTGAAAGAGTATCATTTAGTATACCAATGTTCATTGCAATGTTATTCACAATAGCCAAATGGTGGAAACAACAACCCAAGTGTCCATTAACAGATGAATGGATGAACAGAATGCACTGTATACATGTTACTGGGTGGAAACCCCAGGTTCTTGCTCAGCGTGACTCTTATTGGCCAATAAATGAGAGACCGAGGTGGAAGAGCAAGGCGGGCACCTTTGTTTCATTGTACAAGGAAGTGGAGTCAGTCGGAGCTGCTGCTGCTAAGTCTGCTCACCAAGGGCAGGCAGGCAAGTTACTTTTAAAGGGGTTTACAAGTAGGGAGTTCATACAAGTTACGTCAGCAACATTTTTAATCATACTATGCAGGCACAAGAGGTTTACATATAACCTGACAGCAAAAGCAGGATTCAACTGCAAAGCTGGGTGGGGTGGGGGGTGGTGGGGAGCCCAGCAAAGGGAACGATTTTCAATACAACACTGTAGGGGAGGAAGCCAGTAAAGAATACACCCCTGTGGGGACTCTGTCTCTTACACACAATGGAATTATTAAGCCATAAAAAGATATGTCGTTCTGATACATACTACGACATGGACAAACATTGAAAATCTAATGCTAAGCAAAATACGTCAGCCACAAAAGGACAACTATTGTACGATCACACTTATAAGAAATATCTAGAATAAGCACATGCATAGAGACAGAAAGTAGATTAGTGATTACTAGGGTAGGAGAATGGGGAGTTACTTCTTAATGGATACAGAGTTTCCATTTGGGTGATAAAAAAGTTTTGGAAATAAATACTAGTGACAGTTGCACAACATTGTGAATATAATTAATGCCACTAAATCGTATGTTTAAAAAATGTTAAAATGACAGATTTTATGTCACATGTATATTACCATAATAAAATAAAATAAAATTAAAGAGCATCGTTTTACATATGAAGGACCAAAGGAGATATTTTTGGATAAATGGGGTAGACTTTCTAGTTCATCCAAAGAGACAGGCACTTAGTAACGTTTCTTGGAGAAAATCCAAATACCGCTGGACCACATCCTTTCCACCTTCCCAGAAACTGGTCCTAAGGGAATGCATGGGGTATGGAACAATTACTAAACACCAGTCTCCCACAGGACGCCCAAGAGTGCTCTCACCGAGGAGGCTACCAGAGAAATAAATAGATAGGGCACATCCTCTTATAGCCCAGGGCTGGGGGCCTAGGGGTTATTCCAAAGGCCCTGATATTAGTGAACACAAAACTCCCATCTGCAGCCCTGCTGCATGAGGGTATAGGAAATACTTGCTGTGGCTGAGGCAGGCGACCAGGCCATGAGCCTCTTTGCTGCAGGGAGGGACAGCCTCTGAGTACCCAGGCGGCTTTTTCCTGTTCATTTCCATTGATGTAGAGAACAAAAGAAGAGTCACCAGGTCATTGGTGATGGTGGCTAAGATGGACATAGGCAATCAGGTAAGGTTTATGGCTGGATGGGGATACGAGCACTGAGGCAGCCCCTGTTCATAACAGCAAATATGGGCCAAGCATGTCCTAGGTGCTGCAAGGAATATGGAGGTAAATAAGGCAAGATCTCCATCTCCAAAGAGTTCAACCCTGTAGGGAAGAAAAGATCTAAGCATTTGACAAGGAAAGTATAATGAAATCTTGACACTTGCACTGTGTGGAGGGAAGGGCAATATAAACTCTAAATGGTTTTCCAACCAGAAGACAAGAAATTCCCAAGGCAGTCTATGTGAGGGGTACAGAAAATAGGTGCTGTCACTCAGTGAAGGGTACAGAAAATGGGTGATGGAGGAGAGCTGACAAAGGAGGGTTCTGGCAGATGGGAGCTTGGGTGGTTTAGAGCCAGCTCCCCTGGTGAAAGAAGTGTTTCCCTTAACACAGAAAATCCCAGGGTGAATCTTTTAAGATGGCCTTGAATTTCAGACTCTAGCCATAGTGGGGAGACCCAGAACGTTGGGCACCCTGTGCTTTGTTTGAGAAATTCCTTCCGATGGACTGATCTTTTACATCAGGATGGGAATGGAGAATGCGTAGTACTCTCTTGCTCTATATCAAAGCAACCCTGCAGTTAATTCTCTATACCAAGTTGCAGAGGTTTTAGACTTCTAGGCAGATAGAGTCAGGTGGAAAGTGTGTGCGTGAGTGTGTGCACAGTCCAGGTGCACCTAACCTAAAATTTGGAGTTTGGATTCCACCCAGAGGTGCCTCTGAAGAAAGCCCTGATGATCTGCATCTGAAATATCAGTCATTGAAAACCCTGTGGAGCACGGTTCTACTCTGACACACACGGGGTTGCCATGAGTCAGAACTGACTCCGTGGGCACCTGGTTTTATGCGTTAGACAGAATGCTAGAACTCCATCTGAGCTGAACCATCCCAAGGGACAGTCTCAGCCAGGTTTCTCATTGTACAGCTGGGGAAACTGAGGCAGGGGCATTGCTGGCACAGGAACCCAGGTCTCCTGACCCCCGGCCCAGGTCTCTGTGGGGATAGGACATGCGTCTCTCTCACTCTCCATCTGATCATAGGAAGGTTTCTGTTATGCTAATACCTTAGTATAATGCCCTTAGTCTCTTTCTTCAGTGTCTTTTGTTCTTTATTACAAGCAACAACAAAATTAACTCTCAATCTTTCTTTTCCCTTCACCTCCCTCTTTCCTACCATCCAATAATACTATTTCATCAGTAGTATTATCTATCTTCATTTATCTTTGTCCTCTTAAATAGGCTTAAGCTTCTGTTATTCGACTTACCTTGTAAATATGATATTCTGTTTCTCGTAACTATTTCCAAGAAAGAAAAAGGAATTTATTATACTTCCTACTCTTTTCCTCCTTCTCCTTCCACTTATTGGTTAGTTATTTCCACATCATTAGAGTATATTGCATTTACATATCATTCTCTCACCTTAATCTCTGTATTCTGATCCTGGTTATGCAATGAATATATATTCAGCGTTCATCACTAGACTTTTTGCTGAGGTTACTCCAGCCCTTCCTTGGTTATCGGAATTGATTCCCCAGGAGGAGCTCATGGGAACAATATCCCCGGAATTTCATGTTCAAAACTCTTTGCTTATAGTCCTTAAGTTTAAAGTACAGCTTGAGTGACATAAAATTCTTGGCTCATGCTTTATATTTTTGAGTTTCTTGAAGGTGTTCTTTTATTATTTTCTGGCACTGAATGTTGTTGTCATGACTGAAGCCAACCTGATTTTCTTCCCTTAGTAGTTTCCTGATTTTTTTTGTTGGGTTGGATACAGCACTGGTTGCCTGAAGGATTCTTAGTTTATTTTAAGTCTAATGATTTTACTAAGATATGCTTTGCAATTAACCATTCTATATCATTATCCCAGTATATAACATGCTTTTTCAATATGTACGTTACAATCTTCTGTTATTACAGGAAAGCTTGTTTAAATTATAATTTTAAATGTATCTTCTATTCCAATGTTTAGTTTTCTTCTTTGAGGACTCTGCTTATAATATGTTGAAGCTCCTTTGCCAGTCTTCTATACCCATCAGTTTCTCTCTAACCCTTTTATTTTATTCCTTATTTTTTTTAATTGCTTTCCTTATTTCTATACTTTATGTCTTTATAATGATTTTTGTATTGTCCTTTCTCCTTTGAAATCTTTGTTATTAGTCTTCAATGAAGAAACAACTTTTCTTTCAATTTCTTTCCAGAGTTTTCTCAGTTCCTATTTCACATTTTCCTGTTGTCTGGCCATCTCTTCTCTGTTTTTTTTTTTTTTTTCTTTTTTTCTTTTTTGTAATTTTCTTTCCTAAATCCAACTGCTTAGTTAAGTTTCAAAAATTCTTGATGATATATTGTGTTGCAATTTGTCTCCAGAAGGATACTTTTCTAGTGCGTTCTCGTCTGATGAGAAGCTTGAATTTTCAGAGCTCTTATGATATTTCTGTATAGGTCCAGCAACATAACCATTATTTATTATTCATATATGAATGATCTGCATTTTTTTGGACCAAAGATTTAGAGTCAGAGTTAGGGTAACTTGTCCAGATTCTCAGCTCAACCACTCCCTTTTCTGTTGCTGGAGGTTTCTTTATATATGCTACTTGGGTCTCTTATGTATATTGTACACATTTTCATTACTTTCTCCAGCACTCATGTCTCTCTCTGTTTTCTAAGACCTAGCCACAGTAATTATCACTCAGGGCAAGGTCCGCTGTTTACAAAACTAGTTGCCATCAAGTCGATTCTGATTCATGGTGACCTCAAAGTGTATGAGAGTAGAAATGTGCTCCACGGGGTTTCAATGGTCAATTTTTTGGAAGTATATTGCTAGGTCTTTCTTCTGAGGCACCTCTGGGTAGTCTTGAATCTCCAACCTTTCAGTTAGCAGGCGAGTAGTTCGCACCACCCAGGCATTTCAGCTCTCTTTATAGGCATGAATATTAGCAGAGGTTTTGTGGATTCTGGCAACTTTCCATTGTTTCCTGCTGCTATTTGGGCTGATTTGGGGTGTTTTCTTCTTCTAATTTACAAGTTTTTTTAGAATTATGGGATATCTCTGTTCCCTAGTTTCACTGAGAGTATACATATTTTTTACTTTTATTTCTCCTCCTTGTCACTTTGCATGGTTTTTAGTAGAGAAATGTAGAAATTAGGATCTAGGTTGTCACTACTTAGCCCTGAATAACTAACTCAAATATAAATTGTTTCTCTGCATCTTTTTCTTAGCTTAGCTCCTTTTATATCCCTTCTTTCTTAGAAGATACCTACTTTTGCATCTTTTTAGAGGATACAGAGAACTTCTAAAGTTTTATCTACTTTTTGATAGAATTAGTTTTTAGAGCTTTTCTCTTTCTCTGAGTCTGTAAGGCTATCATCACCTGTCAACATTTAATGTTTCACTCCATTCAGCATGTCTTAGTTATCTAGTGCAGTTATAACAGAAATATCACTAGTAGATAACCTTAATGAACAGAAGTTTATTCTCTCACAGTTTAGGAGACTACAAGTCTGAATTGAGCGTGCCAGCTCCCAGGGAAGAATTTCTCACTCTGTTGGCTCTGGAGGAAAGTCCCTGTCATCAGTTTTCCCCTGAGTCTAGGAGCTTCTCAGCACGGGGACCTCAGGTCCAAAGGACACACATGATCCTGGCTCTTCTTGCTTGGTGGTAATGAGGTCCCCCTGTCTCTCTGCTCACTTCTCTCTTTCATATCTCAAAAGAGATTGACTCAAGATACAATCTAATCCTGTAGACTGAGTCTTGCCACATTAATATAACTGCCTCTAATCCTGCTTGGTTACCAGGAATGAGAGCGGGTGGGAGGGGGAATCAATTACTGATAGTAGACACATGATAGTTCTGGTTATGGGAAAGGCAATATACAATATGGAGGAAGTCAGCATAACTTGACCAAGGAAAATAAAGACACTGAGAGATACACAAGAATAAAGGGCAACTATGGTAAATGCTATAACATATACAATTTTGCAACAACAGTAACAACAAGCAAAAAATATGTGACTTGTTGCATAGGTGGATATATACGCTATATGAGTGTGGGAAGGTATATGGGAGTACATGTGCATACATATATAGGTATATATAAACACAATAAAATATTTTAAAAAAATCCTTTAACAGCATTCTGCCCTGCACAGAAGAAGGTCATGGCTCTTCAGCTAAGGGCACAAGGTCTCTCACACCCTGGACCTTGCCTAGTTCTTTGAGCTCACTTAAAAAAAAAAAAAGAATTTTTTTTTGTGGACAAAATATTGTGGAATTTTGATGCAGGGACAACAGCTGTTTGGGTGGAGAACCCTGAATCACAAATTTCATAAGATTTTAATATAGGTAGTTACGTCCATCCCATTAGATTGAAATTCTCTGAGGTTGAGGACTATCACAGTTTTATTTACTTAGCACTGTGTCAGGCTCACAGTTGGTACTTAATATCTGTAGAATGAATGAATGAAGGTATCTTGAGTCCACAAAGGGTACGTAAAAAGAAACTACAACTAAAAAAATTTGGGACAGAAAGGAGCATAGAGAAATCAAACAAGGAATCTATTTTAATTTTTTTGAGTTGTATCTCCCACACTTCCTAGCATGGTGTATTTAGTTTCAATAAAAGTTCACAGTGCACATAGTATGTGGTCAATACAAATGCATTAAGGTCATTCTTTCCTTCTTTTTCTTTAGAGTTCAGACAATGACATGCTCACCAATTATCTAGAATGAAATATGCTTAGAGAATTTTTATGTGTGTTACTTGTGCTCTCATTCTCTGACCTCCGAGCACATGGCAGGAGGGAATCAGACCAACATCTTTGAGTTCCTCCTCTGGGGACTCTCGGAGCGACCAGAGCAGCAGCGCATCCTCTTCCTGCTGTTCCTCTGGATGTATGTGGTCACCGTGGCTGGAAACCTGCTTATTGTCCTGGCCATTGGCACCGACACGCGTCTCCACACCCCCATGTACTTCTTCCTGGCCAGCTTGTCCTGTGCAGAGATCCTTTTCACCTCCACCACTGTGCCCAAGGCCCTGGTGAATATCCAGAGCCAGAGCAGGTCCATCTCCTATGCAGGGTGTATGGCTCAGCTCTACTTCTTTTTGACCTTTGGAGACATGGACATCTTTCTCCTGGCCACCATGGCCTATGACCGCTATGTGGCCATCTGCCACCCTCTCCACTATACAATAATCATGAGCCCCTGGCACTGTACCCTCCTGGTGACTGCCTGCTGGACCCTTACCAATCTCGTTGCCATGACCCACACCTTCCTCGTATTTCGACTTTCCTTCTGCTCTAAGAAGGTCATTCCTGATTTCTTCTGTGATCTGGGACCCCTGATGAAGGTGTCTTGCTCTGATACGCAGGTCAATGAGCTTGTGCTCCTCTTCTTGGGAGGAGCAGTCATTTTAATCCCCTTTATGTTCATCCTGGTCTCCTACATCCATATTGTTTCAGCCATCCTCCGAGTCCCCTCTGCCCAGGGAAGGTGCAAAGCCTTCTCCACCTGTGGTTCCCACCTTGCCGTTGTTGCCCTGTTCTTTGGGACAGTGATCAGGGCTTATCTGTGCCCCTCGTCCTCTTCCTCTGATTCAGTAGAGGAGGACACAGCAGCTGCTGTCATGTACACAGTGGTGACTCCCCTGCTGAACCCCTTCATTTACAGCCTAAGGAACAAGGACATGAAGGGTGCTCTGGGGAGACTTCTTAGGGGCAAAGTCTCCTTCTTGTTGGGCCAGTGACTTCTGCAGAGAAACTGTAGTTCTCCATGCTCTCCAGTGAGGGACTTCACAGAAATTTCTACCCCACCTGTGCCCATCTCTGCTCCTCCCTGATTCCGCATCACGAGTTTGTATTGTTGAGGAAAACAAAATTTTGCATTTTGCTTTCAAGTTAATCTATTAGAGTCGCTTATTTATTTTACTTATAAAATAACTTATCAAAAGAGGAGTTTTTTTTTACAATGTTCATAATTTTAACAGTCTGTGCAGACTTTCGTGCTACTTTATCAAAACTAGATTAGAGAACTAATGGAAGGTGGGTTAATGATCAGAATATTAGCAAATAAAGCCAATATTGTCTAATATTGTATAGTGAAGAGTTTACTCAATTTCAACGCTTATTATATACGTTCAATAATCGGATTGTGTGGTATTAGAGGGATAAGCACATAACAAATGAAACAAAAGAAAGAACCCAGAAATATGCCCAACTAATTTTTGACAAAGATGTAAAAGCAATTCAATGGAGGAAAGATAGTCTTTTCAACCAATGTTGCTGGAGCAATTGATAGGCAAAACAGAAACAAAAAATAAGTCTCGCACTTTGTCAAAAATCAACTCAAAATGGATCACGGACTTACACTTAAAATGTAAAGCTGTAACACTGCTAGGGAAAAACCAACAGAAGAGAATTTTTGGCATGTAGGACTAGGCAAAGAGTTCTTAGACTTGACACCAAAAGTATGATAAAAAATCCACCCCCCCCAAATTTCTAAATTGAACATCATCAAATTAAAAACTTTTGATCTGTAAAAAGTTATGATAAGAAAATGAATCCTATTAAGAGGTATCCATCACTTGGGAAATGGAAAGCTACAGACTGGGGGAAAATATTTGCAAGAATTTATCTGACAAAGGACTGACATCCAGAATATGTAGAGAACACTGAAAACCCTATAATAAAAAGCCAAAATATCCAATTAGAACATGGGCAAAAGAAGTGAAGAGACATTTCACTGAAGAGGATGTACAGATGGATAAAAGCACATGAAAAAATGTTCAGTATCATTAACTATTAACCGGTTGCTGTTAGTCGAGTCTGACACATAGTGACCCTATAGGACAGAGTAGAACTGCCCCATAGGGTTTCCAAGGAGCAGCTGGTGGATTCCAACTGCCAACTTTTTGGTTATCAGTCGAACTCTTAACCATGATTAGCAGCTGAACTGGGCCACCAGAGCTCCATTAGCTATTAGGTAACTGCAACTTAAAACCACAATGATATATCACTAAACACCTGTCAGAATGGCTAAAATAAAAAATAATAAAATAAAAAGTTGTTGTTGTTGTTAGGTGCCGCCGAGTCATTTCCCACCCATAGCGACCCTATGTACAACAGAACAAAACACTACCCGGTCCTGTGCCATCTTCACAATTGTTGCTGTGCTTGAGCCCATCGGTGCAGCCATGGTGTCAATCCATCTCCTCTTTTCCGACGGCTCTCTACCTTTCCAAGCATAATATCCTTCTCCAGGGACTGGTCCCACCTGATAACATGTCCAAAGTATATGAGAGTGATAACATGTCCAAAGAACATGAGATGAAGTCTCATAATCCTTGCTTCTAAGGAACATTCTGCCTGTACTTCTTCTAAGATAGATTTGTTTGTTCTTCTGGCACCCCATAGTGTATTCAATATTCTTTGCCAACACCATAATTCAAAGGCATTGGTTCTTCTCTTACCTTCCTTATTAATTATTCAGCTTTTGCATGCATACGAGAGGATTGAAAATATCATGACTTGGGTCAGGTGCACCTTAGTTCTCAAAGTGACATCTTTGCTTTTTAACATTTTAAGGAGGTCTTTTGCAGCAGATTTGTCCAATGCAATACGTCATTTGATTTCTTGACTGCTGCCTCCATGGATGTTGATTGTGGATCCAAGTAAAATAAAATCCTTGACAACTTCAATATTTTCTCTATTTATCATGATATTGTTTATTGGTCCAGTTGTGAGGATTTTTCTGCTCTTTATGTTGAGGTGTAATCCATACTGAAGGCTGTAGTCTTTGATCTTCATCAGTAAGTGCTTCAAGTACTTTTTCCTTTCTTCAAGCAAGGTTGTGTCATCTGCATATCGGAAGTTGTTAATGAGTCTTCCTCCAATCCTGATGCTGTGTTCTTCTTCATGTAGTCCAGCTTCTCTGATTATTTGCTCAGCATATAGATTGAATAAGTATGGTGAAAAGGATTCAACCTTGATGCACACCTTTCCTGATTTTAAACCGCACAGTATTCCCTTATTCTATTCAAATGACTGCCCTTTGGCTTATGTACAGGTTCCTCATGAGTACAATTAAGTGTTCTGGAATTCCCATTCTTCACAATGTTATTCATAATTTGTTATGATCCACACAGTGAAATGCCTTTGCATAGTCAATAAAACATAGGTAAACATCTTTCTGGTATTCTCTGCTTTCAGCCAGCATCTATCTGACATTAGCAGTGATATCCTCTTTCCCTGTCCTCTTCTGAATCCAGCTTGAATTTCTGGCAGTTCCCTGTCAATATACTGCTGCAATCATTTTTGAATGATCTTCAGCAAAATTTTACTTTTGTATGATATTGATGATATAGTTTGATAATTTTTGCATTCTGTTGGATCACTTTTCTTTGAAATGGACACAAATGTGAATCTCTTCCAGTCAGTTGGCCAGGTAGCTGTCTTTCAAATTTCTTGGCATAGATGAGTGAGCGCTTTCAGTGCTTCATCCATTTGTTGAAACATCTCAGTTGGTATTCTGTGAATTCCTGGAGCCCTGTTTTTCAGCAATGCCTTCAGTACAGATTGAACTTCTTTTAGTACCATCGGTTCTTGATCATATGCTACTTCCTGAAATGCTTGAACCTCGACCATCAATTGCTTATTTTCAGCTTCAACTTGAAGCTGAAGAAAATTAAAACAAGTCCACAAGAGCCAAAATACTACCTTGAGTATATCCCACCTGAATTTGGAGACCATCTCAAGAATAGATTTGATGCATTGAACACTAATGACCAAAGACCAGACGAGTTGTGAGATGACATCAAGGATGTCATACGTGAAGAAAGCAAAAGGTCATTAAAAAGACAAGAAAGAAAGAAAATACCAAAATGGATGTCAGAAAAGACTCTGAAACTTGCTCTTGAACATCGAGTAGCTAAAGTGAATGGAAGAAAATGATGAAGTAAAAGAGTTGAGCAGAAGATTTCAAAGGGCAGCCTGAGAGGACAAAGTAAAGTATTCTAACGAAATGTGCAAAGATCTGCAGTTAGAAAACCAAAAGGGAAGGACAAGCACGGCATTTCTCAAGCTGAAAGAATGAAGAAAAAATTCAAGCTTCGAGTAGCAATATTGAAGGATTCTGTGGGCAAAATACTGAACGACACAGGAAGCATCAAAAGAAGATGGAAGGAATATACAGAGTCACTATACCAAAAAGAATTCATTGACGTTCAAAAAAAGTTATAACGCCAAAATCTAGAGAACATTTGGAGAGACTGGATCTCTCGTACATTGCTGGTGAGAATATAAAATGGTACAGCCAAACTGAAAAGAAGTTTGACAGTTTCTGATAAAACTAAATGTGCAATTGCTATATGACCCAGCAAGTGCACTCTTGGACGTGCATCCCAAAGACATGAAAACTTATGTTTGCACAAAAATCTGTACACAAGTGTTCATAGCAGCTTTATTTGTAATAGCCCCAAACTGGAAACAACTCAAATGTCCTTCAAACTGTGGTACATCCATACCATGGAATAGTACTCAACAATACAAATAATGAACTACTGATACGTGCAAATACAACCAGAATGCTCCTTAGAAGCAAGGATGGCAAGACTATGTTTTATGTACTTTGGACATGTTGTCAGGAGGGATCAGTCCCTGGAGAAGGCCATCATGCCTGGTAAATTACAGGGTCAGTGAAAAAGAGGAAGACCTTCAATGATATGCATTGACACAGTGGCTGCAACAATGGGCTCAAACATAATAACGATTGTGAGCATGGCACAGGACCAGGCAGTGTTTTGTTCTGTGGTGCATATGGTCACTATGAATCAGAACCGACTCGACAGCACCTAACAACAACAACACTGATACATGCAATTCGGATGAGTCTCCAGAAAATTACGCTGAGTGGAAAAAGCCAATCCCCAAAAGGTTACATATTGTAAGATGTACGTATGTATGTATTGTCTGATTGCCATTTTTGAAATTTATGCATATTCAGAAAGATTTAGCATTGTTTTGCAGTATTCTTCTAAAAGTTTTTTTTTCACTCAAATTATGTTTTTGAGCTTTATCCATACTGATACATAGATTCAAGTTCATTATTTTTACTGCTATATTAAGTATATACTACAAGTTGCTTATCCATTCTCCTGCTGGTGGACATTTAGGTTATTTCTAGTTTTTTTGCCATTATAAACAATGCTGAGATGATCTCTCTCGTACATTTATCTTTGGGCACATGCAGGCAAGGGTCTTGAGGGTATATAGCTAAGAATGAATTGTTGAAGTTAAGGTCAGGGGCACCTTTAATTTTACTAATGGATGCTCTTGGAGTCCTGCTCAAATCCCTTTCATTGGCTGGCGCACCCACTGCCATCCCCAGCTGCTGTGAATGTTGGGTACTTACGGCTCACAGCTGCCCCTTCTCTGGACCAGAGGAGAAGGGGGGAGCCAGCTGTCAATGGCTGACTGACAGGGGTTGTACAAGACTAGCTCCTTGCCTCAAGATGGGACTGATTCAGTGGGCGCAATTCTTGCTCCAGAGTATCTCTTGAGACCCGGCTGAAGCTAGTGAGCCAAGACCACATCACTGCCTAACTCCTTCCTCTTCTAAAAGCATTCCTTTAACAAATCACTTTCTGAATCCCCATGGGAGGCTCTGCTTCTTGGGAACCTGACACAAGATGACTAACTTTGCTAAACTCTCTCCAATGTGGTTGTACAAATTGACATAGGCTTGAAGGCTAAGAAAAAAAAAGCCATTCAAAGAGTTGGGTAAAGATGTTCCAGGTAGAGGGAAAAGCAAAGGCAAAAGCCCAGAGGTGGGAAAGAGCTTCGTGGATTCAAGGAACTGAAAGCAAGTCACTCTGGCTGAAGTGTTGGGAATAAGGGGAAGAGGATGATACTGGTTAAGGTTGTAGATATGGATAGGAGCTGGATCCTGCAAGAGCTTGTAGACTGTTTTTTGTTTCCTAAGTGCAATGAAGAGCGAAGAAGAATTGACGCCTTTGAATTATGGTGTTGGTGAAGAATATTGAATATACCATGGATTGCCAAAAGAACGAACAAACCTGTTTTGGAAGAAGTACAGCCAGAATGCTCCTTAGAAGCAAGGATGGCGAGACTATGTCTCACATACTTTGGACATGTTATAAGGAAGGACCAGTCCCTGGAGAAGGACATCATGCTTGGTAGAGTAGAGGGTCAGCGAAAAAGAGGAAGACTCCCAAGAGATGGATTGACATAGTAGCTTCAACAATGGGGTCAAACATAAGAACGATTGTGAGGATGGCGCAGGACCGGGCAGTGTTTTGTTGTACATAGGGTTGCTATGAGTCAGAACTGACTTGACGGCACCTAACAACCACAACAAGTGCAATGGGAAGTTCTTGAGGTGATTTAAGCAGGGAAATGATAGAACTCAATTTAAGCTTTAAGGAAATTACTCTGGTTGTGGTGTGAAGAATGAATTGGAAATAGAGAAGAGGAACAGAGATACCGGTGTCCAAACAGCCAGGAGAATGGACCACACAAATTATGTTAATGCAGAAAGTATAAAAGTAAGGAGATCTGTAGCATAATACTATTTATGTATAGAAAACAGACTTGCAAAGACATGCATTCTTCAAGGATACCGGCAAACACAAGAGTATATATTAAAGTGGCTGCTATATTGATGGGGAGAAATAGGAATGGAGATTGCGAGTGGAGATTGGAGCTAATAAAAGACAATAAAACAAGAGAGACACCTTGCAAGGACCAACTGTGATAATGAGCCATCAATTGAGGTATAAGATTTACTCAACTCTGCACCAGAGAGAACAGAAATCAAAACAACGCAACCACACACCTCCCCATCCATATTTTCACTCTCCTCATGAAGACCGGTGCCTGGCATCGGAGAACATCAGAAAGAGAGCCCACTATGCTTCAGAGAGTAATGGTAACTTGCTGTTCTGAGGCCCCAGAACCAGGTTCTCTGAGAGACACTCACAATAATCCCAGCGCTCTCTCACTAAGCGATTTGGTTGCAAAGCCTCTCCCTAGGGATTAATTCAGCATCTGAGTCAAGGAAGCTGGAGGTTATAGGAAGCAGCACCTTCCTGGAGGCTCATTAGTGAGGAGGCAGAGAAGAGAGCACGGGGCAGTCTAGTGACTCCAATTCTGGTGGGATGCTCCTGACCCAACGCCTCAGCCAGATTCCCCATCTCCCTGGGGGCTTCTGTAGAGCTGAGCCCTGTGTCTGGGCTCTGAGAGACTCAAAGCTGAGGTGGCTTGTTATTTCCCCTTTGCACAAATTTATGTCTTGGTCCCACTAGACCTGGAAAGTGAGCTTCTACCTTGTCTGATATAGTTTTGGGCCCAAAGTGTCCAGGGCAAGACAAATAGATAGCCCTTAAAAAAAACCCAAACCAAACCCGTTGCCTTTGAGTCGATTCCAACTCATGATGACCCCATGTGTTACAGAGTAGAACTGCTGAGTAGGGTTTTCTTGGCTGTAATATTTACAGAAGCAGATCTCCAGGTCTTTCTTCTGCAGTGTCACTGGGTAGGTTTGAACTGTCAACCTTTTGGCTAGTTAGTAGTCAAGTGCAAACCATTTGTGCACCCAGAGACCTTTTAGATACCCTTGAGATGTCAGTAAATGTCTGTGGACTAAAAGTCATTGCTTGCATGCTTGATTGAGGGCAAAGGCCTTGAGGTTTTTCTTGACATTTTCCTTTAAGTGCCCACAGAAGCATATGGTATCCTCTGCAAATGTATTTATCAATTAATTTTCAAAGGGTTTGTTAAGGTAGTTCCTGTGGTTCTCTGTCTGGCCATGAGAGATGTAAAAAGTCTTGGTGGTCAGCACATGTATTTCAGGAGACGTGCGTGTCAGCCCCATCCAATGACATGCTTCTCCGAGGAGATCCGGGGCCACTTTCTCAGACACTGGTCAAGACACCCCAGAAACCAAACCTAAATTTACTCACTGAGCAAACTTTCTTGGTCTGCAGAGTAGTTTCTTAGTGAATAACACCTGACATGAAGAGCTCAGAGAAGCTAAACCTCGATGGAGCCTTAAGAAAATAATCTGCCAATAGGCAAACACTTATTTTAATAAGTGTTAATACACCTTCAGGGTGCCAGATACTGCACTGAGCCCTGGGACATAGTAAGGAATGAATGATTCTTCCCTCAAAAGAAGCCCTAGATATTGGTCCAGGGATAAACAAACATAAATGAAAATCACCACCCAGAGACAACTGTAAGCAACATACTGGTATATTTGCTTCTAATATTTTTCTGTGCATGTAGGAAGTTTCCTCCTTGTCATTATGTTGTAAGAAATTTCCCATGCCCATAAATATTTCATCTTTTACAGGTAATATCATGTGCTTAGGCATTTCTTAATTGATAGACATTTAGTTTTGTTTCATTTTTTAAATATTATGAATAACGAGGTGATGGACATCTTTGTTTATGTAGCTGATTGAATTTTGGATGCTTTACTAGGACATGTGTCCCCAGAAGTGAAATTGTGGAGCCAAATTTTATGAACAATAAGATTTTTAATACCTTATTTTTTAAATAATAAAATTAGCATGTGATCTTAATGATTTGATACATACACTTCCAGGTTTTTCTGATCATATACAAACACACCTATATGTATTTTTAAGACTAGCATCATATAAACTTGTGATTTTTACTTAAAATTTCATCATGGAAAGCTTAAGATATGAGAAAACTCTTTTTTACAACTGCATAATATTTCCTTGTATGCATATACAATAATTCATTTTACTCTATCACCTATTGGTGGATATTAAAGTAATTCCAAGTTCTTACTATTATTAAGCAGTGTTGTCATAAATTTACTACTATCTGTATCTTTTCACTTTTTGCACTGTTGCTTGAATTCTTATAAGTTCAGAAAGTGGAAATGTCTTTAAGAAAACATTTAAATTTTTACAGCTGCTCTAAAATTACTGTCAAATAAGCTTGTACTAATAAAAAATTTCCCTCTAAATTTATAAGTGCCCCCTTTTCACTCTTTGGTGCTCAGTCTTTTCCGATTGGTTTTCTTTAAGTGAAATATTTTTCTGGAACCTTTAGAAGGGAAATATAGTTAAGGATAGTGTCCCTAACTTCACAGATGAAAAGCCCCCCATTTTGTTATTTGACAAAGTATTCAAAATTATAATGACATTTTCTGACATCTCCTGTCTCTGTTTCCCTTCCTCATATTCACCTGGAGAGTATCTTTCATTTGTCTCCTTCTTTTCCTGTGCTGCTCAATTTGGATTCTACTCTCAGTAATTTCTTCCCACTGTAGAGGCACTTTGTCCTAGAAGGGAGTGATGGCTAGTTTTTTTTTTTTTTAATTAATTTTGTTGTTGTTGAAAATATACACGGCAAAACATACTCCAATTTCTACATGTACAATTCACGGCATTGATTACATTCTTCGAGGTGTGCAACCATTCTCATCCTCCTTTTCTGAGTTGTTCCTCCCGCATTAACATAACTCACTGCCCCCTTAAGGTTCCTAGATAATCTTTTGAGTTGCTGTTGTCACGTTGTTGCCATATAGTTAGTTCTTAAAAGAGCATAATACTCAAGGCAGACATTTTTACTAGTTAGTAAATTATTGTTTGGTTTTAAGAAGACTGCAGGGGATATTTTTGGTTTAAAGTTTGAAGATGATCTCAGGGCAATAGTTTCAGGGGTTCGTCCAGACTCCATGGCTACAGAATGTCTGGAGTCCATGAGAATTTTAAATTCTGTTCTGCATTTTCTCCCTTTTGAACACGATTCTGCTATAGAATCTTTGATCAAAATGTTCAGTAATGGTAGCTGGGCACCATCCAGTTCTCCTGGTCTCATGGCAAAGGAGGCAGTTGTTCTTGGAGGCAATTAACCACACATTGCATTTCTTCCTCCTAATCCCAACTCTCCTTCCTTTGTTGCTCGAGGCGAATGAGTGAGATGGCTAGTTTTGAGAGTTTGCTGGATCTAGACTGCCCAAGGCCCTTCAGACTTTAATATATTCCTCTTGTAGTCACCCATTATTAGATGGAAAAAACTTCTCACCAATTCAGTGTTTCTTCTAAAATTGACCCTCCAAACTTTCCACTAAGTATCTGTTGGCTATTTTTATTATTTCGGTTCTGTCAGGTGCCCCGTGGCTTTCCTCAATTCCCCTTGTACAGATACCATTCATGTCTTGTAATTACCATTTTTTTATTCCCAACTGCTATTGTTGTTGTTAAGTGTGTCGAGTTGATTCTGATTCATGGCCACCCTACATACAACAGAATGAAACACTGCCCCATCCTGTGCCATCCTCACAATGGCTGTTATGCTTGTGCCCATTGTTGCAGCCACTGTGTCAATCCACCTCATTGAGGGTCTTCCTCTTTTTTGATGATCCTCTACTTTTCTAAGCCTAATGTCCTTCTTCAGGGACTGATCCTTTCTATAACATGTCCTAAGCATATGAGGCGAAGTCTCACCATCTTTGCTTCTAAGGAGCATTCTCTCTGTACTTCTCCAAGACAGATTTGTTCCTTCTTCTGGCAGTCCATGATATATTCAATATTCTTCACCAACACCATAATTTAAAGGCATCAATTCTTCTTCAGTCTCCCTTATTCATTGTCCAGCCTTTGCATACATATGAGGCTATTGAAAATACCATGGCTTGGGTTAGGCACATCTTAGTCCTCAGAGAAACGTCTTTGCTGTTTAACACTTTAAGGAGGTCTTTTGCAGCAGATTTGCCCAATGCAATATGTCTTTTGATTTCTTCACTGCTGCTTCCATGGGCATTGATTGTGGAACCAAGTAAAATGAAATTCTTGACAATTTCAACATTTTCTCTGTTTATCATAATGTTGCTTATTGGTCCAGTTGTGAGGATTTTTGTTTTCTTT
Source organism: Trichechus manatus latirostris (assembly GCF_000243295.1). NCBI lineage: Eukaryota > Metazoa > Chordata > Mammalia > Sirenia > Trichechidae > Trichechus > Trichechus manatus. The sequence goes on along the minus strand of NW_004443976.1, from coordinate 16,573,539 downwards.
ACATTGAGGTGTAATCCACACTGAAGGCTGTCTTCTTTGATCATCATCAGAAAGCGCTTCAAGCCCTCTTAACTTTCAGCAAACAAGGTTGTGTTATCTGCATATCACAGGTTGTTAATGAGTCTTCCTCCAATCTTGATGCCGAGTTCTTCTTCATACAGTCCAGCTTCTCAGATTATTTGCTCCGCATACATATTGAATAAGTATGGTGAAAGGATACAACCCTGACACACAACCTTTCCTGACTATAAATCAGGCAGTATCCCCTTGTTCTGTTTCAATGACTGCCTCTTGGTCTATGTACACGTTCCTCATGAGCACAGTTAAGTGTTCTGGAATTCCTATTGTTCCTAATGTTATCCATAATTTGTTTTGATCACACAGGTGAATGCCTTTGCATAGTCAATATAACAAGAGCAAACATCTTTCTGGTATTCTCTGCTTTCAGGCAGGATCCATCTGACATCAGCAATGATATCCCTCATTCCACGTCCTCTTCTAAATCTGGCTTGAATTTCTGGCAGTTCCCTGTTGATGTCCTGCTGCAACTGCTTTTGAATGATCTTCAGCAAAATTTTACTTGTGTGGGTTGTTAATGATATTGTTCGATAATTTCTGCATTCTGTTGAATCATCTTTCTTTGGAATGAGTACAAATATTGGTCTGTTCCAGTCATTTGGCCAGGTAGCTGTCTTCCAAATTTCTTGACATAAATGAATGAGCACCTCCAGTGCTTCATCAGTTTGTTGAAACATCTCAACTGCTATATTTATCAGATCATAATTACATTGTAAAAGTTGTCAAAAGATTTTTGGTTTTGCTATCCTAGTTACACTGCTTGTTTTTCTGAGGGGGAATAAAAAGAGATTCAGGGAGATTAACTAACTACGCTACTCCTTCCACGTTTATAATTTCTGCACTTCTGTAAGTATGTTATACTTTGATAAAAATGCTTTAACTAAAATAAGAGTATTATGGACCATTATATGCCTAACAAATAAATTCCTAGAACAATACAACATGCCAAAATTAGCACAAGAAAAATAGAGAATTGAACAGGTCAAGAAGTACTGAAGAAGGTAAAATGATAGTTATAGACTTCCCAACTTCCTTTCCAAAAAATCCCAGAGTCAAACTTTGAAGGAACATCCAAAGGAAACTGCACAGCTCATTTATGAGGCTAATGTATTTTATACTCCAAAACCAGATAAAGATGATACAAGGAAGGAAAATAAGAAACCAATTTAATTATAAATAAAAATAGAAAACCCTAAATAAAATATTATCTATCCAGTTCTAACAGTGTGTTATAAAAACTACTGCATCATATTTAGGTGGGATATATCTTTGGAATGCAACATCAGAAAAAATTTGTGAATATAATTTACTACATCAGTGGACTTAAAGAGAAAAATTACATGATTATCTCAATCAATGTAGAAGAAACTATTTGATTACATTAAACGTCTATTTATGAGAAAGACTGTTAACAAATTAGGTAAAGAATGAAACATTTTTAACTCAGAAAACTAGAGAAAAAATACTTTAATTGAACTTTATTGCAATTCCATTAAGATTGGAAAAAACCAAAAGACACTCACTTTCACCACTACCATTTAACAAACATTATACTTGAGATTCTAGAAGGAACCCTGATGGCACACTAGTTAAGTGCTCAGCTACTAAGCAACAGGTTGGCAGTTTGAACTCACCAGTGGCTCCACCGGAGAAAAGCCATGGTAATTTGTTCCAGTAAAGATTACAGCTTAGGAAACCCTATGGGGCAGTTCTACTCAGGCCTATAGCATTGCTATGAGTCAGAATCAACTCGATGGCACACAACACCAGAGATTCAGGATAGCACTATAAGGAAAGGAAAAGAAATAAGAGATGTAAAGATTCCAGTGAAAGATAAAACTGTCATTATTTGAATATGATAGGATCATCTGTACAGAAAAAAGCAAACTAGTAGAATACAGAGAGTTCAGCAAGATTATCATTACAAAATCAACAGCATTTTCTACTCCAGCAGTAACCACTTAAAAATACAATGAAAATATCATCCACAGAAGAATAAAGTATATAAAAATAAATTTAACTAAGAACATGTAAGACTTCTATGAAGAAATGTTTAATTCTTTAATGGAGAGTTGGAAGACAATCTGAAGAAACGGAGAACTATTCCAGGTTCTTGAATGGGATGACAATATAAAGATGTTATTCCCTTAAAGTATAAATCCAAGCAATCTCAAATAAAATTCCAGTTGGATTTTTTGGAGAACCTCAAAAATTACTGTAATTTTTTTGTGAACCAGTAAATGGCTACAAATAACTGTATCAACCTTGAAAAAAAGGAGACATATGGGGAACTCATCCTATCACATAATAATACTTTCTAAAAACCCAGAGTAGGTAAAACATTGTGATATTGGTGTAAAAACTGAGAAATGGACCAATGGAACAAAATAGGAATATTTAAATAACTTTTTTCAGTGGATTCTCTTGGGGTTTTTTTTAGATCAGCTTATAACATCCAATTATAATAATTTTTCTGTACTCCCCAATATTCTAACATTTATTTCATCCTGTCATCTAATTGCACTGGTTAGAATAATGTTAAGTCATTGACGTGGTGGTGGGCCCTCATGTTTTACTTCTGGTTTGCAAATGGAATGCTTCTCTAACTTTTTACCAAAATGAATAATGCTACACATTGGTTTGAGGTATTTAATATATAATCCTGTAATGATGCATCCATTCATTCTCATTTTACTGAGTTTTTATTTTGAAAGAATATTAAATTTTATTAAATGCATTTTGGCATCTATTGAAATTACAGCCTAGAAAACCCTATAGAATAGTTCTACTCTGTTACATGGGGTTGCTACATGTCAAAATCAACTGGATGGCACCCAATAACAGCATCAAAAGAATCATAGGGTTTTTTTTTTTTTTCTCCTAGGAAATTTGAGTTTTGTTCATTAAAAAAATCGATATGTCTTTTAAGTCATTTTTAATCTACAGGTTCCCCTTTCATCTTTTTCTTATCATTTATCTATTTAAGAGTATGGTCTATTTGACCTAAAAAATTTCGTGCAGTCTGGATATTGCTAGTGGTACACTCAGGGTTCAGATCCGTATGTTCCTCTGTCTTCTTTATTCCTCGCAAGTTGATAGTCTGATCCAATCTGATCAGACTCAGATTTTATCCTTTGACAAAACTGTAGGTGGTGGTGTGTTCTTCATCATGAGACAAATAATGTCTATTATCTCTCTTTTTGTGATGTTAACCGCCATTGGGCTCATTACCCGTTGTTGCTGCTGTTGTTGTTAGGTGCTGTCAAGTTGGTTCTGATCCAGGACAAAACACAGCCCAATCCTGCTTCATCCTTGCATCGTTGCTATGTTTGAGCCCATTGTTGCAGCCACTGTGTCAATCCATCTCGTTGAAAGTCTTCCTCTTTTTTGCTGATCCTCTACTTTATCAAACATGATGTCCATCATTACCTAACCCCATTAATTCATTGGTCGTTGCAAAATAGTGGTATCCTAATGCTATTATTTCACTTCCACTTATTATCTGGAATAATGTTAGAAAAAGACACCTTCCTCATCTACTAATCTATTTGATTATCTAGTGGTACCCTGAATTATGTGGCATGAGAATAAAAAGGTTTAGCTTCACTTTGTCTCAACTGACACAGACTGACAACGATAATAATCATGACAACAACTAACATTTATTGAGTAATTATAGCAGGCATTATGCTAAGAACTTTACTTGCAACAATTTATTTAATCCACAAAGTGAAGTGGATTATTGTACCTGTTATATCCAGGAGAAAACTAAGCCTCAGAAGGATTAAGTAACCTGCCCAAGGTCACCCAGCTACTAAGTGCTGGGATGTAAATCCAGGTAGTTCTGGCACCAGAGGCCAGGATTTTAACCACCATGCTATACTATGTATACCTGGAGCTAGTTCTTACCACCCACAATATCTTCTCCACTTTGTCGCAGTAATAGACAGGACTTTGTGCAGGATGTACAAGACGCCTTTGAGTCTCACCACCCCTGGTGGCAAGCATAATTTTTGGCCTCCACACCCAGGTCTTGTTGCAAATAAAAGTTTGCCCTTCACAGCAGGGATTGCTTTGTGCTCTGCTGGCTGTGCCAGGGTCCTGAAGAGGTATGCATTCTGTGGAAATAAATAAAGACCACCCAAGTGAAAACAAATGGAGGCAATTTATTCTGAGCTTGTTATAGCGAGGGAGTCAGCCACCATTACTTGTATTCGGCAGAGACTCAAAGGCAGGCAGGGGAATGGGAAAGCTTTATAGTGAAAAAAGGCGGAGGCTTCAGGTATGATCTGGTTAGAGATTGTAGGTAGGGGGAAGCTGGAGGCCAGCTAACTAGAGGCAGGGAATCTAACTAGAGGCAGGGAATCTGTGTGCTTGGTTTAGGGAGCATATTTGACTTTTTCTGGTTGGTCCTGAGTTGGAAGTGAAGTCAAAAAACAGGGAAGCTATGACCACCCTGACAGGGAACACAACAGAGGGTCCTGGACAAAGCAGGAGAAAAATGTAGAACAGAATTTAAATTCATGTAAAAAGACCAGACTTAATGGTTTGACAGAGACTGGAAGAACCCCTGAAACTATGGCCCGCGGATGCTCTGTTAACCAAAAACCGAAACCATGCCTGAAGCCCACTCTTCAGACAAAGATTAGACAGGACTGTAAAACAAAAAGCAACACCCATGAGGAACGTGCTTCTTAGTTCAATCAGATAGACGAGGCCAAATGGGCAGCTCCTGTCCAAAAGCAGGACGAGAAGGCGGGGAGGGACAGGAACTGGTTGAGTGGGCACAGGGAAGCCAGGGTGGAAGGAGGAGTGTCTTGTCACATTGTGGGGATTGCAACGGATGTCACAAAACAATCTGTGTATAAATGTTTGAATGAGAAATTAACTTGAGCTGTAAACTTTCACCTAAAGCACAATAATGAAAAAAAAAGGGGGGAACCGGAAGTCACTGACCAAGTCTTCATCATTCTGGCAGGATTGCTGCTGCTGCTGCTACTACTACGCGGCCACTTCTCCTACCGCCGCTCTCTGACTGCTCCTGCCTCACGGCCACTTCTGCTACCGCCGCTCTATGACTGCTCCTGCCTCACGGTCACTTCTCCTACCGCCGCTCTCTGACTGCTCCTGCCTCACGGCCACTTCTCCTACCGCCGCTCTACTAGTACTACTACTACACTACTACTTCTACTACTACTATACTACTACTAGTAGTAGTGTATTCTAAGAAATTAACTTACTTAACCCTCAAACAGCTCTGTGAAATAAGTATTTATAATGTCCATTTTCCAGATGAGGAAACCAAAACCAAGAGGGAACAATTTGCCCTAGGTCATGCATCTAGTTAGTAGCAGAGCTGGAATTTGAACCCTCGCAATCTAGCCTAAGAAGCCCTGCCCTTAAACCGTGCTGCCCCAATTCATTTCAAAACTAAAACATGGCTGTTGGAACCCAGCTGCACTAATTGGAAAATAGTGTCCAAGTATGGGGGTGGAAGCATAGACCTGCTCTCTTTACCATTGACCTGAAGTCTCAGGTCCATCCCTGGCCTCCCATTCACAGAGGGAGGTCACTGTCTGCTCTGAGGACAGCTGGCCTGAGAGTAGGAGAGACATTGTTGAAATAACTGCAGGCATTAGAAAAGACTAAGGGAGATTGTTTCTGGGCTCAAATAGTTTAAGGCTGTCACTAGGTGGAGGGAGTCTACCTCTCCTGGAGTCAGGGCCCGTGTGCAGCAGTCACAGGGAGGCAGATTCCAGATGAAAGTCAGGGAGAACCTCTTCAGAGTTAAAGATTTTAAGAGCAAAATGGGCTTCCAGGTAAGGTGGTGAGTTCCACAACAAAGAGAGGAAACAAAGACAAGACAAGTTGTTATCTAGACAAAAAAAACCAAACCCAAACTCGTTGCCCCTCAAGTTGATTCTGACTCATAGCAACCCTATAGGACAGGGTAGAACTGCCCCACAGAGTTTCCAAGGAGCGCCTGGTGGATTTGAATTGCTGATCTTTTGGTTAGCAGCCATAGCACTATGCCACCAAGGTTTCTGTTATCTAGACAGGTATGCTCAGAAGTTCATTTCCGAATGGAAAGGGGTGAATAGACTAGTTTGAATCTAAGATACTTCTAGCTCTGAGTAGTGGGGCTAGGACTTTGGTCAGAGAGAGGTGGGCTGAGGAATCTTCCCCACCCCCACCAAAAACAGGAAGGGAGAAGGAAGGAAGAGGGAAGAGGAAATGGGGTGACTGAGGAGAAGGAGGAAGAATCCGGCTTGTTCTTTGTAAACAACACTCATCTCCCAAGGCCCTTGCTTTTAGGTATTGGCATTGGAGCAATTAACCCATGTTCATCTTAATAAGCTGTCTTGGGATTGCCTCCTCAAAGCCTCTCCAAACTGACAAATAGGCCTGATATGGGTCCTTACTCAACCCCTTCCTTCCAGAGTCTGAGGCTCAGGCTTCAGCTCTCAGGTTCTCCAGCCTCAAAGGGGCACCCACAGCCTTACTTCCATCTCCTCTTTTACAGGGACCAAAGATCCAGGCACCAATTCACCTGCTTCCCACCTTTACCCTGTTCCAGCCAGCTACGAGTTTCAAAACCCTATTCAGAAAACGATGTCTTTAGGATCCTTTATGTCCTGGCTGGGTTTTCATGGAATGGAGGAGAAGATTGGAGACCACAGAACCAGTGATCTCTGAGGGCAGCACAGAGCAGCCGGGTAAGGTCTGGGCTCTCAGGCTCACTCGCTCACTCTTTTCTCTCTCGTGCTTTCGTTTCTTCTCCGCTCTCTTCTCTATTATCTCTCTGTCACAAACCTACTCACACTCTTTGGAAAGTCTTCCTACACTCTAACCCCTTAGTGTCTAAAGGAAATGTAACAATCTTCCTATCTTTTAGCACTCTGCAATTTTCAAAGTGCTTTCACACACCCTGTTGCGTGTGATTCTCACAACCTCCAAGAAGGGCTTTGTTGGTGAGATGAGGAGGCCCAGGGGGTTGTGTGGCCTAGTCAAGGTCATACAGCTAGGGAGCAACAGAGAAGGTGCTAACACTCAATTTTGCAATGCCAATTTTGGGCCCTTTCACCTAAACCACCCCAACCTCCTGTCCCCTCCCCACCCAGCCACACAACAGAGGGGCTTGTGTCTCTCAGGCCCCCTGACCATACAAGCGTCCAGAATTTAGTGACTCTTACAGACTAGAGAAGTGCTTTCCAAAGGAGAAGATCAGAATCACCCAGTGCTTGTTAAAAAGGATTTGGTTCTTATACCAGAGCTACTGAACTGTATTTTAAAGTAGGGGGCCCTGGAAGTCTTTTTTTAAGTGAACATCACATTTGATTCTGGTGCACGCTAAAGCGTGGGAGGCGCTTGCCTTGAGGCCTGGAAGCAGATGGGTCAATGTCCCTGATTGTCCTCCGGCTTTAGGCCCTGTTGGCTGCCTGCTACCCTCTCTCCTGAAGTCCAGGCACCAGGCTGATTAGAGCATAGATCTGGAAGGCAGAAGAAGGAGTTCAAATCCTGGCTACATAACTTATTCATTGAGTGACTTTGGGAACCTCATTAACTTTCTAAGCCTCAGTCTCTTCATCTACAAAGTGGGATAATAGAACCAAATAGTGCTGGAGTACAGATTAAATGAGTTAATATATATAAAGTGCTTAGCACAATATCTGACCAAGTACTCAGTAAAGGGTAGTGGTTTTCTCAAAAGCAGTTGTATGTGTTAAGCTGGGGTTTGAACATGAACTTCTGACTCAAAATCTCCTTCCACTCTACCACCAGCACTGGATATCTAGAATTCAACTCTGTAAATTGATTCCACTCATTTGCAGAATAATGCTGAGCCTGGAACTCCAAATCTCTTTGCTTTCCTGGGTTGCTCATATTTCCGACATCAACATTTGTTTATCCTGCTGCTACTTCACCTTCATCATGTTCTGGAATCTATTTGTGGTGGAGGTTCCACACTTCCTGGCACAGTATTGCAAACAGCTGTATGTTTATCCGTATGGTCTGTTATTTATTTAGGCTCTTAGGCTTGTGACGCTTCCCTATTCATTCATCGTGATAGCATGAAACACATAATAATCTATACAGTTCAGTCCAACCCTCATTTATTGATCCTGACGCTGTCCCTGGTGCTGTGTGAGGTCCTGAGGACACAGTAATGAAAATTCTATTGTTCTCAAGGCTCTCACGGTCCTGCATGGGATAGGGACAATCATAAAAGAATGTAAAGACCAAGAAACATGCAGAGGCTGCAGTGGTTACCTCTGGGGGTGGGGGAGATGCTACCAGGAGGAGATGCTTGAGTGGAAGCTACAATAGGTCTTTCCAGACTGATAACGGAAGGTTGGGATGGCATTCGGCCAAAAGAAAGGAACAGCCTTTGTGAAGGACAGGAGACAAGCCATTTGTGGCATTCTAGAAAAACACAGGCAGCAGGGCATTGCTGGAGGAGACAGTGCGAAGTGAGGGGAGCAGGGAGTCCACTGGGGATGAGGTATCCTGGGGCCTTGATCACCTGGCCACAAGTTTGGTCTTTACTCTGGAGGAAATGGAGGCTTAGGTGCTATAGGGGAGATGGATAATCAGATTTGTAATGACAGCATGGGATGCTCAACCAGTGCCAAGCATTTTACACGCACTTCCTCCTTTCATCCTCACAATGACACCAAGGGGTAGTATCACTAGGATCACGTACGGGTAAACTGCGTGTGTTCTATTTTGTTGTGTAAGAGTAAACTGAGTTTTTAATTTAATAGTTATTATGACCATCTTTCTGAGTATAAATGAATATATATATATAACTCATCGTTTTTGATAGCTTCAGAGTGTTTCATTAATATACTGGAGTATGCAATATTTAAATAGCTTTATTGAGATGAAATTCAATACCACCAAATTCACCCATTTTAAGTGCACAATTCAGTGGTTTTAGTATATTTATAGAATTGTGCAACCATCACCACATTCTAATTTTAGAACATTTTCGTTACCTCGATAACAAACTCTGTCCCCTTTAGCAGTCTCTCCTCATTTTCTTGAACCCTTCCAGCCCTAGGCAACCACCAATCTACTTTCTGCCTTATGGATCTGTCTATTCTGTAATTTCTTTCACCAAATCTCTAATGCTGAATGTTCGGGCTGTTTTGAAATTTTTTTTTGAACTATTATTAACAAGGTTCTACAAAACATATACTAATACTTTTTTTTTTACAATTTGTCTGACTATGTTCTTAAGATAAATTTCTAGAATTAGAATCGCTCAGTCAAAAACATGTCTTTTTTTAAAAGCGCTTATGAAATATATTGCCAAATGGCCTGCAGTTCTACCAGTTTATATTGACTCTATGAATATATTAAAGTGACTCTTTATCCACATCCAATGATAAGTAGTGATATTATATACTGTTTCTTAAAAGCTTTGTGCCTGTGAGAATTGTACGTTCATGTCTGCTGCCATTTTCTTATCATGGGTTGGCAATTTCTATTATTTGCTTAAAAGAGTTCTTTTTATATCAAGCCAATTAACCTTTTGTCTATCGTATGCTATTATGATATATATAATAATACGTAGGTAGTATTATTCCTGTTTTGTCACTTGTTTTTCATTTGTTTTATGATACGGGAAAGGATTTCATTTTCATGAATTGAAATGTGGCAGAATTTTTAAATTATGATTTCTCATTGTGATGCCATTGTTATGAAGAATTTTTCCACATCAAGATTATATATATATATATGAAATCTCTGGCTCTGTGTATCTGTCAGTCCGTAATACTTAATGTAGAAGAAGAAAACAAAGGTGATAAATATTTTCTTCCCTTCTAAAAAATCCCACTACAAATGTAAAAAATAATTAAAAATACAACTTTGCTAAACAGGAACAGGTGATATCACAGGCCAGGAACTTTGAGGAATTTTTGGATGACATGGACATAGAACAATGGAATTAGATTGAGGGACAAGCTATAAGGTGCCAAAGAGCCTATGGATTCAGCACAGGCAAAGACGGGGCTGCAGGGGAAAAAGTGGGTGATTCTCCTCAATAAGGTGCCGGAAAACGAGCAAGTGGAGAACAGCAGGGCCTGGGGACAAGAACCATCTGGGACAGAGTGAAGGGCAAGTTGAAATATTCCAGGAACAGTCACAGGGCACAGAGGAAGGAGCTGGCTGCAGCTTCCATCCCGTGGTTCGCTGTAAGGAAGATAATGGGGAGCTGAGAAAAGCTGTGGGCGGGAGGGAGAACAGGTGCAGCGTCCTGGAGACTTTCAGGCCCGTCAGTGCATGGAGGGAGGAGAGCAGGGAACCAGTGGTACAAGCATGGGGTGCCCTAATGCCTGGTCTCCAGCTTCTCCTTCATCACATCCCATCTCTTACCTTTTCACTCATCATCTTTACCTCTTTATTCTTTTCCTTTGTGTTCTGGGGGGAATTTTTGGACTTGATATTCTAAGTAATCAATTCTGTTTTCTGCTGTAAATTCCAAACTGTCACTACTTCATCACATTTTAAAATTTAGTGGTCTTATTTTGCACCCCAAAGCAAGCTTTCTTGATAGTGGATTGGTTTCTTTAATAGATGCAATATCTTCCTGAGATTTAGTTCATGAATTATTATTTTTTGTTTATTTATTTTCTCCTTTTTCATAACGAAGGAGCCCTGGTTGCACAGTGGTTGGCTTGGCTGCTAACTTAAAGTTCAGCAGTTTGAAGCTGCCAGTCTATCTGCTGGAGAAAGATGTGGCAGTCTGCTTCCCTAAACATGACAGCCTTGAAAACGCTATTGGGCAGTTCTACTCTGTCCTATAGGGTTGCTATGAGTCAGAATTGACTCGATGGCAGTGGGTTTGGGTTTTTTTTCATAAAGCAAGTCTTCTGCATAAGAGGATTTTTTGTCTGATTATTTAGAGCATGCCCTTCTTTCAGACTATGGAGTCTGTTCAAATGACTGGTATTTTAATCTGTCTGTTCATTTTCAAAGAGGCGGGTGATATCTTTTTTTTTTTGAGGAGATGGGGCAAAGTTCTTTAAAATAAAATGTTAATTATAGATCTAATATAGTTATAGTATAAATTCCAAGAGATGTAAAGAAAT
>NW_004443976.1:16531979-16562209 GCF_000243295.1 Trichechus manatus latirostris | reverse complement strand
GTGCTGTTATTCTCACTTAAGATGAAGGCTTACAGAACAAAATAGTTTCTCATTTAACAGTTACTACAAATGTTGCCCTATGACAATGGTTCACAATCTAGGGACACATAACTTAAATTGAAAAATGCACTCTTCACCAGGTAAATCAGTGAGGGGAAAAAAAACCATTGAATAGAGCTTGGTAAATTTTTAAATTTTAAGATTAAAGAAAAAAATTACACAGGCAGAAACACAAGGACATTCTCCAAGAAAAATCTAGGTAATAAATGAAAACACTGACCTGGAGAATGTTCCCCAGCACATTGCTGAGGGAATAAAATGAGTGAATGAAAAACTGGAGGTGTGTTCCCCAGGATGTTACCAGGGTTGCTGTAGCAGAATTTGGGATGCTATTTATTTTCTATTAAAATTTGTCTGCATTGCTTGAATTATTCATACGGGAAATTTTTTGTTTATAACCAACAGATTGCAATATAGTATAGTGCTATTTTTATTTATAAAAAAAATCCGTAGAATATCTTTAAAATTTTGTATCATAAGCTATTGAAGAAATGTAAACAAATTCCAAATACTAGAAATTGACGAGTGAGTATAAGTTTAATATGGAACCTAACGCAAGCCAGATCATACCAAAACGTTGATAAGAATGGCACACACAAAAAAGAAACTGTAGACCAACCTCATTTACAAATATGACTACAAAAACCTAAATAAAACATTAGCAAATCCATTTCAGTAATTTACACCAGAAATGCAAGTATGCTTCAGTATTAGGAAAGCTATTCATATAATTTAAAGTGATCGACTGCTAACCAAAACGTCGGTGGTTCGAAACCACGAGCAGCTGTGAGGGAGAAAGATGTGGCAGTCTGCTTCTGTAGAGATTTACAGCCTTGGAAACCCTATAGGGTCACTGGGAGTCAGAATCAACTCGACGGCAATGGGTTACGGCGGTGACTGTTTGTATAATATATCTTGATAGGCACTGAAAAAACTTCTGATTAAAAATGCAACAGCCATACATGATTTTAAAAATACAAATACAAGACAAAATGCAAATAGAGGAGTTGCTTAATGTATACACCCTCTTCTACCTAAAACCCTTTAAGGCTCTTTTGCACTTAGAGTAACATTTAAAAACCTGAACAAGGCTCTCTAGGACCTCGCTCCTACTTACTGCACAACCTCATAACTCACCACTGTCCTTTTCACTCCAGCCATACTGGCCAGTGTAGTTCCTTAAACACAACAAGAGCTTTCCCACCTCAGAGCCTTTGCACCTGCAACTCTCTCTGCGATACTCTTTGCTCAGCACTTCACAAGACTGGCTCTTCTTATTCTTCACTTCTCAACTGAAAAGACACCAAAATTTAAACAGTGGGTATCCATCTCTACATGGTGGAATTAAATCTAATCTATTTATATGTTCTCTTTTATTTTTTGGATTAAAAAAATTTTTATTCCACATATATTAGGTTTTCAAAAAGAAAAAAAGACACGATAAACTGTTTTATTCTTTAATGCGTTTGAAATGTCTTTGGTAAGATACAAAATAATGATCTAACCTTTTCATCAAATAATTAGACAGCTCTCCCAATGCCATTTATTGAATAATGCAAACTTTGCCTGCTGATTTAAAGTTCTACCAGAAGAATCCACTAAATCCCACATGTACATGGGTCTGTTTCTGAAGATTCTATCCTGCTCTATTGATCTGCCCGTTCTAGCACTAGTACCTTGCTGTTTTAGAGTTCTTGATATTTGGCAGCAATTGTCCCCTTGTTGTTAGCTGCTGTTGAGTTGGCCCCCAACTCATGGCAGCCCCATGCACAAAGGGATTTGACCGAAGTGATTCATAGGGTTTTCACTGGCTGATTTTTTGAAAGTAGATTGCCAGAACTTTCTTCCTAGTTTATCTTAGTCTGGAAGCTCTGCTGAAACTTGTTCAGCATCATAGCAATACGCAATCCTCCACTGACAGATGGGTGGCAGCTGCACTTGTGGTTCATTGGTCAGGAATCGAACCCGAGTCTGCTGCATGGAAGGTGAGAATTCTACCACTGAATTACCACTGCCCCAAGTGTTCCCTTTTTACTTTCTTTTTCAACATTTTGCTAGTTTATTTTCAAGCTTACTTTTAGATGAAATATAGAAGAGTTTTTGTTTCCACAAAACAGTTAGGATTGTTAGTTTGAATAGGTTACATTTTACATCAATTCAGAAGACTATGCACATTTGCAATATTTCATCTTTCTACCTAGAATACCTATTATATCCATTTATAAATGTTTATCTGACACCCCTCTGAAGAATTTGAAGTTTCTGCCTGATTCTTGTTAACGTCTTAAGGTTTAGATTAGATTATTGATAATGTGGATGGGATTGTTTTCCATTATATTTTAGCCTTATTATTTCTGATTATTGTTTACAGATTATAAGAATAAGCAATATTTAGTGAGTGGTCACTGCAAGTCACTCTTTGTGTTAAGTACTTTATTACTTTAATTTTATCCTCACCTAAATCCAGTTTTCACATAAAGAAACCAAGTCTCAAAGAGCTTAGGTAACCTGCTGGAGGTTTCACAGCTCGTAAACGGCAGAGCTCAGGCTTGGCTTCAAACATTCTGACAGGACAGCCTTAATCACTGTGCTAAGGCTTACTGGGAACATTATTAGTTTTGGTTCTAAGCATTTTATAATTGGCCACCTTACCGAGTTCTCTTTTTATATCTAATAGTGTTCCAGTTAATTCTCTTTGGTTTTCCAAATACATCATCATATCAGCAAATAATGGCAATTTTTCTGTCTCCTTTCCCATATTTTTCCTTTTCCCCCTTTGTTCAATTATACAATATCCATTTCTTAGAATGCATACACCTGTTTTAAATATCATTGTAAGATCTATAAAATCTCATAACATGTACAGGCAATGCATAATCTTTAAACACTTCTGCAGGTATTGTAAAATAAGATTATGATAGGATTAAGAATAAAACATAGACGTTAATCCTCTAATATAGAGTATGCAAGATTAGAAGTTGATTTTAATGAGTAAGTTGCATAAAGAACTTCCATTTTATGTTTTTGTGTATGTTATTTTCTTGCTTACATGAAAAATTATAAAGTCTAGTTTAAGACATTTTTAATTCTAAGAAAATTTGATTTGGTTTATCTGAATGTCCTTATTCAATTGAGGGCACTTGGTAAACATTTGCTGGTGCTAATGTTGCAGACTGTTGGGGAACATGTATGGAGACAACCAGACTGGGGCCTTTGAGTTCCTGCTTGTTGGGCTCTCGGAGAAGCCCGAGCAGCAGCGAATCCTGTTTTGGATGTTCCTGTCCATGTACCTGGTCACGGTGGTGGGAAATGTGCTCATCATCCTGGCCATCGGCTCTGACTCCCGCCTGCACACTCCCATGTACTTTTTCCTGGCCAACCTCTCCTTCACCGACCTTTTCTTTGTCACCAACACAATCCCCAAGATGCTGGTGAACCTTCAGTCTCAGAACAAAGCCATCTCCTACACGGGGTGCCTGACACAGCTCTACTTCTTGGTCTCCTTGGTGGCTCTAGACAACCTCATCCTGGCTGCAATGGCCTATGACCGCTATGTGGCCATCTGCCGCCCCCTCTACTACGCCACAGCCGTGAGCCCTGGCCTCTGTATCCTGCTCCTGGCCTTGTGTTGGGTCTTCTCTGTCCTCTATGGCCTCATCCATACCCTCCTCATGACCAGAGTGACCTTCTGTGGGTCCCAGGAGATCCACTACATCTTCTGTGAGATGTATGTCCTGCTGAGGCTTGCGTGTGTTAGCATCCAGGTCAATCACACAGTGCTGATTGCCACCGGCTGCTTCATCTTCCTCACTCCCTTAGGGTTCATGATTGTCTCCTATGTCAGGATTGTCAGAGCCATCCTCCGAATACCTTCAGTCACTGGAAAGTACAAAGCCTTCTCGACTTGTGCTTCCCATCTGGCTGTGGTCTTTCTTTTCTATGGGACACTTGGTATGGTATATCTGCAGCCCCTCCACACCTACTCCAAGAAGGACTCGGTGGCCACAGTGATGTACGCCATGGTGACACCCATGATGAACCCTTTCATCTACAGCCTGAGGAACAAGGACATGCATAGGGCTCTAGGAAAACTCTTCCTTGGGAAAGCTTTTCAGAAGTTGACATAAGAGTAATTTTGGAAAGAGGGCATTGAAATGGAGACCAGGAATTCCCACCACCATGTGCAAAGCATTAGCTTGTGGAGTTCACAGGAGTGGTTAGGCCATAGATCCAGCTCAGAATGAGTTTATAGATCTGCAGTGAAGAAAAGACATGTACACATAACCTAATGTCCCCTGGACCTCACCTGCCCTGGCAATAAATAATAACCGACTCGACTGCAAAGAGTTTTAATACTTTTACCAGAATTCCACAGGATCAAATCTTTCAACTTGCTTGACCATAGGACCACCTTATCAAAATACACCCAGTTATTATGGCAATGGATATTGGTGATGGTTTTACAGTATGATTGGTGTAATGGGTTTCAGTGAATTGTACAAGTGAAAAATGTTGAATTGGCTAATGTTGTGTTACCTATATTTTTACAACAATTAAAAGAAAGAGAGATAAAAAATATACCCATTTATGTTTTGGGAAATGTTCCTGGGTAAAGCAAAGGGTTTGCACTCGGTCACTAAACAAAAGGTTGGTGGTTCAAACCCACCCGGCAGCACTGCGGAAGAAAGTCCTGGTGATATGCTTCTGAAAGGTCACAGCCTTGAAAACCCTATGGAGGGCAGTCCTACTCTAAAAAACGTGGGGTTGCCATGAGCTGGAACTGACTTGTAGGCAATGGGTTATATTTTGGGTTGTCTCACATGTTCTTTAGCACATGTGCACTCAAGTTTCCTGAGCTCTGGCCTTCTCTATGAAGCCTGTTGCCTGAAAGCCATTTGGAGAAAGTGCCCTGGGTGAGAGTGCCCCTTTCCTGAGGCTCTGCTGGGCACAGCTCCCGCTGCTTCAATGCTGACCCACACTCCATCTGGACACAGATCTTGTGGTCCAGGCAGAAATTGCAAGAATGTCCCTCTCCTTTCCTCTGTGTTGCTTTTTGTCCTTCCAGCCCCAAAGCAATATTGCCTGTACCTTTCTCCTGCATTCCTTCTTTCTGTGGGAAGTCAGATCTTGCCTCTGGGCGGCCCGTACTATCTTTAATTTCTGTGACTCCTCACCTTCCATCTTCCCTGCATACAATCACTCCATCCTCCGTCCAAAACAAAACCCTTGGGCATATCAATCCTTGCTCTGAGTCGGGGTGGGAGAGGAACAGTAGGGGAGGAGGAGGTGGTTATTGTGTGAGACCCACAGGTCTCGTCTCTGCTTAGGTTCAGCAAGTCCCATAAAAATGCAATAGATTATGGCAATGATAATCATTGGGCTCTGGTGATTTGAAAGAAGGAGAGATCATTTGCAGATAGACGACTTAGCATAGGTAGCATTTGACTCCACTTTGAAGGACAGGTGGAATTGAATTGATTTGATATTCATTCATTCAATTCATATTGTCTGAGTTCCTAGTAGGGACCTCAAACTGGGTTGCAGAGATGAATCAGGAGCTCACAGTCTATTGGAGAAGAAGGCAATTGCAATGCAATGTCATGCCTGCAATGGTTTGCTCTGGACAGGACATTAGGGGAGTACAAAGGAGGAAAGCCTGGCCTGGCTTGTTAATGGTGGAAGGTTTAGGAAGGCTTGCTTGATGTGGTGACCACTGAGGCTTATAGAATGCAGCAGCGTCACCCCGGAAAAGCAGGCAGGGCAAGGAAAGGCCATTCCTGGGTGGGGGGGAATGGTCTAGAGGTGGGTGCACACATTTTGGGAGGAAACAGCCTGGGATGATATTCCAGCTGTACCTGTCACTAGTGTATTCTTGAAAGTCACCTCATTTCTCACCTTGTTTTCTCATCTGTAAACTGAGAGAGCTTGCCGGTTTGAGTCTACCCAGAGGTGCCTCAGAAGACAGGCCTGGTGATCTATTTCTGAAAAATCAGTCATTGAAAACCCTGTGCAGCACAGTTCTACTCTGACACACATGGGGCCACCGTGAGTCCACTTGACGGCAACTGGTTTAATAGCATCATTTACCTACCTCTGGAGTTGCTGTTGAGAATTCAGTGAGATAATATGTGAAAGCCCTTAGCCGAGTGGCTGGCCCATAGTAAGCGCTATTGTTATTAAGCAGAGACAGTTGGGCAAAGGCAGAAAAGTCTGAGGTGTGAGAGGAACTTCCTAGTTGAGTGTTTTTTGTAAGACAAGAAGCAGAGAGGGATGAAGCTGACAAGGTAGATGGGGAGAGATTTTAAACGGCCGCCAACGCCATGTTAAGGAGCTTGGAGTATATTCTGTGGTTAATGAGATGCCATTAAATGTTTATTCATTTTAACTTTAATTATTTTTATTAAACAATATCCATTTGTTGTAGAAATATTAGTATTACAAATTAGCCAAATCACCTGTATTTTCACCATCCAAAGACAACTACTATTTGCATTTGGTATAAATTCTAAACTTTGGTCTCTGTTAAATACATGTCTTTTCAAAATGAATTCAAATTGTTTTGAAACTTTTCTGTTTTTACTTAACAATAGTATCATCTTTCCATGTTACTACTCAACTACATTATTACTGAATGTCTGTGTAGTATTCCAGTATTCAATTTAATGAATATATCACAATTTCTTTTAAAAAAATTTTCTATCCAATATTTAGTTGTTTTCAGTCTTTCCCACGGTGTGCAACATGGCGGTAAATGTTTTGTATGTACATCTTTTTTTCACTTCTCTGATTATTTCCTCAGGGGAAACTCCTGAAGTTGAATTCCTAGGCCAGAAGTTTTTATTTACAGGGCCTTTGATACATTTTCCTCAAAGAGCCCTCCACAAAGTTTGTACCAATCTACAATTTGCTTTGCCAGACGGTGAAGGACAGGAAACTCCAGGAACTTTCAAGGACAATAAGCAAAAGTTAACACTGTGCTTCTTTAGCAACATTGCTCTAGTGAACATGGTACTAAACAGGGGAGTTGGACTGGGTTTCTGGTATCTTAAAAAAAAAAAAAGCAGAGAACCAGTAAAAAATAAGCCGTACCCTCTGACATTTCAACCTGGGGTGAGCTATGACCCAGAGGAAGAAGCCTGCCCATCTCCCGTCAGAACCAGAGGATGGCACTAGAAAAGGAGGGACTGGTCCCAGGCTGCTGCTGCTGCAGGGGGTGTATCATACCCTGCCTAGTAGGATGGTGGGGGTCCACAAGGAGTCACTTCCTCTATGTCCATCCAGAAGGGAGGACTGTGGAGTACCCTGCCTTGAACAAAGGAGGTGAAAAAGAGGGGAATTGACAGCCAGGGCCTCTGCTTTCTTCTTTGTCTTCTTTACCCCAATAAATATAACTTTTTTTTTACATTGTTCTTTACCTTGATTTTTTTTAAGGCTCACTGGTGGCACAGTGGTTAAAGTGCTTGGCTGCTAAACAAAAGGTCGGTGGTTCGAACCCACCAGGGCTCTGGGGGAGAAAGATGTGGCAGTCTGCTTCTATAAAGATTTACAGCTTTGGAAACCCTATGTAAGCAGTTCCACTCTGTCCTATAGGGTTGCTATGAGTCGGAATTGACTCAAACGGCAGTGGGTTTAGTTGTTGTTTTTTTTTTTTTGGGGGGGTGGGGAGGTTTTATATAAATATACATATATAGACAGAGACAGAAACAGAGTCAGAGAGACAGAGACAGAGAAGCCCTGATGGCACAGTGGTTAAAGCACTGGGCTGCTAACTGAAAGGTCAGCAGTTCAAACCCACCAGCCACTCTGTGGGAGGAAGATGTGGCAGTTAACTTTCCTAAAGATTACAGCCTTAGAAACCCTACATGGCAGTTCTACTCTGTCCTATCGGATCGCTGTGAGTTAAAATCAACTCAATGCAGTGGGTTTATATATAGTCACAACGTTTGCCAATTCAACATTTTTTTTTTTATGTATAATTCAGAGACACCAATTACATCAATCACGTACAACCATCTCCAGCCAAAGTTTCCGTCACTATGAACAGATACTCAACGCTTCCTAAACAATGACTCTCCCTGCCCCTGGAAGAGACAACTTTCAGTGCAGTCAGTGAGACGGAGGCAGAATATGCAGACCATGCTGTTACTGGACCTCCAGGTCTCGCTCGGCCACACACTGAGACACGAGTCTGGTGAAAGCCAAGCAAAGAAGCACACCAGGACCTGTGGCCAAAATGGCTCTCCAATTAGCAGGCACAGGGGTTTATATGGGGAGGAAAACAGAGTAGGAGGCTCTTCTTCAGGGCGTGTTCAGGAACGGTGTATCAGGATTGGTGGACAACGTCTATGACATGAGCGATGTAATCGGGTCGGCGCATCCGCACTGGGGTTCAGGGTTCAGAAAATTGCCGTTGGCGAAGGAAAATGGCAGCTTAGCTCCTCCCAGCCCCCGTGTCGGCAACATCTCTGTGATAAGTCACCGGGAGGACAAGTTGAGGTTCTTTGCGCATGCGGGCGTTGTTCTGTGCCTGCGCGGGCACCTCAGACTATTTTTGTCTGGTATTTGCCCCCAGCCGCTTATTTTTCACTCTCGCGGTTTCTCTTGGAACTAGAATGAGGAAATCATAATGTGTAGTCTGGCCGCCATCTGGTGATTGCCCGTCTCAATGCTGTCTAATTTTAATCTGGATTCTAGACTAACAGCTATGTTTTTTGAGGAAAAACATGTTTTTCTTCGGTGATCAAAACCAGGATGTGCAACCATATGACCCAAGGGATCTTGACCAAATGACCATCTGCACCCCTCGAAATACACGTACTTAGGAAGAGTGTTGTCTGGGTGCTGTTGCCAACAAGGTATTTTTGCAAGAAAACACGTGTAAGCATCTTGTGACCATGTTGTAAGTATCCTGTGAAACTATCTGTAATGACTATTAATAATCAGTTACCACTCAGAGTGTGGTTATTATAATATTCATTGATTTTCCTGTAATTGTCCTCCCTATGGTTTGGTTCTTCTTTTTACCCCATAAGAATATTTGTATAACAAAATTGCCCTGGGACTACCTGGTTCCATTCTCAATGGGCTACGTCGTTCCCCAATTGCAATTGTTTTAAACCTTTAATAAACCTTTCTATTTTAACTTGAAACAGTGTGCAAGTTTTCTCTACAACACCACTAATAGACTTTGATCTCTATATGTTTGCCTATTCTAGATGTTTCACCTAAGTGGGATCATACACTATTTGCCCTTTTGTGTGTTACATATTTCACTCAGTATAAAGTTTTCAAGGTTCATCCATGTTTTAGCAGATACCAGGACTTCATTCTCTTTATGACTGAGTAATAGTGCATTGTCAAGAAATCAAGCAATGGGCAAATCTGCTGCAAAAGACCTCTTTAAAATATTAAAAAGCAAAGGTGTCACTTTGAGGACTAAGTGTGCCTGACTCATGCCATGATATTTTCAACTGCCTCATATGCATGAGGAAGCTGGACAATGAATAAGGAAGACCAAAGGAGAACTCATGCCTTTGAATGATGGTGTTGGTAAAGAATACTGAATATACCATGGACTGCCAGAAGAATGAGCAAATCTGTCCTGCAGGAAGTGCAGCCAGAATGCTCCTTAGAAGCGAGGATGGTGAGACTGTCTCATATACATTGGACATATTATCAGAAGGGACCGGTCCCTGGAGAAGGACATCATGCTTGGTAAAGTAGAGGGTCAGCAAAAGAGAGGAAGACCCTAGACAAGATGGATTGACACAGTGGCTGCAATGATGGGCTCAAGCATAGCAAAGATTATGAAGACGGCGTAGGATCAGGCAGTGTTTCATTCTGTTGTACATAGATGGGGTCGCTATGAGTTGGAACCCACTCCATGGCACCTAACAACAACAACTATAGTGCATTGTATGTATGTACCATTTTGTTTATCTATTTATCTGTTGATGGGCATTTAGGTTGTTTTGCCTTTTGACTATTGTGAATAGTACTGCAATGAACTTTGGTGCATATATGTGTTGTTTCTTTCAAGTCCCTTGAGTATGTATCTAGGAGTGGAATTGCTGGGCCATTGAAGCCCTGGTGGCACAGTGGTTAAGAGCTTGGCTACTAACCAAAAGGTCAGCAGTTCAAACCCACCAGTCGCTCCTT
Source organism: Trichechus manatus latirostris (assembly GCF_000243295.1). Lineage (NCBI taxonomy): Eukaryota > Metazoa > Chordata > Mammalia > Sirenia > Trichechidae > Trichechus > Trichechus manatus. The sequence goes on along the minus strand of NW_004443976.1, from coordinate 16,551,991 downwards.
GGAAACCCTATGGGGCAGTTCTACTCTGTACTATAGGGTCAGTATGAGTGTGAATTGACTTAAAGGCAACGAGTCTTATGGTAATTCTATGTTCAAGTTTTTGCGGAATCACCAAACTGTTTTCCACAGTGGTCGTACCATTTTACATTCCCACCATAATGGATGAGGGTTCCAATTTCTCCACATCCTCACCGACATTTTTGTTTAATTTTCAGAATAGATAAAGAACTCATACAATTTAACAATGAAAAGGCAAATAACCCAATTAAAAAAATTGAACAAAGATTTGTGTAGACGTTTCACCAAAGAAGATGTACAAATGGCCGACAAACACATGAAAATAATGCTCAACATCATTAACCATTCTGATAGGGAGGTGCAACTCAAAACCACAGTGAGATACAACTTCACCTCCACTGGGATGACTAAGATTTTAAAAAAAAAAAAGGAAAAATAGTGCTTAATTTGACCCTTGGAGTTGTGTCAGATTGTGACAAACTGTTGCTACTGCAGGGCATTGAGGCATTTTCCCCATAGATTAGTGAAAATGTCTAACACCTAAGCTATGGTTACATGTCCTGAGGAGAAGAAGACCAAGATGTGTTGAGCTCAACTGAAAGCAAATGACCACAATGGACCCTGAGGCCACGCATCTTCCCCAAGGCTGCAGTATTAGTGTAAAAAGGTGATATCCAGTCTGCAACTGACAGGAAGAAGGCAGGTGGAAACAAGGAAGGTCTTCTATATTTTTGTTAGAGTACAATTTTTTTTTAAGAAGGTATTTCTTTAATACTACCTCTGGTTTTGAGCCCCTAGTTCTCAGTTTCAGGAGCCCCTGTCTTATTGCTTTAACTAACTTAAGGCTATCTGGAACAATGACAATTTCCCCATGAACTAACCAACATTTTATGTTATCATTTTAATACTTTTTTGTTTATAATATAGATAAAAAATTTATTCCATTATTGTTTATTAAAATCAAAATATGAATTGCTCTGATGTAGTGATATTGAACATTTTCCTCTTATTTGATGGTCATCTGCATTTCTTTTTTTAATTGTTCTCATGAAATTTTTGTTAAATGGTCCTTGTGCATTGTTCAGTTTCTACGTTTCCACCTGAGAGTTGGTCTTAACTCTGACTGAATGTATATATATTCTGTCCTTTGTGCATTTTGACTGTTATATTGTTATCGGGTCGCCATTTAAAAATTTAATTTAAATATTATGAAATATTTAATATTTTACAAAGAATATATATATACGTGTGTGTGTGTGTGTTTACAAGGTATAAAGAATAATATAATAAACATCCATCTATCCACTGGGCAGTATGCCAAATAGAATGCAACCAGTGTCATCATCATGTGTAACATTTCTGAAAAATATTTTAATAAAGATGTTTGCATTTGGGGAAACAAGAGAAACCCCAAAAGGAAACACAATTTCCCACTTGTTAAAGAAACCCTCTGGCTTCTTCAGAGGAGAGAGAGCACAGGAAATCATTTCCAAGGAAAGCACCGACAAGAGTTTGGGATAAATATTGAGAAGGAAGTGATGCCTATATCTGAGAATCTTCTGGAGTAATCGATAAGATTGCTTGGGCCAGTGTTAAATGCTTATGGTAGATGGAGTGGTAGAAAGGGAGGTGGTAGGCTCTCAAAATATTTTCTGATGTGTTCAGCCTTGGGAAAAAGTGAAGAGGACTTTATATTCATTCAGACTACTCGTGATGGTTAAGGTTGTGTGTCAACTTGGCTGGGCCATGATTCTCAGTGATTTGGCAGTTGTGATGTAGTTTGGCAGTTATGTAATGATGTAATCACAGCTATGATGATCTAAGTAATCACTTCCTTCATGAGATCTGCTATGAGCTGCCAATCTGTTGAAAGGGAGTTTCCTTGGGGATGTGGGCTGCATCCCATATATATGGACTTGCTGGTAAAGCTCGCTGGCTTTTGCTCTGTTCTGGGTCCTGCATTAGGCTTGTCATCATCTGACCTCCAGTTCTTGGGACTTGAGCCAACAGCCTGCTGTCTTACCTGCTGATCTTGGATTCTTCAGCCCCTGCAGCTACCTGAGTCAAGAGAAGCCTCCAGCCTGATGCCTGACCCATGGATTTGGGACTTTCCAGCCTTTACAACTGAGTGAGCCGTTTTCTTGATATAAATCTCTCTCTCTATTTATATATGTGTATTTGCTTCACTGGTTTTGCTTCTCTAGAGAACCTAGCCTAAGACATTTGGTATCGAGAGTGGTTCTAGAGAAACAAAATTGTAAACATCAGTTTTCTAAATTGGTTCTCAAGTCTGGTTAGTCTTAAAGATGTTGATGACTCAGCTTCCAGTAGTAAAGAGTTGATGTAGCTGTTGTTGTTAGATGCTTGGCAAAACCTAATCTCGTATCCCCCATCTTAATTGTTTTTCTCTTATCACCATGCAATATGATATATGATGCATATTATTTATTTTGCATTTATTTTGTATCCCTTCATTAGAATGTGAGTTGCATGAGTGCAGAGACTTTTGTCTATTTTTTTGTTTAACAGTGCTTTTGAGGAGTATCTGGGAAATAGAGGTAATTCAATACATACTTGTTGAATGAATGAATGAATGAGTGAATGAATGAATGAATGAACAAGACAGGGTTTATAGTTTCCTTACAGGACAAACACGTAACTCAGTCTTTAGGCATTAGGAGATAAAAAACTTGGTGCAGACCTGACCTCATAGGAAACATTCAATAGTCCAAGAAAGACATGAAAGGAGGGACTCAATTGCCCCTCCAGACAGGAGCCATCTTCCCACAAGTATCTGCCACATAACATCAGGGTTTCTGAGGCTGTAGATGAGTGGGTTCAGCATAAGCTTGATAACAGTGTTGAAAACCTCAACCCCTTTATCCTTGTCTGAAGCCTCCACTGAACTTAGACACATGTAGTTGAAGATACCTGTCCCACAGAAGAGGCAAACTGCAGTGAGGTGGGAGCCATATGTGGAGAAAGCCTTCTTCCTGCCCTCCACTGAACAGATTTGTAGAACTACAGCAGCATCATGGATGTAAGAAATTATGATGAGAACCAGAAAGATGCCTGCCATTATGAAACCAACAATAAATAGTTAGGATCTCCTGGTTGTAGTCCTAGCTCTTCCCATGAATAGTTCTTCTCTTCAGAAGCATCAGTTGCACCATGTATAAACTTTGGTTTGAACCAATGGTAATGGAAACCCCATCTTTGATTTTTAAGAGCAAAGGAAGGACCCATGATATTACTCACCCTGGGATGGGCATAGAAATTGGTGAGATTTCCTCAGGAAAGAAGATGAAGAACTATGCAGACCCAGTTATCCACCAAGAAAGCAAGTGTATATATATACTATATATAAGGACTATATATAAGAAACTGAGGGGAAAATATGCTGCTATCTTCTCTATCATAGGGCCATCTTCACTATCTTCACTACCGTGTTATCCCCTAGTGGCATTAGAAATTAGCCTCCCAGGAAATAGGAAATGGATAAGGAGAGAAACAAGGAAAAGAAACAGTAGAAAACTCAGGCCCTTCATCAATACTGCAGTGATGTCCCACACTTTCTGGTACTTTAGACCTACCCCAAAAAGGCATTGTCTCTAGCCTGGCATTATGGGAAGGTAGTTAGAGCAGAAGATGTAAGCTCCACTTAATGGTGGAATCTCTGAGGTCTAGAGGACTCGTCCATATCCTCAAAGTCACTTAGGAAGCTAGAAGTGCAGTTGGGACTAGGTATGGTTTGCCTAAGAGAGGCATTTTCTTTCCCAGATGTCAACCACAAGCAGGGCCTTTGAGCAAAAACAAGCCAATTCCCAGGCCTTCCTTGGACGTGGGGATGAGGAGAAGTCCCCAGGAGAGAGGAAAGGAGTAGTTATCTTCAAACTCAGTTTCATAATGAATCCTCAGTAATGTGGTGCTTTGTCCCTCCAGGCCTTGTTAATGTGGGCAACTATGTCTTAGGGATGTAGTAATGATTTGGAAGTGGTGGTAGAACGACTGTACTGTGCTAATAGGACTCCTGGGAAGCTGCCTGTCTGTAATTTTCTAGACCAAGCCCTTGGAGATTGAGGCTGGTGAAGGTCACAGAATAATGAACACAGGATGTGGGAAGGTTGAGGAGTGTGGTCCTCTGATTCCTATCCCCATCTTTAGTTGCTCACTCAACACCTCCTCTCCTGAGAGAGAGTACTAATTTTTCTCTCATCAGGGAAGCCTGGTGCAGTAGGAAAGCACAATAGACAAACCTGTTCTTCTGGTTATTCGACTTTGGACAAGCTTCTGAACCCCTTTGAGTCTCAGTGTCCTCATCTGTGAAATGAGCATATCCTCCACCAACCAGCATTGCTGAGAAGATTAAATGAAACGAGTCATTAAGTTGACAGGAGAGGTTTCACAATATTACTACTACCATACTAACGGATAAGATTCATTAGTATTTGTATGTACATGGTAAATGTGTTCAGAACTTCACAAGTGTGAAATCCCTATCAATGCTCACAATAGTTCTCTGAAATAGATGATAGCAAGCATATCAGATGTTCTGGCTAACATTTACTCAGACTTTCTCCTGATTTCACCCACGGCTAGGGTGGAAAGTGTCCTGCAGGCTTCCACTCATTGCTAGCTGACAGGGTGTAGTGTCTTCTCTAGGCTCTTTTGATGCTGTGAACAATGGGGGAACTTACTCAGGCTGACCCACATGGATCTCGGAAGTGTAGAGGGTACCTTGACAATGGAGGATGGAAGCCAAGGGATTGATGCCCGCCACCCCTTCTTCAGACAATCTTAAGAAGCATTCTGTATGCTCTTGCACAATTAGATCTCTGCTGTTCGTAGCAGGGACTTTGGTAATGAACCCCTCAGTCAGGACATTTCTTCCTTCTCTTTCCCACTGTCTTCATAACCTCAGTCTTGCTTCCTGGGATCATCTCCCAATAGAAGTACACATGTATCTTCTCTCAGGCTCTTCTTTCATGGGAACCTAGATAGCTGGTACAGGGAGTGGTCCCAGGAAGTAGATTTTCTGGATGGAATTCTGAACTGGACCATTGACCAATGCTTTGGGTCAGTGGGATTCATGATAACACTAGCATATTATAATAGCATTATAATTATTAAGACTTACTTGTGGTGGATTGGAATGAGGTACAAGTGGAAGGTGAAACACTGGGTTACGTGTTAGCAGTGGCACATTAATGTTATGAGAGCCATGACAGTTACAAGAATTGTGGAGTTGTACGAATACAGGATGGGTTTTTTTTTTTTTTTAAACTTCCTTGGAACACTTGAAGAAACAGAATGATCCGTTCAGGTCTGCCAATTTTCAATTCAGTGTATGTTGTGACTGCCAAAAGACTTCCATGGCAACATCTAGAGAGACATTAATTATTTGCAGTCATAAGGCGAACAGTGCTGGAGATTAGGTGTAGGGTTTAATTATAAGGTTGGCAAAGTTGCAAAGCAGGTTGAATATGAAGCTTAGGCAGGTCTCCAATGCTAAAATCAGGGATCCAATAAGGAAAGAGAGAGATCCTGAGTCCAGGAATGGGAATGTTTGAGTGGATGGACGTGAAAATGTTGAACCTTCTGTTTCCCCTGAATCCACTTAGCTGGAAGAAGCATACTTTCCCCCTTGCTGGAGGAGAACAGCCTCACTATGCCTGACGACCATGCAAAGACCTCATATGAAGCAGATTCATCATAAGATTCCTCTTGCCCTCCTCAAGAACTGTTCCCACCTATCCCTTAGTGCCTCCAGAATAACTAGAGTCAGGTCTTAGCATAGTCTGAGAATGGAAATCCTGTCTCTGATCCAAGAGAAAATAAGTTACTCGCAGCAAAGAATTGTCCCATCTGTCTGTGGGTGGAATAATGGCCCACAAAGATATCCACATCCTAATTCCTGGAACCTGTGAATGTTACCTTATAAGGATAAAAGAACTTTGCAGATTTGATTAAGTTAAAGATCTTGAGATGGGGAGGTTATCCTGTATTATTGTCTGAATGGGTCCTAAAAATAATCACAAGTGCATTTATAAGAGAGAGGCAGAGGGAAATTTGACTATAGAAGAGGAAAAGGCAAGTAGAGATTGGAGGGATATGACCTCATGCGAGCCAAGAAATGCCAGCGTTCACTAGAAATTGGAAGAGGCAAGGAATGTATTATTGTCTGGAGCCTCCAGAATGAAACTGAACTGCCAATACCTTGATTTTAGCCTTGTAAGACTCATTTCAGCCTTCTGGCCTCAGGAACTGTAAGAGAATAAATTTCTGTCTTAAACCACTAAAGTTGTGGTGATTTGTTAGCGCAGCAATAGGCAACTAATATACGCTGGCAGAAACTCTCAGTTCCTCTATTTATTGAATGAGCATGTGAAGGAGTGGGAATGGAGCAAAATGTAAGGCTACATAGGGAGAATTAATTGACACTGGAGAACATTCTCGTGACTCAAGATTTAATATCCTGGCAAGGATGCCTGTAGGTAGTCCTAATAAGCTGCTGAGATGGCTCACTGAAGTTTGGGCAAGATGATGGACTACATGAAATGAGATGGACATGCCAGCATTGCCTTGGAAGACATTGAGGGAAGGAGTCAGAAGACTCAGAGAGTCTTCTCTGAGATCCAAGGAACCACCATCTTATTATGTTCCCTGGGAAGATCCTTACTAAGGAAATATGAAATGCACTGGTGAGAGGGACAATGGAATCTTTGAGAAGCTCGTGGTAGCTGTTCTATGCTTTTAGTTTGCATTTCTCTGATGACGAGTGATGAGCAACTTTTCATGTACTTATTCGTTATTTGAATATCTTATTTTGCAAAATGAAACATGAGCTAGAAGAAGACAGGAAAAATGTTCAGGAAAATGTAAAATCACTACAGAAAGTAAATTAGATAAAGCACAATGGGAAAAATTCAGATAGAGAAACAAACAGGATTATTAAAAATAAGCACAATGAAATAGAAAAGGAGGGAAAATGATAGATGGATTGACAAAGGAGATCCAACATCTGTAGTATTGGCGTCCCCCCCCCCTCCAAAAGGAAAGCAAAATAATGGAAAAGAACAATTATTTGAACATAAAATTTAACAAAAAATTTCTAGAAACAATAGAGTACCTGAATTTACAGATTGAAAAGACACACTTTATGCCAGGAAAAATTGATACAGACTTGATCGATACCATTATAATATTGCTAAATATTGGTGATTTAAAAAAAGAACAGGTAGCCAGGTAAAAAAAGATCATATCAACTATATAGGAAGTAAATTAATCTGGCTTCTTAGCTCTCCAAAGGCATGTTTAAAAATAGAATATAATGGAAAAAAACAAACAAACCTGCAGTGCATCCAAGGAAAGAAAATGTAATGCAAGAATGTTATAATTATCCAGATGATTGTAGGTATAAAGGCAATTATGCAATGCAATAATTCAAGGAATATAGTTAACATTAGCCATTTTAGAAAATAAGAGTAGCTAACAGATGTCAACCAACAAAGAGGAAAATGGGGAAACTACAGTGTATGAACTGATGGTTACGTTTAAGTGTGTTTAACTATAACACTAAGACTAAAATATTTGTGAAAATTATAGGTATAGAATAAAATATAAATGTACTTAAAATCTGACAAGATAAAATGGCTATAATTACAGAAAGTGGAAAGTGGAAGGTGGTGGGAGAGAAAGAGTGAGAAGAAATATAAATGTGCTGATTTCCTCATCTTTTATAACTTAGTGTTAAAAATATCAATTAAAGCTGATAAATTATGTAACAGAGGTATAAGTACACAAGTCATTATAAAGGAAAAGATTAAGAAAATATAATCAAACAAATTTCGTGGTAAAGCAGAAAGAGAAACGGGGATAAAAAGAAATAGATTAATTTTATCATTGCTTATACTAGGGAGTCAATAGACATTGTCTAAAAACATAGAGTTTGGGGACTATATAGAAAGTTATCGTTACACAGGTAACCCTAGAACAAGTCTTCCAAATTAGAGAAAACACATACAAAACAAAATAAAACAAATAGAGACCTTCTAATGAAACAGTTTTTAAAGCAGTGAAAGCAAAATGCATAACATAAAAAAATTAGGGTCAAATTTACTTATAACAATAAAATTGAATGGGTTAAACTCATCTAGCAAAAGAAAAGAATTTCAGAAATTGCGTATCCATAAATTTCATCCCTGGGATTGATGCCTCTAACTGTCCCTTGTCAGTAGGTCAGTATATCTCCAACCTAGTGTTTCCTCATCTTGAGGTTTACCCAGAAAGTGAGCACAGCAAAAACAAGGTAACAACATGACCAGGAGGCTGGCTTAGCAGAACCTAACTACATATCCCTCTCTTATTGTTTTTCTCTTATTACCATGTGATATGCTATATATGATGATACTTGTTGCATTTATTTTGTTTCACTTTATTAGAAAGTAAGCCACATGAATGCAGAGACTTTTGTGTATTTTGCTCACTCCTCTATAGCCAGTGCCCTAAAAGAGTGTCTGGGTCATAGAAGTAATTCAGTACATGTTTATTGAAAGGATAAATGAATGTACTAGGTAGAGTTTCCTTGTAGGACAAGCACTTAACACAAACCTTCAGCAACCAGAATACAAGGAAAAAAAAAATGTCTATGGACAGGTTATCTTGGTTTTCTAGTCCAAAAAAAGCGTTAGAGGAGGAACCCTATCACCTCTCAGGTCAGGGATCATCTTCCCACAAGTACTTGCCATAGAGCACCCTGAACATCAGGGTTTCTGAGGCTGTAGATGAGTGGGTTCAGCATGGGGTTAATGACAGTACTGAAAACCCCAACCCCTTTATCCTTGTCTGAAGCCTCCTTTGAACCTGGTCTCATGTAGTTGAAGATACCTGTCCCATAGAAAAGGCAAACTACAGTGAGGTGGGAACCACATGTGGAGAAAGCCTTCTTCCTGCCCTCTACTGAACTGATTTATAGAACTGCAGCTGCCATGTGGATGTAAGAGGTGACGATGAGAACCACGGGGGTACCTGCCATTATGAAACCCACAGCAAAGAGCAGCAGCTCATTGAGTTGGGTGCTAGAGCAGGAAAGCTGGAAGAGCTGTGGTACGTCACAGTAGAAGTGATTGACCTCATTGGGACCACAGAAGTTGAGAGTAGATAGGGCAGTTGTGTGGGTCAGTGCATTGGTGAAGGCACAAGCCCAAGATACAGCCCCCAATAGCCTCTGGACTTCCTGGCTCATGCGGATGCTGTAGGTGAGGGGCTGGCAGATGGCTAAGAAGCAGTCATAGGCCATAGCTGTCAAGAGGAAGCAGTCCGTCCCACCCAGAAGGTGGAAGAAGAAGAGCTGTGAGAGGCAGGCATCATAGGAAATTGTACGCTTGTGGGACAGGAGATGACCCAACATTGGAGGAACAGTGACAGTGATGCACCCAACATCCAGCACTGACAGGTTTCCCAGGAAGAAGTACATGGGGGTGTGGAGTTTGGGCTCCACCAAGATGGCTGCCAGGACGCTGAGGTTGCCCTTGACTGTGACCATGTAGGCAAAGAGGAAGAGTACAAAGACCAGAGATTGCAGCTTTTCTTATTCCACTAGGCCCAGGAGGATGAACTCAGTAAGAGCTGTCCTGTTGGTCCCAGCTTCTGACTCCATGAGTCCCTGTAAAGAAATGTCCCAACAGGGGAGATATCAGTTCACTCAGTTTATTTATTCAGCATAAATATTTTAAACCCTGTATGTGCAAAGCCCCATGGTAAGTTCCAGCTGCCCAGGTGGACATTTTCCCACTTTCCAGACCACACCTCCTGCATCGCCTTAATCTTTTATCTCTGCTCCCAGCTGAAATGTCCAGGGTCACCATTACCTTGTCCCTTCCAGCCTGTCATATCTGAAATTGACAGAATTCTTGGGAAAATAAATTAAGAGAAAAGCAGTCCTCCTCTTTGAATATAGCAAGGTCTAGATGGAATTTCCCCATTTTTTTCCTGAGGGATCATCCCAAACCAATAAGCAGATTTCAAAACAGAAAAATCAGTTATATTTCCAAAGAAACTAGAAAGCATTTGAAAACATAAACTAGATTTCAAGGGTTCAAAAAATAGTGAAGATTAAATGAAGGTATGACAAGAATCTGAGGGAAGACACCCAGTATTCTAGATATTAGGAGGACCAGCCAAGTACATTTCTCTGAGGTGAGGGACAGACTCTGTGAAGTGTACATTAAAAATCTCTCTACCATAAATTGCTAGTATTCTTGTGTTTACCCAGTCCTTCCACTGGGCTTTGAATAACAATTTACCTTTCAAATTATTTATTCTGTTTATATTGTCTGCCACTCTCTAAAATAAGAGCTATAGCCACAACTTGTGGGTTGGTTGCTGCTAGGTACAGTTGGATTTCTGCATTTCACAGCCACTGGCCTTCGACTTAGGAGCCCTGGTGGCGCAGTGGTTAAAAGTGCTGAGCTGCTAACCTAAAAGTCAGCAGTTCTAACCCATCAACTGCTCCGAGAGAGAAATAAGTGGCAGTCGGCTTCTGTAAAGATTACAGCCTTGGAAGCCCTATGGGGCAGTTTTCCTCTGTCCTACAGGGTCACTATGAATTGGAATCAACAGCAATGGGACGGACTTCCACTTTCCCTTGACTCAGGCATGGTGGATGGACCGATGGCTCTAAGGAGAGGCCCTCAGCTGAAGCAAGCATGTACTTAGAGAACCAGACTGGACTAAGCCTTTCAGATTTTATATCAAGCTCCAGGTCAAAAAATACCAATGTCCCTCTACTGCTTATGGAATAAGCAGAGTTAGAATTTTTTTTTTTTTTAATGATCAGTGGTATTCCTTTGCATAGAATAGGATGGAAAGCAGTAGTTCAGTTAGGTAACTCTAACAGAAAGAATAGGGTAATGAGGCCCTGAGCTGAGGTGTTGAAATTCAGGGGCAGGAGTGGTTAAGGAGGTCCCAAAGATCAGAGATGCTGTAGAAGTATGACTAATATATATGGAAATATGACAATGATTTACACAGTAAATGACTGAAATTCCTTAAAATATGAAAGTATAGGAAAATTGCAAGATAAAAAGTAAATATACAATGATACATGGTTTCTTATATATTAACTGTAATAAACTAGAAAATAAAAATTAAAAAATTACACATTAACAAAAACAACTTCAAAAAGCAAGAAAATTCTTACAAGATGTTAATTAGGTAAAAGAGGATGCAAAACTGTATATAAAATTTGATCTCAGTGTTAAAACACACACACACACACACACACTCCACACACGCATTATTTAAAAAACAAAAACAAAACAAAACCCATTGCGGTCTAGTTGATTCCGACTCATAGCAACCCTATAGGACAGAGTACAGCTGCCCCATAAGGTTTCCAAGGAGCCGCTGGTGGATTGGAACTTGCTGACTTTTTGATTAGCAGCCAATCTCTTAACCACTGCGCCACCAAGGCTTCAATAAGTAGAAGGAAATGCCAAAATATTACTAGTAATTTTCAAAGAATGGTAGTAATAGTTCGGCTGCTAACCAAAAGGTTGGCAGTTGGGATCCACCAGGCGCTTGTTGGAAACCCTATGGAGCAGTTCTATCCTACAGGGCCTCTATGAGTCGTAATCAACTTGATGCAACAGGCAGATTTGGGGTTTTTTTGTAGTAATACAGTATTTTTGAGTTTTTCCACTGGATTTTTTAAATTTTCCAAATAATTCATATTATTTTATAACTATTAATAAATGCACAATTTAATGAATGGCTGAAATAGTCCCACTCTCCATGGTTATGTCCTTGCAAATCTCAGAGTCCCTTGCCTTACAAACTGCTGCAGCTGTGTCCATGGAAGAGAGGTGGGTGTGTTGTGAGTGTAGTCAGCAGCTGCCCCACACAGTTTTACTTCCTGTCAACCACACTCCATTTCCTGGCCTAGGGCTTAAGAGCTTGGCTGCTAGCCAAATGCTAAAAATTCTAAGGTCACATGATTTTGGGGACGTTGTTGGACATTGTCCTTAGGCCTAATTCTCACTGATGAAATTGCCAATTGATAAGTGCTTTGCAAATTGACGTAACAATGAGTGGATAACAGTTCTTTGCACACTTCATATTAAAGAACAATTAACTACATCCCATTTTCCTTCTTGGGTTCATTTTAACACCAGCCCGGGTTATAGTGCAACACAGTGATTTCCACCTGCTTGTTTATGCAAGAGTTTTCCCTACCTGTTTTTTCTTTTCTCCAACTCCACATGCCGAAATATTTCAAAACTTGACTCAAATGCTAGCTGCTGAATTAGCTCTTCTTTGAAACTTCCCCATCTCAAAATGATCTCTGTCTCTCCTAGCAAACTTCCACTACACGTTATTTCATGGAACTTATTATGATTACCTTCTGACAGTCATTTATTATAGAGACTGTCTCCTCTATTTCACTGTAAGTGACTTGAGGGATAAGTCTTTCATTTAGATTTTCAATTGTAGTACTTATAACACTGTACTTTGCACATAGTAGGTACTCAGTATGTCTTAGATAAATAAGTGGATGGTTACGTGTCTATACGATTTCAGAGAAAGAGTGTATCAGTGTGTTAGTTGGAGCTGTCATGAAAGAGTTTCTGGACATATTAGAATTTGGGATGGATTTTTATGGATTAGTATCATTTAGGGGAACTGTAGGGGCAAGTTCAGGGTGCAAGGTTGCTGCAGGAACAAATTATTTCCTTTGTTTTTGATGGTAACAAGCAGCTAATGTAGTAATCCAGATACACGTTTCTTTTCATGTAAAATGGTCAAAAGAAGAAGGCCATCAGGAGAGAGACATTCTACAGACAAGGAAGCCATAATCAGGGACAGAAGAGCAGTGAAATGCTGTTGCCAAACCCTCACATGGCTGGAGATGCATCTTGCTTAAAATCAGTGGAATTCTGGGATGAACTCTGGTCATCTAGAGACACTCAGTTGTCCTTCCTGGAGCAGCCCCTCCTGCATTAGCACTCTCAGGGGTTGGAAGTGAGTCCCTGGCTCTCCTTACTGAGCTGTGATGGCTCCCAGTCTGGAACCCCAGCCAATCACTTCATGATCCAGATGTTGAAAAGTATCAACAAGGCTCAACAGTCTCAACCCCAAAGTTCTACGCTGCCTGGTGGACTGGGTCCTGCGCAGGAGCTGGACACAGTGAATCACCTCATACTCGCCTCTAAGAGTAACAGAGAGCACACTTCATTCAAGATGGAGGGACTTTGGCAAAGAGGACTAGAAAAGAAGTCAGGACCTCCTGGTTGTAGTCCCAGCTCTTCCTATAAATAGTTTTTCTCTTCAGAAGCATCAGTTGCACAATGTATAAAGTCAGGTTCGAACTGATGGCAATGGAGGCTCCTTCTCTGATTTGTAAGACAGAAGAAGAGCCCATTGAGCATACTTACCCTGGAATGGCCATAGAAGTCAGTGAGATTTCTTCAGGCAAGAAAGTGAGGAGCAATTTAGACTCAGTTATCAACCCAGAAAAAAAGTAAGGGGCTATATTTAAGAAAATGAGGGAAAAATATGCTGCTACCTTCTTTATCATAGGGCTATCTTCACTACAGTGTTATCCCCTAGGGGCATCAGAAATTAGCCTCCCAGTAAACAGGAGAAGGATGAGGAGAGAAACAAGGAAAAGGAAAAGTAAACAACTCAAGCCCTTCATCAATATGGTAATGATGTCTCACACTTTCTGGTACTTTAGACTCTCTCAAATTGGCTAGCTGTATGAGAAGATAGTTGGGGCAGATGATGTAAGCTCCACTTAATGGCAGGATCACTGAGGCCCAGAGGACTTTTTCATATCCCCAAAGTCACCCAGGAAGCTAGAGGTGCAGTTGGAAACAGATATCGTTTTCCTAAGAGAGATATTTTCTTTCTCAGATATTAACCCAAGCAGGGCCTTTGAGCAAAGACAAGCTAACTCTCAGCTCTTCCTTGGATCTGGGGATGAGGAAGAGCCCCCAGAAGGGAGGCAAGAGGGAGAAGCTATCTTCAAACTCAGTTTCATAATGAATCCTCAGGAGCGTGGTGCTTTCTCACTCAGAGCCTTGTTAGTGTGGGCAACTCGGACTACTTCTTGAGGATTCCATAATGATTTTGGAAGTGGTGGTAGAAGGGCTGTATTGTTCTAGAAGAACTCCTGGGAAGCTGCCTACTAATGTAATTTTCTAGACTAAGCCCTTGGAAATTGAGAGTCCTAATGGAGGTCACAGAATAAGGAACAGAGGCTATGGGAACATTGAGGAGTGTGTTCCTTTAACTCCTATTCCTAATAATTACTCATCCAACATTTCCTCTCTCCAGAGAGAGTACTTGCTCTTTCACAAGGAAAACCTGGTGCAGTAGGAAAACCACAATAGACAGATGCGTTCTTCTGTTTATTAGACTTTAGACAAGCTGCTGAACCCCTGTAGGCCTCAGTGTCCTAGTCTGTGAAATGAGCATATCCTCCACCGACAAGCATCGCTGAGAAAACTAAATGAAGCAAGACATTTAACTATATCACTATTAACCGATGGTTAACGTTCAAAAATGCTTGTCTGTACATCGTAATGTACTGAAACTTCACACCTGTAAAATCTCTATCAAGCCTCACAACCATTCTACGAAGTAGACTGTAGCAGACGTATCAAATGTTCTGGCTCATATGCTCAGCCTTTCTTCTGATTTCAGCCATGGCCATGGTGGACAGTTTCCTGCAGGCTGCCACTCATTGTAAGTTGACAGGGTGTGGTTTCTTTCCTGGGCTCCTCTGATGCTCTGAACAATGGAGGAGCTCACTCAGGCCAAGCACATGTGAATCTTTTAAGCATAGAGGGCAACTTTACAATGGGTGATGAGAGCCAGTGGACAAATTCTCCTTCTTAAGACAATTCTGAGAGGCATTCTGTATGTTCTTCCAGCCACCAGAAGCAGGAAGAGGCAAGGAGCCAGTTCTCCTCTGAAGCCTCCATAAGGATCCAGCCCTGCCAACATTTTGATGTTAGCCATGTAAAACTCGTTTTGTACTTCTGGCATCAAGAACTGTAAGAGAATATATATCTTCTGTTTTAAGTTACTAAAGTTGTAATTTTTTAAAGTAGCAATGATAAACTAATATACTAGCCAATATGTGCTTGCAGGAACTGCCAAGACCTCCAGTTTTTGGAGGACCACATGTGGGAGTGGATAATGAGGACCAAGGGAATGGAGCAGAATGTGCGTCTGCATATGAAGAGTGACTTGACATGGGAGCATTTTCTTGTGACTCAGGATTTAACATCCTGGCAAGGATGCCTGGAGGTGGTCTAATAAACTTCTGAGATGTCCCATTGAAGTTTGGGCAAGAAGATGGACTACATGAAATGAGATGGAGCTGCCAACATTGCCTTGGAAGCATACTGAGGAAGGAGTCAGAAGACCCAGGGAATAGGACTCTTATATGATATCAGAGGAGACACCATCTGATTATGTTCCTTGGAAATGTCCCGAGGACACTTCCTTACTAAGGAAATAAGAAATGTAGGAGGGAAATGGTTGTGGCTTTAAAAGGTCAACATGAGGGATCCTTGGGGTAATGGAAATGTTCTATATCTTGAACGTATATAATCGATATTGTGTTGTGATATTGTACTGTAGTTTTTCAAGCTGTTAACATTGAAGGAAACTGGACAAGGGGTATATGGGATCTTGCTGTATTATTTATTACAACTGCATGTGGCTCTATAATTATCTCAAAATAAAAATTTTAATTAAAAAAACATGAAAACTTAAGGCTTTCTTGTCAACAATGGATGCTGCTAACAAAATTAACAGAAAACAGATTGGGGGAAAGTATTTCCAATGTCTTAAAATCAAACAAGGGATTAGTATCTAAAAATTGTAAGAAACTATACCAAAGAAAGACAGGAAGAAAACCCAGAAGAAAGGTGGGCAAAGTTATGAGAAGAGAATTTCAGAAAGGGAAACCCAAATTGTTAACAAGATACGATAGATGTTAAACCTCACTTATAAACAGAGAAAGAGATGCCACTTGACAACAATCAGCTGCCAAACTAGAGATATTTATAATCCAAATGTTGGTGAGGATATAGGAAAAATGGAAACAATATGCACTGTTGATGGGAGCGTAAACTAGTAGAGACAATCGGGAGCAATCTATTAGCATCTGTTAAAATTAAATATGAATATGAGTATTACATATCTGTATCCATCTATCCATCCATCCATTCATCCCTCTCTCTGTATCTCTCTCCATCTATATTTCTTATTGCCCTGATATCCCACTCCTGAGCATATATCTCAGAGAAAATCTCTCAAGGTCCATAGAGAGACATTTGCCAGGCTGTTGATCACAGCATTGTTAGTGGCAGCAGGAAGATGGCTGTTTGTTATTGGGGAATGGATAAATCAAATGGATAAATCTACATACATTAGAATACGAGACAAAAGGTAGAAGCATCATTCTAGGTGTGGATACAGCCACATAAAGAGATCTGTTCTGTGATATATAAATTGTGAATATTATAAATACACAGAACCTTACAGAGAAAAAAAAATCACTTGTGCACCCACTACACAGTTTTAGTGAATCTTAAAATGTTGCCACAGTGTGTGTGTGTTTAAATAATAAATTACAGTTACAATTCAGAGACCTTTGAACTCCTAATTCCATCCCATTTTCACCCTCCCGGAAGGTAATTACTATTATCAATTTTATACTTATCATTTTGACACGTTTTTATAATTTTACTCAAAAGTTATTCAGCCACAAAAACAATCGACACCCTTTGGTGGGTTTTAAAACTTTGCGAGTTGTGGAAGGATGATCTCTGGGCACTCGCAGCCTCCCCCACCCTCACCCATCTGTCAGTCCTACTCTCTGTCTTTATGTTCATTCAGACTATTATAATTAGAGGTCACTAAACATGAAGAACCATGGAGAGATGACCTTGTCTCAGTCCCTTATGATAGAAGTAGAAACAAGGGCAACAATTGCCAGGGCATTTATAAATCACAGAGCAGTGGATGAGTAGGGATGGTGTGGTTACAACCTGCATTCCTGGTTTTCTTTGACAGAAATTTTGCCCCTTGAGGGAAGTTTACTGTCTTTAACACTGAAATGTCTGGAACCTAAGAGTATTAGGAAACAGACATTTCATCTTTGTGCTTTAGACAGCACCAGCAGGCATGGCCCAAAGGCAGGGAAGCTGAGCTGGCCAGTTTGTTGAAGACCTTGATGGCCTGATGGGATTGGGAAGGGTGAACCCTGAGCACTCACATCCTCCCTGTCTCTCTCCCACCTGTCAGCCTTGTTTTCTGTCCTTCTAGAATCATCTCCTAGGCAGAGGAAGGAGAAAATGAGTACCCAGACTACTTTACATCATTATACCTTCAGCACATCTTTTCCTTGTTGGAAGGGTTGGGCCCCACAATGATGTCAACAGTAGAGATGTCGGTATTTTATGGTCACATGCTGATGGGAAGTAATTCCAAAGTATGAATTTTATTCTCATTTCCATCCTTACTCATTTTTCACTTTCTCCACACCCATCTTTGACCTAATTGATATTCCTGAATCATCTTGTTTGATACCCTTAATTCTCACATCCTTTCTCCTCTTCCATTCTTTCGTCCTGTACTCTCCTTCATTGCTACCCTTCATTTTACCCCTTTATCTCACCATCTTCTCCCATCCCTAGCTTTATCTTCATATTTTATCTTCATTGCTCTACTCCCAATCATGTCTCATCACTTTCATATGTTTTCTTCATATCCGCATCTCAGCCTGTCCTTCCAGTAGCTTGACCCCCAAGAAGAGATTATGGAGAAGTCAAGGCCAGGGACAGTTTTAGTATTGAGAGGGCATACAGTAGAGGGACAGTAGAAATTCAATGAGAGGGAAATCATCCTTCTAAGGGAGTCTGGAGAGAAGACATGTGTCAGGAATGAATGGATTGAAGGCTTGATAAACATCAAGATGAGGAAATGCTCTAGGTTGGAGCTGTACTGATCTACTCATAAGGGAAAGTTAGAAATAGGCATCTATCCCATGGACTATATTTATAGATACGCATTTTCTGAGCTTAGAGATTTGGAGGAGAAAAATAAGACAGTGGAGGAGATGGTCATATTGGGTAGTCTACATTAAAAATTCTGAGACATGGTTGGAGTATAAAGCTTATTCTTTCAAAGGCTTTGTTGCATGTCAAATAAGAGCCAAAGACGTGGAAGAGGATGGAGATGGAACACTCTTCTTTTGAGTGTAAGATATATTGTGTAGACTTTAACGTAGTTCTGTTTAGTTGTCTCTATCCCTCTATTTGGAAATCCTGGTGGCGTGGTAGTTAAGAGCTATGGCTGCTAACCAAAAGGTCAGCAGTTCGAATACACCAGGTCCTCCAATGAAACCCTATGGGGAAGTCTTACTCTGTCCTATAGGGTTGCTATAAATCAGAATTGACTCAATGGCAATGGGTTTGTTTTTGTTTTTATTCCTCTATTTAGTGGTATATGAGGGAATACCAGTTGAGATGTTTAAACAAACGGATGCAATGCTGGAAATGCTCACTCATCTATGTCAAGAAATTTGGAAGACAGTTACCTGGCCAACCGACTGGAACAGATCCATATTTGTGCCCCTTCCAAAGAAAGGTGATCCAATAGAATGTGGAAATTATTTAACAAAATCATTAATATCACATGCAAGTAAAATTTTGTTGAAGATCATTCAAAAACGGTTGCATCAGTATATTGACAGGGAACTGCCAGAAATTCAAGCCGGATTCAAGAGAGGACTTGGGAAGAGGGATATCATCGCTGATGTAAGATGGATCCTGGCTGAAAGCAGAGAATAGCAGAAAGATGTTTACCTGTGTTTTATTGACTATGCAAAGGCATTGGACTGTGTGGATCATAACAAATTATGTATAACATTAGGAAGAGTGAGTATTACAGAACACTTAATTGTGCTCATGCAGGGCCTGTACATAGACCAAGAGGCAGTGGTTCAAACAAAACAATGGGCTACTGTGTGGCTTAAAATCAGGAAAGATGTGGGTCGGGGTTGTATCCTTTCATCATAGTTATTCAACACGTATACTGAGCAAACACTCTGAGAAGCTGGACTGTATGAGGAAGAATGTGGCATCAAGATTGAAGGAAGACTCATTAATAGCCGGCAGATGACACAACCTTGCTTGCTGAAATAGAAGACTTGAAGCACTTATTGATGAAGATCAAAGACCACAGCCTTCAGTATGGATTACAAATCAGCATAAAGAAAACAAAAATCCTCACATCTGGACCAATAAGTAACATCACGATAGAAGGAGAAGAGATTGAAGTTGTCAAGGATTTCATTTTACATGGATCCACAATCAGCACCCATGGAAGCAGCAGTCAGGAAATCAAACGACATATTGCACTGGGCAAATCTGCTGCAAAAGGCTTTTCACAGCTGGTTCCGGCAAGATGGTGCTCTAGGCAGAAGCACCACGCCGTCGCTCCACAGCAAAGATCCGAAAAACTAAGCCAAACAGAGACTGCAACAATCCTGAAACCCTAGAACATCAAATGAAGAGATAAAGAACTCAGCTGAGCACCAAATGGAGTGAGAATACTGAAAGAGAATGGAGAGCGAGGAGAGATTCATGCAGAGGTCCCCTACCAGCTAACGCAGTGCGGATCCACCATCTTTGACTCCTATCGGAGACCAGCAAACGGGGGTACAAGAAAGCAGCCTCACGGAGCGTCCAGTGGGAGACAAAACAGCCGGTAATTTGCAATGTGCACTTTCCCACCCCCCACCCCTCTTCACCCCGGCTCGGGCTCCTCTGCTTCCCGTGACCACAGTCTCTTGACTGGGAAGCGCCAGCTGCTTGGATTCCACACACCCAAGCTGGTGGCTCTCTGGGTGCCATTTGTTGGCTGCTAGTGTTGCTTTTTTTTTTCCTGCTTCTTTTGATTTCTCACTTGCCTCT
>NW_004443976.1:16505663-16523521 GCF_000243295.1 Trichechus manatus latirostris | reverse complement strand
GGGTTGTTAACCAATGTCATAAAACAACATGTGTACTACTGTTTCATGAGAAACTATTTGTTCTGTAAGCCTTCACCTGAAGTACAATAAAATATATATATTAAAAAAAAGGGCTTTTCACGTCTGGCGGTACATACATTGACCATGAACTTTTTCAGCCTCTGGGGTTTATTGGAAAGCTGCCGTACCACTGATAGCGCATGCTGCCACAAGGCAGGGGCCTTTATGACTGTTTGATACAGAAGAAATGGGCATGTGTTGCAAATTACTGTTTTACAGGGTTTTGTATGAGGTGTCTGAATTTCTGGGAGGAAAATAGAAATTTTGAAAATTTTTATTTGTTACACATATGTACCAGTAAACCCGGTAGGGACTCTAAGGTATAATTTGTGGTACCTCATATGTACCACTAAACACTTAGGGTAGGCTTGTGAGAGGGGGTAAGAAAATGAAAAATCCTTACTACCTACCCAAAATTCAGACTCCCTTAATGATTCAGGGTGCTTCTATTAATGAAAATACATGATATCAACAAAAAATTCAAAGCAGAAAATAATTGGGTCACCAAAGGGTTAAAGTGTTAAAAAGCAAAGATGTCACTTTGAGGACTAAGGTGTGCCTGACCCAAGTCATGGTATTTTTAATCGCCTGATGTTCATGTGAAAGTTGGACAATGAATAAGGAAGATTCGAAGAATAATTGATGCTTTTGAATTATCGTGCTGGCAAAGAATGTTGAATATACCATGGACTGCCAGAAGAATGAACAAATTTGTCTTGGGAGAAGCACAGCCAGAATGCTTCTTGGAAGTGACGATCAAGAGACTTCGTCTCATGTACTTTTGACATGTTATCAGGAGGGATCAGTCCCTGGAGAAGGACATCATGCTTGGTAAAGTAGAGGGTCAGCAAAGAAGAGGAAGACCCTTAACCAGATAGACTGACACAGTGGCTGCATCAAAGGGCTCAAACATAGCAATGATTGTGAGGATGGCCCAGGACCGGGCAGTGTTTTGTTCTGTTGTACATGGGGTTACTATTGATAGAAACGGACTGTACAGCTCCTAATAACAACAACAACATCCCTGTCTACACCTGCCTACCTACCACTAAATATCTTGTGGTTTGGATTTGTTGTGTGGTAGTGAAGAGAAGGAGGTGATTTTCTTGGAGATGAAAGATGTACAGGAGGATGAAATAATCATTGGCACTGGGCCTGGGGTTTAAAAACAATACTCTGCAATTTGATCTGGAGGGAATCTCAACTCAAGTTCCCAACAGAAACTTTGCAGTGATAGTCTTAGGGACCTAAGCTGGGCTTAAGCAAATGACCTTTACCTATAGAACCACATTGCCCAAGCCTATAGGACTCCAAGGCTTCAACTTTACCCAGAAAGTGCTTATAGCCAAAAACAAGGTAGCAACTTGCCATGTGGCTGGTTTGTCAAAACCTAACTTCATTTCCCCCATCCTATTTGTTTTTCTCTATAGAACTTATCATCATGTGAGATATCTTATATGATGCTTATTTATTACATTTATTTTGTCTCTATAGGATGCGACTTTCATGAATACAGAGACTTTTGTCTATTTTGTTTACCAACACTAGAAGAGTGTCTGGATCTCAGAAGTAATTCAGTGAATATTTGTTGAATGAATGAATGAACTAGGTAGGCGTCTCTTGTAAGACAAACACTAAACAAAAACATTTATGCATCAGGATATGGAAAAATGGCTTCTGCCCTCGTGGGAAATATTCCTTAGCCCAAATAAGGCAAGAAAGGAAGAATTTTATCACTCTTCAGGTCAGTGATCATCTCCCTACAAGTATCCGCCACAGAACGCCCTGAACATCAGAGTTTCTGAGGCTGTAGATGAGTGGGTTCAGCATGGGGTTGATGACAGTGTTGACAAGGCCAACCCCTTTATCCTTGTCTGAAGCCTTCTCTGAACCTAGCCTCATGTAGTTGAAGATACCTGTCCCATAGAAGAGACAAACTACAGTGAGGTGGGAGCCACATGTCGAGAAAGCCTTCTTCCTGCCCTCCACTGAACGGATTTGTAGAACTGCAGCCGCCACGTGGATGTAGGAAATGATGATGAGAACCACAGGGGTACCTGCCAGTATGAGGCCAGTGACAAAGAGCACCAGCTCATTGAGTTGGGTGCTGGAGCATGAGATCTGAAAGAGCTGTGGGAGATCATAGTAGAAGTGATTGACTTCACTGGGACCACAGAAGTTGAGAGTAGATACAGCAGTTGTGTGGGTCATTGCATTGGTGAAGGCACAAGCCCAAGACATAGCCACCAGTATCCTCTGGACTTCCTGGCTCATGTGAGTGCTGTAGGTGAGGGGCCGGCAGATGGCCAAGAAGCGGTCATAGGCCATGGCCGTCAAAAGGAAGCAGTCTGTCCCACCCAGAAGGTGGAAGAAGAAGAGCTGTGAGAGGCAGGCATCATAGGAAATTGTACGCTTGTGGAACAGGAGACGACCCACCATTGGAGGAACAATGACAGTGATGCACCCAACATCCAGCACTGATAGGTTTCCCAGGAAGAAGTACATGGGGGTGTGGAGTTTGGGCTCCACCAAGATGGCTGTCAGGACGCTGAGGTTGCCCCCGACTGTGACCATGTAGGCAAAGAGGAAGAGTACAAAGACCAGAGACTGCAGCTTTTCTGATTCCACTAGGCCCAGGAGGATGAACTCAGTAAGAGCCGTCCTGTTGGTCCCAGCTGTTTGGTCCATCAGTTCCTGTAAGGAAATGTCCAGTAGGAAAAATATCAGTCCACTCAATTCATTTATTCAGCATAAATGTTTTAAAGCCTCTATGTGCAAAGCCCCATGATGGTATGTTCCCGGCTCTCCAGGTGAATATTTTTCATTCCGCAGGCCACACCTCACTCATTGACCTCCTCCATTAACTCATTGCTTTTACCTTGCTCTCTACTGACATGCCCAGTGTCGTTATACCCTTATCCCTCCCACCTTCACATAGCTGAAATCAACAGCCTTCCTCTCTGAATATAGGAAGATTAAGATGGAATTTCCCCATTTTTATCCCTGAGGTGCACCCCAAACCAATATGGAGATTTCAAAATAGAAAAATTCCAAAGAAATTTGGAAACATAAATTCGGGTTTTAAGGTTTCTAAAATAGTGAAGGTCAAGTGAAGGTATGGCTAGAATCAGAAAGAAGACATCCGTGATTGTAGATACCAGAAAGACCAGCCAAGTATATTTCTCTGAGATGGCAGACATACTCTGAAATATAAAATCAAAATCCTTGTTCAATAAATTGCTAGTGTTGTTCTTGTTAATCAAGTCAGTAGACTGGATTTTGAATAACCACTTAACTTAAAATAATTTATCCTGTTATACTCTAAAATTAAACTTGTAAGCACTGCCTGAATTTTGGTTGTTGCTAGGTACAGTTAGGTTTCTGCATTACACAGCCCCTGGCCTTCCTCTTGCCTTTGAGTCAGGCATGGTAAACCCACCATGGCTCTAAGGAGAGGTTTTCAAATCAAACAGGCATGTACTTAGAAAGCCAGATTGAACTAAATTTTTCAGATTTCATATCAAGCTCCAGATTTAAAAAAAAAAAAAAAAAATGTCTCTCTATTGCCCATGAAATAATCATGGCTGTGGTTGTTGTTGTTAGGTGCTGTCAAGTCAGTTCCAACTCATAATGACCCTATGTACAACAGAACACTGCCCCATCCTGCACCATCCTCACAGTTCTTGCTATGTTTGAGCCCATTGTTGCAGCCACTGTGTCATGGTTAGAGCTTCATTGATAGTAATGTTATTCTCTTGCACAGAATGGGGTGGTAAACACTTGGTCAGTTAGGTAATTCTAACAGAAGGGAAAGGGTGATGAGGGCCTGAGCTGTGTCAGTGAAATTCAGGGCAATAGCAGTGAAGAAGGCCCCAGAAATCGGAGATGCTATAGCAGCATGATTTACATGACTGTCTGATAATACAGTAACAAAAAAAATTTCTGTTCATAAAAATAGAAGTCTAGTGTGTAGGTTTGTGGAATGGGCTTCTCTGCTCTCACTTTAGATTCAAGAAGCAGAGGAGAGAGTGCTGAATAAGAGGTCACTCAGACAAGTCGTTTTTGTAGTCTTTAAGTGAGACTGTACAAACATGAGTATTGCATTATCAACAGCACCACAGATGGCTATCAGCACTGACTATAGAGAAGTAAAAGCTAAAAATACTCACAAACAACCATAAATCATAAGGCATGCTCCTTTTCCCAGTAAAAACCTCTTATGTACAAAAAAACCCAAAACTGGTTGATAAATCTTTCACCTCATTTAGGCTTCAAAAAAGAAGGAGCAACCTCAAATTGTACATATTAAAAAATATTGAAATGGTTAAAAAAAAAAAAAAAAGAACACCACAAGACCCTTTCAAAGATAATATAAGAAAAAGGGGTGAGGGTGGGAGGGAAATCAGGAAAAACAATTTCAAGGCTCCAAACGCTTAGAAGAATAATGATGCCATGAAGCAGATGAAGATTGTGAAAAAAATTTTGACATGAACTTAAAACATATAATAAAGCATTTGCCTGTATAAAACAAGAGCACAAGGTAGAGATACAAGACTTCAGGGTGGAGTTTGAAGGTATCGGAAGGAAATGAAGTGTGGCTACTGAGCACTTGAAATGTGTGTAGTTCAAATTGACATGTGCTATACGTGTAAAATGCACACCAGATTTTGGGGGCTTAGTAAAAAGTGAGAATCTAAAATATCTCATTAATTATATATTGATACATGTTGAAATGATAGTAGTTTGTATACATTGGGTTAAATAAAATACATTATTTAAAAAATTCACTGTTTTCACTTTTAAAATATAGCCACTAGAAATTTTAAAATTGCATATGTGACTCACATTTGTATCTTGCATTATCAGACAACACTGACATTAAGGACATTCAAAGGAAGTCCAACCCATGCATGCTTGGAATTCCCAAAAAAGAAACTTAAATAATGGACCTAAACAGCTATTTGAAGATATATTTCAAGAGAACGTTCCAAAAATAAAGACTGGTTTCTACAATTTGAAAGGTATAGCATGTATCAGGAAACACGGATACAGGGGCCCATGCTGAGGTACATTCCAGTAAAGGAATCCCTCAGGTATTAAAATGTGAAAAGATATGCTTCTTAGAATTGATGAAATACATATAAGAAGTTATAATCAAGGACAATATTTGGGGTGGCTGTGCAGGTTGCTCATGACTAGCATGTCTAATTGTTAAGAAAATTGTTGTGATTGGTCAGTGCCCATGTCAAACTAATTGTTAAATATTTTGAATATAATCACAAAATATCAGAAGGAATGTATGCATAAAATAAACCAAGGGAAATACAGAATATAAACCAAAATTCTTAAAAAAAAACCTGTAAAAAAAAGAAAGCATAACATTAAATGAGACCAATAAACAAGCTTACTAATTATAACAAATTTAATAGGCTAAATTCACCTATCAAAAGAAAAAGAATTTCAGTTTGGATCTTAAGGCAAAATCCAATTCTAGGTTGTTTCTGGAGAAACATCTAAAACAAAATGATTTAGAAAAATTGAAAAATAAGGGACAAATACATACCAGGCAACTTTAACAAGAATAAACAAATTAATTTTAATCTCAGGCAGACCTTAATTCAGGATAAAAATTTAAACAAGAGAAAGAAGAGCATTTTATAAAGGGTATAAATTACAGTGACTAACTATTATGAACATCTATTAAATAACATAGCATCAATAGTCATAAAGCAAAAACTACAAGTACTTCAAGTAGATATAAAGTCACATTAATTGTCAGATATATTTTCTTCTTTCAACCCATAATAGACAAAATGGAAGAAATAAGCTATAATATAAAAAATATAGATACCATATTAATAAGGTAAACTTTGTACCTTGAAAACAGAGTTCTTTTCTACTTCCCATAGTTAAATCACAAAAATTGACCATATGTTAAGCCATAAATAAATCCAATAAATTTTTTAAAAAAGAATTAATAGAAACCATATTTTCAAAGCATGATTAATGAAAGTAGAAATTAGTGGAAAAAAAGTCTAGTCATCTAGCAATCTTGAAAACTCTTTCTTAAATAACTCTTAGGTCAAACTGGAAACCAAAAAGAAAAAGTGAGAAAACCTAGAAGATAAAGATAAAATAACCACATATTAGAGCAAAACGATGAAACTAAATCAGTGCTGAGAGGAAAATTTATGTTCATGTTAATAAATTAAGAAGAATAAAATTAAAAAATTTTTTTTAACCAATTCTGGAAGTTAAAATAAGAAAATAAAATAAATGTAAGGAAATCCAAAGAAAATACTTAGTAATAAATTAGAAAACAGACAAACCAAAGAGAAAAGAAAATCAATAACGGGTTCTTTAGGGTAAATGAGACAGGAATGTTTAAGTAACCTAATCATGAATGAAAAGGAAGAAAGTATAAATATGGAAAATAATAAATGATAAAAAGAAATAACTGTAGCCTTATAAGAAATTAAAGAATTATAAAATTCAATTCTTGTCAGGTCTATGCAATGAAATGGATAACGTTCTATGAAAATATAATTTATTAAAATTAGTCCAGAATACTTAGAAAATTTAAATAGACTAACTACCGCAGAGCAAGAGTTATCCTCCAGTCACCCCACCACTACCAAAAAAAGCACTATGTCCAGATAATGTCACAGGGAGATTTATAATGCTGATTAAACTATCCCCAGAATGTAAAAGAAGAAAACTTTCAAATTTGTTTTTTTTTTCTGTTGTCCTTTAGGTGAAGGTTTACAGAACAAATAGTTTCTCATTAAACAGTCAGTACACATATTGTTTTATGACATTGGTTAACAACCCCACGACGTGTCAACCCTCTCCCTTCTCAAACTTTTTTTTGGTGAAAATGTACATAGCCAAAGATACACCATTTCAAAAATTTCTACATGCACAGTTCATTGACATCAGTTACGTTCTTCCAGTTGTGCTGCTATTCTCACTTTACATGAAGGTTTACAGAACAAAAGTTTCTCATTAAACAGTACACATGTTGCCCTATGACAATGGTTAACAACCTCACTGCATGTCAACACTGTCCTTACTCAACCTTGGGTTCCCTATCACTAGCTTTCATGTCCCCTTCTGCCTTCTAGTCCTTGTCCCTGGACTGCTGTGCCTCATTAGTCCCCTTTTGTTTTATGGGGCTGTCCAGTCCTCGGCTGAACGGTGAACCTCAGAAGTGACTTCACCACTGAGCTAAAAGGGTGTCTGGGGGCCATACCCTTGGGGTTTCTCCAGTCTCTTTCAGGCCAGTAAATCTGGTCTTTTTTTTTTTAAATTTGTTTTTTGGAGTGTGCATAAGTAGCTCAAAAAAAAGAAAAATACTGTCATTTATAATTTTAATATAAAATCCTAAGTAAAATATTAGCAAATGTATTTCAGTAATACATTATAAAAATAATTCACCATAACTATGCAGGATTTATTCAGGAATGGAAGGTTAGTTCATCATAAGGACATTAACTAATATATTTTATGATATTAATAACCTAAAAGAAGTTATATGATCTTTTCCATAGATGCTAAAAAGGCATTTGATTATATTCATTTTGATTTTTGAGACCTCATAATAAAGTAGAAATAGATACCAACTTAACATTTTAAAACTGACTCAACACAAAGCCAGCTTCATTCTTAATGGGAAAACACTTAAAGCGTTCCCATTAAAGTCAAGAATGAAACAACCATATTTCAGGCATTTACTTAACATTATGCTAGAAACTCTAGCCAATTCAATTAATAAAGAAACTTGGTGCATTAGAAAGCTGTAATATATATATAATAAAATAATTTATATAGCAAATGACTTGAAAAATTCTGTAAAATATGTAAGTATAGGAAAATGGCAAGATAAAAAGTGAATATACATCCCCTTTTGTCCTCTTATTCCTGACTCTCCTTCCTCTGTTTGCCAGGCGATTAGAGACCAATTGTACCTTGCATGGCCGCTTGCAAGCTTTTAAGACTCCAGGCACTAGCAACGAACTAGGAGGTAGAACAGAAGCACTAAACACCAGTGGCGTCACTAGGGTTGGCGTCACCCAGTGTGGTAACTCATGGTGTCACCCTCCCCACCATGGGCGGAGCGGCCAGCCCTCCCCCCTCACCCCCACCCCAGGGCCTAGCATCATGCCACACAGCCCCACCCCTCCCAGCTCTGCCCTCTGTGGCTCTCTGCACCTCCTCCCTTCTCTCATTGGCCAAGGCAGAGACCCTCTCCTCTGCCCAATGGCTTGAGTCCCTGCTGAGCCGCCTGCACCCTGACTGGTGGGTGGAGGGTGGTGGTGGTGACAAGTTACTGCACTGAGTGGTGGGTGACACCAACTCTAATGATGCCATTGTCTTGGTGGTCCCTCTCCTAGTGGCACCAGTCTGCCTGCCGCCACAGTGCAGACCCTGGGTCATTTTGCTGTCATGGCCTTTGACAGTATCCGGGGGTGTGGTCTACCCCCCCACCCTGCACCCCCATAGTGAAGTGATGCCACTGCTAAGCACAATATTAGGCCAATTGACTGGGATGTCTCATGAAATCATGACCCTGAACCTCCAAACCAAGGAACCGAATTCCTTGAGATGTTTGGTGGTACATGAACAGCTTTGGCGGCTACTCTTTTTTTTTCCTTGTCGTCGTTGTAAATATATGCATCACACAGCTTTTGCCAATTCAACTTTTTACAGGTGTACAACTTATTGGCAGCAATTACATTGCATTAATTGGCTGTGTAACCCTACCCTTAATCAATTGCCTCCATGAACAACTGCCCCTTTGCCATGAGACCAGAAGAACTGAATGGTGCCTGGCTACCGTTACTGAATATTTTGATCAAAGATTCTATAGAAGCATTCTGATCAAAAGGGAGAAAATGTAAAACAGAATTTAAAATTCTTACTGAATCCAGATTACATTCATTTTTATTTTTGAGACGTTATAATCAGGGACAATACCAGAGTGGCTGTACGTGTCGCTTATAGCTAACATGTCTAATTGGTGAGGCTGAATGAACTGAAACTATTGCCCTGAGATAATCTTTAGACCTAAACCGAAAATATCCCCTGAACTCTTCTTAAAACCAAACAGTAGTTTAGCTTAACTAGTAAAGAATGTCTGCCTTGAGCATTAGGCTCTTTTAAGATCTACTTATATGAGTTCTAATTGACAACAGCAACTCAAAAGATTAGACAGAAAACTTAGGGGGCAGTGAGTTTCTGTTAATGGTGGAGGAATAACTCGGAAAATGAGGTTGAGAAGGGTTGCACAACTCTAAATGTCACTGAACTATACGTTTAGAAATTGTTGAATTGGTGTACGTTCCGCTGTGTGTATTCTCAACAACAGCAACAAAAATAAATTATATAAAAAACCCAGCAGTTTAGCCAGAAAAAAGTGAGCATAGCTTTCTTATATACTAAATGAAACAAACTGGAAAATATAATTTTAAGAAGTCCACATTAACAAAAACAACTTCAAAAACAAGCAAATTCTTGTGATAAGATATGAAGTAAGTAATAGAGGATGTAAAACTGTGTATAAAATTTGATCTCAATATTAAAACATGCACATTAGAAATAAATAGAAGAAAATACGAAGATATTACTAGTCATTTCCAAATATTGTAGTAATACAGTATTTTTGAGTTTTTAAATTTTCCAAATTATCTATATTTATTAAGAATTTGCATTTTTATGAATGCATAAACTACTCCCACCGTATTCTTGGCTATGTCTTTGTAATTCTCAAAGTTCTTCGCCTTACAAACTGCAGGAGCTGTGTCCATGGAAGAGCGTTGGGTAGGTCATGAGTGTAGTCAGCAGCTGCCCCACTCAATTTTACTTCCTGTCAACCACACTCTATTTCCTGTGACTAGTTCTCTGGTCATCCACCCATGGTCACTGAGTCAATTCCGACTCATAACGACCCTATAGGACAGAGTAGAACTGCCCTATAGGATTTCCAAGGAGCAGCTGGTGGATTCGAACTGGTGACCTTTTGGTTGGCAGCTGAGCTCTCTGGCCATCCAGCAAGTGCCTTTTCTCTGATAACCTGAGGTATTTGGGTCTTTTCTCTGGTCACTGAATACGTGCCCCAGTGGTCTCTGATCACATTGCAGCCACCAAATGTCAACGAACAACCATATGGATCTGTGGCTGTTAAAATCCTGATGTCACCTCTCAGACACGACCTTCTTGCTGCCTTATGCTTTCCTTTCTTTCCAAAGATGATAGGAAATCAGCCTACCATTTACATCTCTTGATGCCCTGTTACAGTGGGTTTCAATCTTGGCTACACGTTAGGATTACCTGGGAGTTTTAAAAAAATCCTAAGGCTCGGGCTCCAACCCCAGACCAATTAAGTCAAAATTTCTGAGGGTAGACCTAGGTAACTGCAATGGATCACTGCTCTCTCAGAATTTCACAGACTAGAATTCTGGAAATCACCTCTACTACCCTCTTTCTTCTCATTCCCTCAAATTTAAGACACAGCCCTTTCTTTTTTACTTTTATTCATAATCCTGAAGTGAGAAGAGATGATAGTTTAAAAGATGACAAACAGATAGGTTTCAGAAATTTAAGACATCTTACAAAGCTCTGGTGGTCAATATTTTCAGCTAGAATTCCTGGCCCTGTTAGACTAGATTATCAGCCAGGATGACTGGTGGAATCACCTGGGAAGCTTTAACAAAAAAACAAAAACAAATTAAAAAACACGGATGCCCAGGCCTTATACCAAGAATTCTGATTTAATTGATTTTGGATGGCATCTGGGTGTGGGTGCTTTATTAAAGCTTCTCAGGTGGCTTCTAATGTCCAGCCAGGATGGAGAACCTCCGACATCTTTGCACCCTAGAATGCTTGATGGCTTCTTGTTCCGCTCTTCATTGCTTTTCTCCTTATAGGACAGAGAGTAAAAAGCCCTTCCAGGTTGTACAGACCCCTTCTTCCACAAAGACCCCTCCACCTAGTCTTGCAGTCTAGGCACTAACTACAGTCTGACTTACAGTGTTCAGTGGGTAACATGCATCTCTTTGGACACTTTATTACAGCAGGAGGATGTCTCCAGTTTGAGGGTATCTCAGTAACCACCCTCCCAAGTGAGGTGTCCATTGTGTGGGTTCAGGCAATTGGGAGCTGCAGAGGGGCTACCACATGGATGGAAAGTTGAATGGTGACCTCTAAGATCTTGAAATTCTAAGGCCACGTGATTTTTTTTTTGGGTGGGGGGGCGGTGGGTAGCATCCTCAGGCTTGATACTTGTTAATGAAATTGGCAATTGATAAATCCAAGTTAACAAATCAATGGATGGATAACAGCTGTTTACATAACGTTGTATTAAAGAACAACTAACTACTTCCTGTTTTCCCTCTTGGCTCCATTTTAACACAAGCCATTATATTGTAACTGTGATTTTCCACCTCCTTGTTCATGGCTGTTTTCTCCACTTCTTTTCTCTTTCCTCCAATTCCACATGCCCAAATATGTCAAAAGGGCTCAAAAGCTGGCTGGTGAATTAATCCTTCCTTGAAGCTTCCTCAACTCAAAATGCTATCTCTCTCCCCTACATTCCCATTACACATTATTTCATGGAGGTTACTGCTGTTTATCTCATGACAAAGTCATTTCTTTCTATAGAGCATGTCTCTTCTAATTCACTGTAAGCAACTTGAAGACAAAATACATGTTTGATTCAATTTTTTCGATTGCAATACTTATCATAATAGTTTCCTTTGCGTATAGTAGGCACTCAGTAGTTCTTTAATAAATAAGTGGATGGTTAAAGTGTCCATGGAATTTTAGAGAAAAGAGGGCATCAGGGTGTAAGTTGGAGCTGTCATGGAAGACTTTCCGGACATATTAGAATTGGGCTACTTTTTATAGATTAATACGATTTAGGGGAACTGTAGGAGAAAGTCAAGGGTCCAGGTTGCTGCAGGGACTGCTGATTACCTTTGTTGTGATGGTGACAAACAGATAATGTAGCAATCCACATATTCACATATTTCTTTTCATGTAAAATGCCCAAAAGAATAAGGCCATAGGAAGGGTACAACTTACAGTAAGCCATAGTCAGAGACAGAAGAGCAGCGTAACAACTGCTGCAGAAACCTCGTGGCTGGAGATGCAGCTTGCTTAAAGTCAGTGGAGTTCTGGGGTGACCTCTGATCATCCAGAAACATCCAGAGTGTGTGACAAGGGCACCAAGATGCTCTTCATGTTGGATCCCCTCCTGCACTACCATTTTTAGGGGTGGTATAGTGGCTAAGAGCTATGGCTGCAAACCAAAATGTCGGCAGTTCAATTCCACCAGTCGCTCCTTGGAAACCAATGGGGCAGTTCTACTCTGTCCTATAGGATCACTATGAGTCAGAATCGACTTGATGGCAATGGGTTTTTTTTTGTTTTGTTTTTTTTTAATGTGCCCCTGGCTCTCCTCACTGGGCTCTGACAGCTCCCACCATGGAACTCCAGCCAGTCCCTTCATGCTCCCGTTGACAAAAAGGCTCAACAAGGCTCTACATGAAGGTTCTAGGCTGCCTGATGGATGGGTCCTGGACAGGAGCTGGACTCAGTGAATCCCCTCATACTTACCCCTAAGAGAGTAGGCTTCATCCAAGAAGGGGAGCTTCAGCAAAAGGTCCAGAAAAGCAGTCAGTTCCTTTTGGTGGTAGTCCTAGCTCTTCCCCTAGTTTTCAGTTGCACCATGTATAAAGTCAGGTTTGAGATGATGGCAACAGAAGCCCCTTCCCTGATTTGTAAGAGCAGAGGAGGGATCTGTGAGAGTACTCACCCAGCAATGGGCATAGAAGCCAGTGAGATTTCTTCAGGAAGGAAGATAGGGAGCAATGCAAATCCAGTTATCCACCCAGATAGCAAGTAAGTGGCTATATATAAGAAAATGAGAGAAATATAAGCTGCTATCTTCTCTATCATAAGGAGCTGTGGTGGTGCAGTGGTTAAAGCACTAGGCTGATTAACAAAAGGTCAGCGGTTTGAATCCACCAGCTTCTCTTTGGGATGACGATGTCAGCTTCTGTAAAGATTTACAGCCTTGGAAACCCTGTGGGGCAGTTCTACTCTGTCCTGTGGGGTCTCTATGAGTTGGAATTGACTTCACAACAGCGGGTTTGATTTGGTTTTTGGTATCTTCTCTGTCATGGAGCTATCTTCACTACAGTGTTATCCCCTGAGGGCATCAGACATTAGCCTTTCACTAAAGAAAAGAAGGATTTGAGGGGAGAGACAAGGAAAAGGAAAAGGAAACAACCCAAGCCCTTCATCAATAGTGCAATGATATCTCACACTTTCTGACACTTTAGACTAAGTCAAAAAAGTCTTTGTCTATAACCTGGCTGTAAAGACAGGTAGTTAGGGCAGGTGATGCAAGCTCCACTTAATGGCGTGGTCACTGAGGCCCAGAGGATTTGCCCGTATCTCCAAAGTCACCCAGGAAGATAGAAATGCAGTTGGGACTAGTTATGGTTTTCCTAAGGGAGACGTTTTCTTTCCCAGATGTTAACCCCACACAGGGCCTTTGAGCAGAGACAAGCCAATTCCCAGGCTTGCCTTTGACCTGGGGAAGAGAAGAAAGCCCAAGAAGGGAGCCAAGAGGGACTCATAATGAGTCCTCAGGAATATGGTGTTTTCTCCCACAGGGCCTTGTTAGTGGGGGACACTAGGAATGTTCTCAGGGATCCCGTAATGATTCTGGAAATGTTGGTACAAGGGCTGTGTTGTGCTAGAAGGACCCCTCGGAAGCTGCCTCCTGGCGTGATTTTCTTCCCAGGTCCTTAGAAATTGAAAATCCTGGTAGAAGTCATAGAATAATGAACAGAAGATGTGGGAAGGTTGAGCAGTGTGTTCCTCTGACTCCTATACCCACCTTTAATTACTCACCCATCACTTCCTCCCCCAAGAGACAGTACTAGCTTTTCTCTCACCAGGGAAGCCTGGTGCAGCAGGAAAGCACAATAGACAGACCTGCTCTTCTGGTTGTTAGACTTTGGCCAAGCTGCTGAACCCTTTGGGTCTCAGTGCCCTTATCTGTGAAACGAGCATATTCTCTACCACCCAGCTTTGCCAAGAAGATTAAATGAAGATTCATTTAGCTTCTAGGAGAGGTTCAACAATACAACTATTAACATACCAATCGATAACATTCATGAGTACATGTATGTACATAGTGCTAAGAACTTCACAAGTGTAAAATCCCTATCAAGCCTCATAACAGCTCTATGAAGTAGATTGTAGGAGACAGGTTGGATGTTCTGGCTCATATATGCTCAGCCTTTCTTCTGATTTTAGCCATGGCTAGGGTGGACAGTTTCCTGCAGACTTCCACTCATTGCAAGCTAACAGAGTGTGGCTTCTTCCCTGGGACCCTCTGATCCTGTAAACAATGGGGGAGCTCACTTGGGCTGAGCATATGTGGCTCTCAGAAGTGCAAAGGGCAACTTGACAATAGGGAATGGGAGCCAAGGGATAAATGCCCACCACCCCTTCATCAGACAATTCTGGGAGGCATGCTATATGCTCTTGCACAGTCAGGTCTCTGCTGCCCATAGGATGGAATTTGGTAATGCATCCCTCACTCAAAGACATTTCTTTCTTCTTGTTCACACTCTCTTCATCACCTCAGTGTGATGATTAATTTTATGTGTCAACATGGTTAGGCTATGGTTCCTGGTTGTTTGGTCAAACACTTGTCTAGATGTTGCTGTGAAGTATTTACATGTGACTAACATTTAAAGAGCCATGGTGGTTCAAACGGTTAAACACCAGCTGCTAAACAAAAGGTTGGCCGTTGGAACCTACTCAGTGGCTCTGTAGAAGAAAGGCCTGGCAGTCTGCCTCTATAAAGATGAGAGCCAAGAAAACCCTACGGAGCATTTCCACTCTGTCACATGGGGTCGCTATGAGTCGAAATCGACTCAACAACACCTAAAGACAACAATGACATTTAAATCAATTGGCCTTAAGTAAAGCAGATTACCCGCATAATGTGGGTGGGCCTCATTCAATTAGGAAGGCCTTATGAGCAGAACTGGAGGTTCCCAAAGGAGGATTCTGCCTCCAGACTATAAATAGACATCCTACCAGAATTCCCCTCTCCCCCACTGCATGACCTACTGATTTTGGGAGACAAGACTCCTGGAATTTCTAGCCTGTCACCTGATCTATGGATGTTGGACCCATGACCCCCACAATCATATACATATATATATATATATATATATATATATGTTATTGTTAGCTGCCATTGAGTGGGTTCCAACTTATAGCGAACCTATGTACAACGGAATGGAACGCTGCCCAGTCCTGCACCATCCTCACAATCATTGTTATGCTTGAGCCCATTGTTGCAGCCACTGTGTGAATCCATCTCATTGAGGGTCTTTCTCTTTCTCACTGACTGTCTACTTTACCAAGCATGATGTCCTTCTCCAGGAGCTGGTCCCTCCTGACAACATGTCCTGACAACATGTCTTGACAACATATGTGAGACGAAGTCTCACCATCCTTGCTTCTAATGAGCATTATGGTTATATTTCTTCCAAGACAGATTTATTCCTCCTTCTGGCAGTCCGTGGTGTATTCAATATTCTTCACCAACACCATAATTCAAAGGCATCAATTCTTTTTTGGTCTTCCTTATTGATTGTCCAGCTTTCCATGTATATGGGGCAATTGAAAACACCATAGCTTGGGTCAGGCACACCTTAGTCCTTAAAGTGACATCTTTGCTTTTTAACCCTAAAGAAGTCTTTTGCAGCAGATTTTCCCAATGCAATGTGTCCTTTGATTTCTTGACTGCTGCTTCCCTGGTCGTTGATTGTGGATCCAAGTAAAATGAAATCCTTGAAAACTTCAATCTTTTCTCCATTTATCATGATGTTGTTTATTGATCCAGGTGTAAGGATTTTGTTTTCTTTATGTTGAGGTGTAATCCATACTGAAGGCTGTATGTAGTCTTTGATCTTCATTAGTAAGTGCTTAAAGTCCTCTTCACTTTCAGCAAGCAAGGTTGTATCATCTGCATATCACAGGTTGTTAATGAGTATACATATATATATATACATGTGCACACACAAATGTGTGTATATATATATATATACATATATACAGATAACGGGTATGCACACACACATACACATATACACGTGTGTGTGTGTTACTGGTTCTATTTTTCTAGAGAATCCTAAGACACTCAGTCTGGCTCCTGGGACCACTTCACAATAGAAGCACACACGTGTCTTGTTTCAGGTTCTGCTTTTGTGGGAACCCAGCTAAGACAGTTGGTACTGAAAGTGGCCCTAGAAAGCAAAAGCTCAGGATGGAATTCTGGACTGGACTATTCACCACTGCTTGGATTAAGTGGGGTTGGTAATAGCCCCTAGCATGTGACAGCATCATAATTACTAAGACTAACTTGTGGTAGATTGGAATGAGGTACAAGTGAGAGGTGAAACATTGGCTTATGTGTTAGCACTAGCACATTAATGTTATGAGTACCATGATGGTAAGAATTATAGAGTTTCAAGAATAAGGGATGGGTTTTGTTAACTTCCATGGAAGCCTTGAAGAAAGAGGATGATAGGCTCAGGTCTACCAACTATCACCTAAGGGTATGTTGAGAAAGCCAGAAGACTTCCTTAGCAACATTGAATGAGACCTCAATCTTTTGCAGCCATAAGGCAGACAGTGCTGGAAATCAAGCCTAGGATTTAATTTTAAGGGTGGTTGAGTTGCAGAGGAAGGTGAATGTGCAGCTTTGGCAGATCTCCTTTGCTAAATTCTCCCTTGTTGAGACCCTGAGTTCTGGGATGGGGCTGTTTGAGTGGATGGACATGAGAATTTTAAATCCTAAGATTCCCCGAACCCACTTGCTGGCAGAAGCATCATATAAATACATACATATACGTTATACTTTACTTTTACCTATTTATGTGTTTTATATAAATGGAATAATATTGTATAGATGATTTTGTTCACTGCTTCTTTAGCTCAGCATTATATGTTTGTGAAGTCCATACATGTTGTTGAATGTAGATGTAGTTTGCTCATTTCATTCCTGTGAAGCATTCATTGTATGAATACTCTTGATTGACATTTGTTTGTTTATAGTTTTTGGCTACTACTTGCAATTCTGCTAAGAACATTCTTGCATATGTTCCTTGTGTACATGTGTAAGAGTTCCCAAGGGTAAATAACTACAAGCAGAACTGGTGGGTGAAAATATATATGCTTCTTCCACTTTGCTAGATAATACAAGGTCTCTGAAAACTGGGGGTCTGTGGAAAAGGAGAAACAAATATGAGGAAGGGAACCACAAAAATAAATAAAATAATGGAGAGCCAAGAAAAGCTTATATTATAATGTTATATATATCACATACACTATGTATGTGATCAAAGTTACATTTTATGGTGTTGGGACAATTATAAATTGGAAAAAGTTAAAACCTATACAAAAAATCCTAAATACATTAAATATTTGACTTAAAATGAAACATAAAAGTACTAGAAAAAAATCACTGACAAATATTTACACAGCAGTCAGGTGGAAAAGTTTTTGTTTTTGTAAGTATGACACAAAACAAAGAAAAGATACTACATAAAATTGACAAACTTAATTTTGGCAAAAGGCAGACACCATAAACCAAGTCGAAAGGCTAATGGCAAATTGGAGAACATATTTTCTTTTTTCATTTTTTTATATATATTTTATTGTACTTCAGGTGAAGGCTTACAGAACAAATAGTTTCTCATGAAACA
>NW_004443976.1:16478889-16500368 GCF_000243295.1 Trichechus manatus latirostris | reverse complement strand
GTTTTCTCACTCCATTTGGTGCTTGGCTGAGTTCTTTATCTCTTCATTTGATGTTTTAGGGTTTCAGGATTGTTGTATTCTCTGTTTGGCTTAGAACATAATAGAGAAATCCTGATAAAAAGGGAGAAAAATGTGGAACAGAACTTCATATTCTTAAAGAATCCATACTTAATGGACATACTGAGATTGGCGGAGTCCCCAAGACTGGCCCTGAGTTGCTCTTCAAGTCTTGAATTAAAACTATCCCCTGAAGTCACCTTCAAACTAAGTAACAGTTTAGCCCAAAGAGCAAAAATGGTCACCCTTGAATATTACATTACTATAAACAAAAAAAAAAGATATCTCTTTAAGACCAAATTGTCAACAGCTATTTTAAAGCATAGATGACAAAGTTGGGGGTAGGGGAACAGGGAGAGTAGTAGTAAATGGAAGTGAAAAACTAGAACAGAAATAATGAAAATATTGACATAATGTGAAAATTTTAACCAATGTCACTGATTGTTATGTCTAGAAATTGTGGAATGGGAGCTGGTTTTGCTGTGTATATTTTCACCAAAAATAAAAGAAAATAAATATATGCCATGAAATGTTAATAGATTTAAAAAGAGGAAAATTTTCTATAAGGCTATTTATAAACACCTACACCCATTCCTGATGCAGAGGAAAAAAACAAAACAAAAACATTGTAGTTAACTTGGAATGGAAA
Source organism: Trichechus manatus latirostris (assembly GCF_000243295.1). NCBI lineage: Eukaryota > Metazoa > Chordata > Mammalia > Sirenia > Trichechidae > Trichechus > Trichechus manatus. Next base: position 16,499,662 of record NW_004443976.1, on the reverse strand, counting down.
GATACCATCTCATATGCTAGAACTTAATCTGTATCATTTGTAATGGTGAAGTAGTAGTGATATTTACATTAAAATCAGGAGTAAGAAAGCAATGACTTTCATTACTTCCGGTATTTATCGTTATTCTAAAAGTTTTAGGCAAAGGGAAATAATATGTTTAAATATTAGGAAAGGGAGAAATGGGGTAACTTGAAAGTAATATAGTTGTCTAAACAAAAAACCCAAGGGAGAAAAAAACTGGAAAACTCTTAGAATTGTTAACAGTTTGGGTAAAAAGTAATTATACACAAGTCAATATATTTCTTATATTCCAACAATACCAAACCAAAATCAAACCCATTGCGTATGGTTGAGCTGATTTTGACTCATAGTAACCCTATAGGACAGAGAGAGTACTGCCCCATAGGGTTTCCAAGGATCAGCTGGAGGATTTGAACCCCCAATTTTTTGGTTAACGGCCGAGCTCTTAGCCACTGCACCAACAGGACTCTATACCTACAATAATCAACTATAAAATCCAAAATTCCCATTTCACAGAAGGTGAAATCTTAAGATATCAAATTCAGAGTGAGCAGGAAGTAAAATTATACTCGGAGCACGGATACCTAGAAAAATTACTCAAAGAAAACATCACTCACTTCCACTGATGGGAAGAAATATGAAAGTTTTGGTGTTTTTTTTTTCCTACTTTTCTTTTGCTTTCAAATGATCTACAATGAAACACATTACTTTTATAATAATAATTTTTAAATGTGCTGATCCCTCAGGATAACCGAGGTCGCTAAAGACCAGCCATAAGGAGCCCTGGTGGCGTAGTGGTTAAATGCTTGACTGCTAACCAAAAGATTGGCAGTTAGAACCCACCAAACTCTCCATGAGAGAAAGATGTGGCAGTAAGCTTCTGTAAGCATTTACAGTCTTAGAAACCCTTTAGGATAGTTTTACCCTGTCCTATAGGGTCGCTATGAGTCGGAATCGGCTCGATGGCAACAGGTTTGGTTTGGTTTTGGTAAAGACCAGCCATAGCAGCTCAATGGCTTCACCTCTCTATTGTGTTTCCAGAAAATTCAGTATGCTGGTACCCAGCAGGTTAAATAAAGATTTAGACTATTACTCATATCCCAAATTGACTCACTGCTCTATGAAGTAATAAAATAACATTTGCTCCATTATGCCTCCTTTAAAAAAATATCTGTTAGTAACAACCAACCAACTTGCTTACCAGTTTCTTTCAAAATTAATTTATTTGGCATCCTTCAGTGGAAGCTTATGGTCTGTTATTCTTTGTGCACATGGGTTAGCAGAAGATGGTTGTTTCAAGAATATGATTATCTTCTGTTTATGAAAATAATTCCTTTCTTTGATTTTTTTTCCTGTCTTTTTGATGAATCTTTGAAAAGAGAGCAACCAGCTGACATATTGGTGATGTAAATATTTTTTTAAGTATAGTTAAAAGTATCATAAATAACACTAATTCAGAGACTGTTATCTCTGAAACAATATTTGTCATGATAAATGATAAAGGAATAATGAAATAGCTTTCTAAGTATTATGAAATACTTTAAATCCAAGACAACAATGTCACTTTCCCATCAATAACGTACACTCTGAGTCATGGTGGGAGGCTCATATCCAGGGGAATATTCAGCCGGAATCCATTGGTACAGAGTACCAGTCTTGTCCCTGTTAAATATTTTGACTATCAACTCTGCCCATACCAGTGTCCTTCTCAGAGCACATAGCTGTATTCAGTGCACCTGTATACAGTGTCACTGAGTCAAAGAAGCATCAAGTTGGATGTGATCTTGTAGAGTCCTACTCCCTCAGTTTACTAATGAGGAAACTATGAAGGAATATCATTGGGCTGGGATTGTTGACGTCAGGGCAAATCCTGAATATACTTATAAAATGTCTGGTTTTCTATTTTTAAAAAATATACCTGTTTCTGGGTGATGGTACACTTGATAATCCCCAAAAAGCTATGAGGCTACCAGATAAAGAATTTATATGAGGATACTAGAAATGGGTCTGCTGGTCTGGCTAGTCCAAGATGTCTGCTTTCAACCAAGTCCCCAAGGCACACTTCCTGATACACATCAAAACCAAAAAAAAGCAAACCCGTTGCCGTTGAGTTGATTCCGACAAATTATCACGTGATAAAAAAATCCATGTCCTTGTGCAATTATCTCCGGAGTGACTCTTGACACACTTTTCTGACTAAGAAACCTACTCTCTACCTTCTGTGGCTCTGCTTTGTAAACCTCATGCTCACTTACTGGGAGACCTGTAGCTTGTGAACAAGCAGGCTTTTTGAATATGTCATGGTTACAATCAGCACCTGCCTCCCTCCAACCACACACTTCACTCCCAGCCTCTCTGCCCTCACCCATCCGGTGAGAACATTTCCTCTGATATGTCTGCCTAATTCCAATCTTCTAAGAACTGCCACCAAACGTCACAGAAGCTTAGGTCCCTCAGGAGTGTAGGCCATTGTGGACGCATCTCTGAGAACTGTCTGTCTCCTGGCCCTCTGCTTTCTATTTTGCTCAAAGGCCAGAGGAAACCAGCCTGCTATCCATACCTCTTTAATGCTGTATCTTGTGGCATCCCTTGGGCTGGAAGCATGCTACAACCTCCTTACACCAACACCATCATAATAATCACTCTTTTAAAATAAGAACCTGAACATTTCTCGTATTAAGAGTTACTGGTAATTACAAAGAGTTCATAAACATAATGACAGATATGGAAAAAAAATTGTCAGGAGTTTAGGATAAATTACAGTTTAGGATGTCTTGAAAAATCCTTGCTGTGGAAGGGGGCAGTTTGAGGGCAGCCTGCTGCCTTTCCCTGTGACCCATGAATGAACCTTGTGCTTAGGACCAGCTGTGGTGGCCTGGCTTCCTAGATGGAAGGTGAATGTGGGCTGACTCCCTTTCTGGGATGTCTCAACCCAAAACACAGCACATAGTAGTTAGTGGTCTGTCCTCATCCCTCCCCTTTCTCCCTGAGCACATGTCAACATTCCCAGGAATTGCTGAAGTAAGTGTGTGTTTCATACAGCACCTAGCCAACCATATATCTGCTATATCTGTTTCCAGCAGGGAGGGAACAAGGTCCTTTGCCTGCAGAACAAGAGGGGTGTGTGAAGACCATCTCCTGCATGGCTGTGGAGTGAGACTCGCTGGCCATGGGGAACCAACACCCACTTTTGAAGCTGATCTTGCTCTGTCTCTTGTTTGTGAGTAAAGCATTGTTCCATCCAGTGCCTTTGTGTCTTCCTTGGTGAGCCTGTCACCTGCAAACCATGCAATGGGTTGACATCCTAGGGCTGCTGTTCTTGCTGGCAGGCATTATTATGCTCTTTGCTATCCTCCTTGCAGTGGGACTCCTCCCCTAGAGGTGGGAACAGGTGTCACTTGCTTGACCTTTGTCATGAATGTCCTGCTGCCCTGTTTGGACAGTCAGTGGAAACCACTGAGATGGCCTCTAGCTCTCTTCTTCCATTCCAGCAGCAGAGCCCTCTAGGCCCTTCAGACTTCCCTTTTATATATGCAGTTAAGGCAGAGCAGCAGCTACAAACTGAAAGGGAGTAGTTGATGGAATCCTGGGTTCCCATAATGTGGTGGCTGTCAGGTTTGGGGGATGCAGCATAGAGGACCCCATATAGGTGAGAAATTTAATGTAGGGATTGCTGAGTTCTCCTAAAAATTCTGAAATCCATGAGTTTTGTTGTGTCACGCTCTAGGCCTAATCACAGATCTAGAATTCATTCAATAAATATGATGTGAATTGATATATCAATAGAAGTAAAGCAGCTCCCCACATAATAATTACACTGTCTCCCACCTGACCTCTCCAATCCATTTTAACTCAACTTAGAAGTTCAACTCTTTGATTTCATGCTTGCCTACCTTTGCTCAAGCTGTTTATCTGGAATGTCCTCTTCCTAACTCTAAGTGCGCAAATCCTTTAAGACTCAAGTCAAATGTTCTTTGTCTGTAAAAACTTTCCTGATTCATCTCAAACTCTTTTCCACTCTACTCCTGAGGCACTTAATTGTGTACTTCATGGCATTTATCTCAGTTGATAACTGCACTCTTGCACTGTCATTTTTAATTTTTTAATAGAGCATATTTCCTCTACCCTGCTGTAAGTGGCTTGTAGACAGATTTTTGTCTAATTCAGCTTTGTATTCTCAATGCCTGTCATAACATTTTTTGCACAGTAGGTGTTCAATATTTCTGAAAAAAAATGAATGAATTAACTGTGTAATGAAGACCATAAGATCAACAAAAAATTTCAGTGAAAGAGGGCATCAGATCGGACTGGAGGAGTTAGGAAAATTTTTCAGGATGAGCTGGCATTTATACAAGACAATGAAGGACTGATATGATTTGAAGGAGGTTTAAGTTTGAGTAAAAGGCATAGAGTTATGGCTGTAGGAATCTCTGCTCCGTTTCTCTAGATGAAGTATTCATAAGGACTTATTAGGAAACAGTTAAGACAGTAGTTAAAACAGTCCATTCACTGACATATGTCTTTTCATGAAAACAGCTCCCCCCACCCAAAAAAAACAACAAAAAAAAAACTTGGCAATTAGGAGAGGTAGACCCTATAAATAAATAAGGTTAGGCAGGAAAAGTTCATTTCCCCTCCCCCCGACAGAGATGTCACATACCCCTCACTCTGTGAGAGATGTAGCTTACTTCTCATGGCCAGGATTCTAGGATGACCTCTGGTCTATCCATCCAGGGAGTCTATCTTTAACAAAATTGCTGTGGTGACACAACTGAAGAGGCCCTCCTAGATTACCACTCTCAGGAGTCTAGAATGAGCCCCAGGCTGTCCTCACTGAGCGTTCACAGCTCCCCACTCTGACATTCCAACTAAAGCCTTCATGTATCTGATGATGAAGACTCAACCAGGCCCTCTGATGTAGGGATCTGATCGAGATTGCCCCCTGAAGTTAAGGCAGGAAGACTGGGTTTTGTGAATGCCCTCCCACTCACTCCAATAGAAGGAGAAAGCAGGTTGGTTTCATCCAAGAAGGAGGGATGTTGGTAAAGGGGCCTGGCATAGGAGGTGTGTTCTCTGGGTTAGGGTCCCAGCTCCTTCCCTCACTTAATGTGGTTCTCTGAGCAAGACTCTTTCCCTACTCAACAAGGAGGCTTGATTCATCCAGTAACAACTGAAGTGCCTTCTCTATCGTTGGGGAGCAGACGGGAGACCCTTGAGAGTACTCACCTTGTTATGAGCACAGAGGCTTGCAAGATTTCTGGTGCAGAGAGGTGAAGACGGTGAAGTGCTGTGCAGGTCCTAGCCCCAGAGGGGAAGGAGGGGGCCTTATATAAGAAAATGAGTGAAGGAGATATGAAATCATGTCTGTCATGGGGCTCTATCCACTGCAATGTCATCCCATAGGGATCTAGAAATTAGCCTTCCCAGGAAGGGCTGGGGGTTTGGGGAGCCATGGACCAGTAAACAACCCAAGCCTTTAATGAACCCAAGCCTTTAATGAATCCCGTAATGATACTACATAACTCTGCGCTGCTTTAGATTTTTCTCAAAAAAGCCTCACATCCAACTCCTTACTCCATCCCTCACATCGATTCCATGGCGGATATCAGGGAGTGTTACTAATCCCATTTATCATACAGGGGCAGTGAGGTCCAGAGAGTTTATCCATCTTCCAAAAGTCACCCATGGAGCTGAGTGGTGCTGAGACTAGAGCATAGTCTCCAGACAGGGTACTTTACTCTCCTGGATGCCTGGCCAAACTGGAACTCTGAGCAGAGAGAAGCCGAATCCCAGATTTGCCTTGACCTGGGGATGAGTAAGAGGCCCAAGAAAGGAGGCAAAGGGGAGAAGCCTTCACCAAACTCAGTTCCCTAATGAGTCCTTAGGAATGCATGTTCTCCCCCTCAGGGCCTTGTTAGTGGGGCCACTGGGATTGCATCTTGAGGGTCCCATAATGACTCTGGAAGTGGTGGTAGAAGAGCTGAGTTGTGCTAGAAGGGGCCAGGTGGTCCCTAGGGAAGTCATCCCCATGATTTTCTAGGCCAGGCTCTTAGACATTGAGCTTCCTAGTGGTGAGATTAATGAACAAAAGATGTGGAGAGATTGGCCATCCATCAGTGTCCTACTCCTTGTTCTACTGCCCACCGTGATGGTAACCTTGCATCTCCTCAGCTGCAGGACCCCCAGCTCTGCATTCTTTCAAAGGGCAGGCTGGTGCAGTATGAAAAACATGAACTTGGTATATGGTCAGCCCTGCTATAACAATTGTTAATGTTGTGACTTAGGACAAGCTGCTGAAATCTTCTGGGCTTCAGTTTCCTCATCTGTGAAATGGTGATAATATCTACAACCACACAGGGTTGCTCTGAGAATTAAATAAAATAGCATACTTAAAGTTCCTGGTAGGGGATCAATGAGTATTAATAATAATAAAAGAGCAACCACTAATACTTTATTTTAGTGTATTGCCTTGTTTAATCCTTCCAGTAATTCTATAATGTAGTTTTATTATTTGCCCTACCTTACAGAGGAGGAGTCTGAGGCTCAGAGAGGTTTCATAACCCACCTGAGGGTGCACTGCTGGAATGTAGCAGAACTGGAACTCAAACCTAAGTATGTTTGACTCCAAAACATGGTTTTAACAACTTTTCTATGAGACTTTCCCTCTCCTCTTCTTCTAACTGCTTTAACAAACAATGGTTTAAAATAAATAAATACATAAACAAAGCAATGGCTGCTACATCACCTGACCCCTGTTACTCTGGCTCTGCCATTCAAAAGATACTCTGATGTTGGCACCAGCCTTCACGTTGAAGTTCAAGACACCCCCACCTGTAGGATTTTAGCCAATTGGGAAAGGGTTAGTAGGCATATTTTCATCTCCAGAGGCTTGCCATTAATTTTATCAACACGCCTGGTATCTACCAAACAGTGGGTGAGCCTGGGATTGCACATCCAAGTCGTGTTCATTTTGGTAAGCCCAGTACTCATGTCTGGACTGTAATTCCAGCTAAAATCTGCTGCCATCCATCATATTATAACTCTCTTGCTGCCTCACTAAGTCACCCTTGCCTGCCCTACGAGGCATCAAACCATATTTTAAAGCCATAGTAATTAAGACAGTGTCATATTTGAGCAAAGTTAGAGAAACAAACTGAAAGAAGAAAAATTAAGAACTGGAAACAAAGCTATAGATATGTAGAAATTTGATGCACGATAGGGGTGGTCCAGCAGAGCAGTACGGAAAGGACAGATCTTTCAATAGGCAGAGCTGGGGAAATAGAGTATCCATAGAGAAAAAATATGTCACTAAGCTTCTTTCTCACTCCATGCACACTGAAATCAGTTTCAGGTGGATGAGATTCTTAAATTGAAGAGTAAAAATTTAAAATCTTAACAATAGTCGATGGAATGAATATCTTTATGATCTTCCAGGAGGTAAATATTTCTTAAAGAAGTCTAAAGAATATTAATCATAAAGAAAAAAGTCAGAAATTTGCCTACATTAAAATTTGAAACTTCTACTCATCATAGGACAACTATTTTTTAAAGTGGAAAGATAAGCTACAAATTAGAAGAGATTTGAAGCACATAAAACTATTCTGAAGTGTCCAGAATATATTAAAAAAAAAAAAAAACTCCTACAATCAGTAAGACAAAGAACCCAATAGAAAGCAGGCAAAATACATGAACAGAGATTTCACAGAAGAGGAAACATAAATGGTCAATGAGCTCAGGAAAGGAAGCTCAACTCCATTAGTAATCTGGGAAATGTAAATTAAGACTACAATGGAGTCATCATTTTACATCCATTATATTAGTCTAAGTGAAGAAGTCTGATAACAGCAAGTTTGATGAGGATATAAAGCTACAAAAATTCTTATACATTGTTGGTGAGAACATAAAATGGTACACACACATTGGAAAACAATTTGGTTTTATCTTTTGAAGCTGAAGATGCACTGATTCCATTCCCAATTAGAACCATAGAGAAATTCTTGCACGTGTGCATGAGGTGTGTACAAGAGTGTTCACAGAAGGAAAATACCTTCAAACAGAAAAAACAGCAAATGAACAACAGTTGTAGGCACTAATATAGGAGAATCACACAAAATAATATTGAGTGAAATAAGTAAGTCAAAGAATTTAAACGATTCCATTATATAAAGACCAAACATATATAAAACTTAATAATGTTATTTAGACATGGATATAAATGTAATAAAAGTATTTATAAAGGGTATCTTTTTTTTTTTTTAAGAACAGTGTTACCTGAGTGAAGAGGTAGAGGAGTAAGATTAAGGAGGGGCATAGGGGTCTTCAAAGGCAATGAAATACTCTATTTCACAAGTTGAGTAGTAGGTATGATATTTGTTTTATTGTTCTTTTTAAAAGACAGGTTAATTGAGTTATAATTTACAAACAGTAAAATTTACCCTTTGTAGAGGAGTGGAGATGGGGGAAATGGCTCCAGAATATGAGCTTAGCTCTGATTCTCTACCCATTGTCATTGGATTTGGGCGTATCAACTCACTCTACCCTCTTTCAGTAGCTCTACCATCCCTCATGTAAACTGACCTGTAAACCCCCCATCACTACCAGGTTTGTCTGAATTCTAAGGTGAAATAACTTTCCTTTTCAAGCTGAGAATACCACTACATATGATCATTCATTAGAGGAGGACATCATGTTTGCTAAAGTAGAGGACCAACAAGGGCAAGAGAGACCCTCAGTGAGATGGAATGGCACAGTAGCCACAACAATGGACTTGAACATGGTGGCGATCGTGAGGATGACACTGGACCTGGCAACATTTCCTTCTGTTGTACCTAAGATCTCCATGAGTCAGAGTGGTCTTGACGGCAGTATCTACATATCTAAGCTCCACGTGGGCAGCTACCGTGTGTGTCTTGGTCACCTCTTGACTGGAACATCGCCTGGAAAATAGTACTTTGCTCCATATTTGCTAAATAAATGAATGGCATATTCCCATCTCCATTAAACAGGGTGAGGAGGAGTGCCTGGCTTGGGGGATGGGGAACCCTGTATGCTCATTTCCTCCTTTTCAGTAAATTAGCAAGAAGTTGGCTCAGCAGCTGAATGAAAAAACAGGCTGATAACAGAGGCTTATCTCCACCAGAGGCTTCTCCTTTCTAACAAGGTTACTTCCTCATCCAGGAAGCAGAGGCTGTGTCACCTAGATGTTCCCACTCCCGCTCCCAATTCCTACAAATACATAGAGTGATTGGGGAAGAGGGAGCAGGATCCCTCTCTGTTGAAAAGCTTTCTATAGTGCATCCAGTCTAGTTAACTTAACCTTAGCCTCCCTCTGTATCGGATACGAAGAGCTCGGGGGATCATTGTGCTCTGCTACTTCTCTGCTTATAAATTTTTCCACAATAAGCCATGTGATTCTACTAGTCAGTGTGTCTGTGTCCCCTTTGCACAATAGGGGAAACATGAGTTCAGTTTTGCCATGTTCAGTTTGAGGTTCCTGTGGGATGTTCAAGTGGAAATATCCAAAGAACAGTTAGGTATTAGAGTTAAGAGCTTAGTGTGTGGGATGGAGATACAATTTGAGGATCATCAGCATATTGCCTTTGGATTTCTGTGGGAATCCAGCCCCAGGGGCTCATGGATGATTTCCTGGAAATAATAAAACCTGTGATTGATCTTTAAGGATGGAGTTAAGCTGGTTAACAAGGTGTGGGGAAAGAATACTGTCCAGGGAGAGAACACAGCATTTGTCACCTCAGGTGGGGAGTGTACATATAATGGGTTCCACCTGGGCTCTGTGTCCTAGAGTTTCCCTTGCAAGGATAGCCATCAACAGAAACCTCAACTCATCCTAACTCTGACAACTCCTCCTTGGTACATGACAGCCTTGAACCACTGAGGCTCCTCAGTTGATCCTGCAAGGAGCTTCTCCCAAATCTGCTGATTAGACTCAGGGAGGAAGATGTATTAATTAGCAAGGGATTGTTGAAAATTGTATTTGACCCCTAAATCCACCTTCAGGAGTTACTAATAGTAGGGTGTCTCGGTCTAGATGTTACCACAAACCTTCATCTTTCTTTATTGTGTTAGAGCCATGGGCTGGAAAACCTTTAGAGTCAGGATACTACAGGTCTGAACTGTTTTTTGGGAACATTTCTTTGAGACTAGAAGAGAAGTAGGGTTTGAGGATGATTAAGGTTAGCTGTAATGGGGATGTGAGGTGACCTTGTGATGTGATGGAAAGGGCACTGCTCCAGGAATGAGGCAGGAGGGAATCCTGACCCAGGCTTCACCCTCCTCTCTGCCCCATGCTGCAGGCAAGGTAGAAAGTCACAAATCTCTACTCTTCTCCCCTCCTTTCCTGTCCCAAGATGTTTGGCTGGACTAAACCAGAAACCCCAAATCCCAACTCGTCCCCAATACCATTCTGCACTTAAGACTTAATGAGATTCAGTTTAACTCTGTAAAATGCTGGTAAGAATGTCAGTTCATAATGAGTGCTGAAAACATTTTTGTTAAATAAATGAATAAATTTTGCTTTTCCATGAAGGTCATACTTGGAACCATTTTGAGAAAGTCAGAGATATGGTAAAGATACTAGGGATCATAATATATGTGGCAAGGGCAGGTGTTTATCTGGCTCTGGCTCCCTCTGGAAGCTGCTAATTTCTGAGGCCTCCAAGGGTTATAATCGGGTGAAGAAAAATCCCAATGTGAAAATGATGTCAGCCAAGCTGTCCCTGTCTTTTGTCTCTCTCTTCTTTATAAGCCATCCCCTCTATGGGGGCCACTGGACAGTGTGGCTGTCCCTTCTCTCTGCCTGGGAAATGTCTGCCTTCTCCCTTTACTGGGTGAGCACCTTCCCAAGATCCGGTCTGCACTCTTGGTTTCCAATGAGTGAAGTTCACCCTCTGGGTCCTGGAATGGCTTCTCCCAAAAAGATCCAGTTGAACTTGGGTGCTTGAATGTGAGGGGTTAGAGAGAGGAAGGAGTCAGTGATGACCAAGTTTTCAAGCCTGGCTAACTGAAAAGGATGGTAGCAACTACCCAAAATAAGTCAAGAACAGGTTGAGAATGAAGAAGGTCAGTTCAGATTTGGAGAGACTATATTTGAGGTAATGGTGAGAACAACATGCCAGAGCTGAAAAGGCCAGACAGTTAAATGGCATTTGACCCATGTGGACTTGTGGACGTGGTTCTCAAAATTTAGTCTGATCATCAGGCAGTGATGCTCATGCTTTTTGCCCCTGGAGGATCTCTAACTCCATCCTTTCCCTGGACAAAGCAGACTTCATGTAAGTGACTTAAATACCCATCCCTCTGCCACCACCCTAGGTTGAGGCAGATCACTATGGATTTTGTTAGTGTAAGCACTTCAGGGATGGGAAAAGGAAAGCATTATCTAAGTGACCAGGGGTGTGGGCAGTTCATGACACTGTAGCATACTTGGGCTTTACCTAGTCATCAGGTCCATGATAATATGTGTGTTGGATGATATGTAATTAGAGCCAGGAACAAAGAACAAGAAGCTAAGTGACGGTGGCCTTGGAGGCAGAAGGGAATTCATGGAAAGGGTATGTGCTTACTTAAGACTCTAGTTGTGAGAGAGAAGGGCAGTTTAACTGAGATCTTAAGTCTTGACTTACCCTGCTCAAAAGCTCTTCTTACATTTTTCTTATTCAGTAAATGTCAGTATTTTGGTGCCCAAATTTCTGAGACTCTATGGAGAGAAATGCAATCTAATCTTACTATTTAGAAAATCTAAAAAGCTGGTAATTACCAGCTGTAGAGCTGGAGATGTCTTCAATGACATCTCCTCATTTAGTGGTGTACCCACTATTTGCTGGGAAGTCCAGACTAAGCCTCACAGTTTCACATGGTTTCACATATCATCTCTTTCTTAATGGTCTGGGAAATGGCAGGCATCTCACAGCTGCCATCACATATAATGACATATACATGTGGAGATTGCAAGGACACAGGTTGAGGGGGAGCATGCCTTTTCTCCTCTTCCCTTAAAGCCTCCAATTCATCCTCTGGGATCCTGTACCCAAACTATGGCCATCCCACCATCTGTAGGCTTGGGGTTTCTTTCTTGGAACTTTGATCTCAAGAAAATAATCTTTCTCTTTAACTTTAAAATGTAACATTTGTTCCCCATTTTTATGTCAGTTCTGCTATCTCTGTTTAAGTCTGTCCGATGCCAGTGTTGTCCTTACTCATTACGAGTCAGATTTTTCAAGTATCTTCCTATTAGGTCTCAATCTCTAACTTTATTTTCCTTAAATTTTATATGTTCTTACAGTCCCCCTCTTTCCTGGATATGCCACTGGGATGTTACCAAGAGTGCATTCTCCTTTTACCTCCATTGACACCTTCTAGCTTTGCTCAATTCTACTGCTGGTAGAAGAAACCTGTGGATCTGGGAGCCTCGGGAAATGGTTCAGTTGTGACTGAGTTTGTCCTGCTAGGCCTAACAGAGACTCCAGTTCTACAGTCCATCCTCTTTGTCATCTTCCTTCTTATTTATGTAGCTACTGTTGGTGGCAATTTCAGCATCCTGGCTGCCATTCTTGTTGAACCCAAACTCCACACCCCCATGTACTTCTTCCTAGGAAACCTGTCACTGCTGGATGTTGGGTGCATCACTGTCACTGTCCCTGCTATGCTGAGGCATCTTATGTCCAATAATAGGAACATTCCCTACAGATCCTGTCTCTCAGAGCTCTTCTTCTTCCACCTCCTGGCTGGGGTGGACTGCTTCCTGCTGACAGTCATGGCATATGACCACTATCTGGCCATCTGCCAGCCCCTTACCTATACCACCCGCATGGGCTGGGGAATCCAACGAGCCATGGTGGGCATGTCACGTGTCTTTTCCTTCTCCAATGAACTGACCCAAACAGTTGCTTTGTCTACTCTTAAATTCTGTGGCCCCAATGTGATCAATCACTTCTACTGTGACCTCCCACAGCTCTTCCAGCTCTCTTGCTCCAGCATCCAACTCAATGAGAAGTTGCTCTTTGTGGCAGCAGGCTTCATGGGTGTGGCCCCCTTGATCCTCATCACTGTGTCCTATGCTCATGTGGTGGCTGCTGTGCTACGAATCCGCTCTGCTGAGGGCAGGAAGAAAGCTTTCTCTACGTGCAGCTCCCACCTCACTGTGGTGGGCATCTTCTATGGGACAGGTGTCCTCAGCTACATGAGGCTGGGTTCAGTGGAGTCTTCAGACAAAGACAAGGGGATTGGCATCCTTAACACGGTCATTAGCCCCATGCTGAATCTGCTCATCTACAGCCTTAGGAACCCTGATGTGCAGAGTGCCCTGCGGTGGCTCGTGGGGAGATGGCCCTCCAAGTGAGATGCCCATCCTCTGGCCTTAAGAATGTCATAGTTCCAGTTACTGCTTTTGAGAAGTGTTGTGATTAGTGCAAGTGGAATGTAGATATGATGAAATGAGGTCAGAGACTGGCCTATGAAGGAGAGTGCAATAAAAATGACAATAAAAAAAACAAACTCATTGCCTATTGAGTTGATCCCAACTCATGGCAATCCGTGTGTTACAGAATAGAACTGCATTCCATAGGGTTCTCTTGGCTGTAATATTTGCAATAGCAGATCACCAGGCCTTTCTTCCTTGGCACTGCTGGGTGGGTTTGAACCACCAACCTTTAGGTTTGTAGTTGAGTACGAACCATTTGCACCACCCAGAGATAATAGCTACCACTTATATCATGCTTACCATGTGCCAGGTACTGTTCTAAGCAACTGACATATATCTGCTTATTTAACTTCATAACAGCCCTATGAGGTAAGTACTATCATTATTCCCAGTTCACAGATGAGGAAACTGAACTTGCCCAAAGTGAGCACAGCTTATAAATGTCAGAGCTGGGATTGGAACCTGGGCAGACTGTGCCTTTAAGTACTACCTTGCAAGAGTAAGAAATCATTTCAAGGAGGAATGGTATCTATAAGATGGAATGAGGGGATAGGCAGTGAAGAGGAAAGAAAGGGAAGAAAAATAATTGTGATGGGGAAAAAAACTATTTAAATAAACTGAAAATATGAATTAAGAAGTTTTGTTCTTTTAACAAATTTAGTGGTTTTTTGTTTTTGTTTTCTCCCAGAGAAGCTGCTACAGGTTGAAGGAATTGCTGGAAGCTAATTTCAGCAAATGAACAAGCTAAGAGAAAACAGATTTTAACACTGAATTCTGAAGGAATAGGTACTATTTAGAAAAAGTATGAGTAGAGATGAGATGAGAAAAAGTGGAGTAAAATTATTTTCATTTTGGGTCAACAGCAGCAAAAAATACATGTAATATGTTAATTAGAGAAATAGGTTTGGGTCGTATGAAATTTTTGTTTTATGACTGAAAGGAGATCTTTGCAGTCTCTGACATAAATCTAAAACCAGTCCTCTCCCTCTGCATTGCTGTAAGGAAGAAGATGTTTTCCATTTATTCAATTTATATCTTTAAGCAGGTTTTTCCAGAATCCAATAAAAATGCATGATCATTACTAAAAAGTTAGAAAGTATAAAAAAAAATAAAAATCAACCAAAAGTTCACCATTCCAAGATAATCATTATGGACATTTAGCATATAATTGTTAAAATTTTTCATACATGATCTATATTAACAAAGATAGAATTATACTATGCCTAAAGCTCTGTAATCTGCTTTTTTCATTTAATAATGTAGGTGGACATCTTTCCATGACATTAAATATAAAAGACATCCTTATCTTTTTCTATGGTTGCATACTATTCCTTCGAATGGATAGAACAAAATGAATTGAACAGTCCTCTGTTTGTGAACCTGTGTTATTTCAAATAATCTTGGTTGTATGGAATGCTGCAATAAACATCCTTGTACATTCATCTATGTATACTTATTTAATTATTTGCTGATGATAAATTCCCATGAACAGAGCTCCTAGGTCAAAGGGTATAAACTTTTTCAAGGTTCTTGAAAGCATATTGCCAAATTGCCCTTCAGAAGGTTGAGCAAATTGGCAGTTTCATATTATTGATCACTTCTATCTTTGCCAATAGGATAGGCCAAATGTTATACCTCAGTATTCTTTTAATTTGAAATTATTTAGTCACTGGTAAAATTGACCATCTGTACGTGTACATTGAGGATAAAGAGAAGAGTCTTTTCTGGAAGGGAAATGAAGGTATTGAGAAAAGGCTTCATGGAAGAGATGGAGCTTGAACCATGTATTAAAACGTGAGTGGGTAGTTGCCAAGTTGACTATGGGGGAGGTCATTGCAGTAGAATGTGATCTCTTTACGGGCCATTTGAGAAGAGTGGTGGGAATAGGAGATAGTTGCAGTGGTGTTGGAGAGTGAATGGTAAGTCAAGAAATGTAGACCACAGATGAAGACAACTGTTTGGGGAAGTTCAGCTGTGACGGAGGAAGGGAAATACTTAGGCAGCAATAGAGAAATGGGAGATTTGAGTTTTGTTTTAATTGAGTTTTGGAGATGAGTGAAGCTGCATATTTATATGCTGTTGGGCAAACAAGAAAAAAGGGTGGGGGGAGATGCTTAAGGTACCCCAGAAAAAGGAGATAATTGATAGAGATATGAAGGGGTGTGAGGAAATGAAACAGTAATAACCAATTATTGATTTTCTATATATTGACATACTTATTGATTAGAGAAAATATTTAGCAAAGTATTTATTGAAGGGAGTGTGGTAGAATATGATAATTAACTAGGTAATTGTTACCTTCCAGTCATTTCATTTACTAACAATTGATTTTGTTAACAATTGATGGGCTCATTCAACAAACATATATTGAAAGCCTACTATGTGCCAGTAACTGCACTAGTGCTAAAGATACTTAATCCCTGTCCTCAAGGAATCCATAATACACAGAAAATCATAATAAAATACATAAATTACAATCCTAGACTTATGCACAGATTATTGTAAGAGCCCAGAAGAGTGTTAAACCTAAAGAAATTTCAAGCATTGAAAATCAGGCCTGATTACCTTCCAATACTCTTATGAGGTTTAAATTAACAATAATAATGTATATAAAGAGTTCTTTTCATTCATTCATTCACCTAACAAATGTTTATTGAAGTCCTACTGTATGTCTAGCATTATGCCGGACAATGAGGAACAGAGAGAAAAACTCAATCTCTGCCCTCAAGGAATTCATTCTGATGTCCCATGTGGCAGACTGACTCAAAGCTGTATATGAACAGCATGACCGAAGAAGAGGCATGCCCACTGATGGGCATGAATAATATTTACCTGCCTCTTTAAGGTATTGAAAGGAAAAGCTGTCAACCCAGCATGCTTCTTCCAACCAAAATATCTTTCAAAAATCAAGGTGAAACAAGAACTTTATCAGAAAAAAAGTAGCTGAAAGAATTTATTGCCAATGGATTCACACTGTAAAAAATGTTAAAGGAAGTTCTCCAGGTAGAAGGAGTGTAATACTACATGCTGTTCAGGAATGTAAAATTGGTGCAACATTACAAAATCAATCAATTTAATTCACCATGTTAGCTGACTAAACATGTAAAACTATACGATCATCTCAGTAGATTCAGAAAAAGCATCTGCCAAAATTCACTATTCATTCATGATGAAAACTCGCAGGAAACTAGGAACAGAAGGGAACTTTCTCAGCTTAGTAGGGGGTATCTACAGAGAACCTATATCTAACATCATAGTTAATGGGGAAAGACTGAATGCTTTCCCCCTAAGATCAGGAACAAAGTAAGGATATTGGCTTTCACCATTTCTATTTAGCATTGTGTTGGAGGTTCCATATGAGGCAAGAAAAAGAAATAAAATCATACATGTTGGAAGTAGGAAGATGTAAAACTGTCATCATAAATGACGTGACCATCTTTGTTGGAAATCCCAAACAATCTATAAAAAAGTTACTAGAATGAATAAGTTAGTTTAGTAAGGTCAGTGTATACACAGTCAACATAAAAAAAATCAATTTTATTTAAATATATTAGCAAGGAGCAATTAGAAATTAACATTAAAACAACATCATTTATAATATCGCTAGGAACATGAAATAGCTAGAGATAAGTTTAACAAAATATGTGTAAGACCTATACACTGAAAGCTACAAATACTGCTGAGAGAAATGTAAAAAACCTAAATAAATGGAAAGATATGTCATGTTCATGGATCAGAAGACTCAATATTGTTAAGATGTCACTTCTTCCCAAATTGATCTAAAGATCTTGGCCTGTGTTTTTTTAGATATTGGCAAACTGATTATAAATTTTACCTGGAAGAACAAAGGACCCAGAAGAGTCAAAGCAATTTTGAGAAAGGAACAAACTTGAAGGACTTAAGCTACCTGATTTCAAGACTTACTATTAAGCTACAGTAACCAAGAAAATGTATATTGGTGTAAGGATAGACATATAGATCAATGGAATAAAATAGGAAGTCCAGAAATAGATGCAAACATACATGGTCAATTCTTTTTGTCAAAGGTGCCAAGCTAATTCAATTAAAAAAAAGATCTTTTTAATAAGTGGTGCTGTAACAACTGTACATCTATATGTCCAAAAAATAAAAAGTACCTCAATCCTGACCTCACACCATATAAAAAATTAATTCAAAATGGATCACAGATCTAAATCTAAGAGCTAAAATTATAAACTCCTGGAAGAAAAAAATAATAGAAACATCTCTGTGACCTTGCATTAGACCAAGACTTTTTAGAGAAGACAACAAAAACATTAATCATAAAAGAAAAAATGATAAATTGCTCATCATCAAAATTAAAACCATCAGCTACTCAATGGACACTGATTAAAAATTGAAAATAAAAGTCATAGACTTGGAAAAAATATTTTCAAAGCACTTATTTGATAAAGAATTGGTATCCAGAATATATAAAGAACTCTTACAACTCAACAGGAAGTAGAAAAACTACTCAATTTTTTAAACTAGGAAAATATTTGAACAAGCACTTCATCCAAGAAGACACATGGATAGCAAATAAGCACTAATAAGGTTCAACACTATTAGTCATTAGGGAAATGCAAATTAAATAACAGTAAGATTAAGGGTAGAGTTGCACACCTGTTTAAAGTAATTGTTGTCAATGAGTTGTACAGTTGTAAAAAGTTTAACTGGCAAAAACAAGAGTAGCTGCTGAGGCTGCTTATGTACAACCAAACACCTCATGTGATTTTGTTCCTTGGTTTGGAGGTTTAGGGTCATGGTTTCATGGGACCTTCCAGTTAATTGGCCTAATAACACGTTTAGTGTCTCTGTTCTACCTCCTAGTTCATTGCATAGTGCCTGGGGTCTTAAAAGCTTGCAAGCTGCCATCCAAGACACAACAACTGGTCTCTACTTGCATGGAGCAACAGAGAAAGGAGAGTCAGGAATAGGAGGAGAAAATGGAATGGTGTGGCTAATTGCCTCCGTGAACAAGTGCCTCCTTTGCCACGAGACCAGAAGAACTGGATGGTGCCCAGCTGCTTACTAAACATTTTGATCAAAGATTCCATAGAAAAATCCTGATCAAAAAGTGGAAAACATAGAACAGAATTCCAAATTTTCATGGAATCCAGATTTTCAAGAGCCATGGATGCTGGATGAACCCCTGAAATTATTGCCCTAAGATAATTTTTAAACCTTAAACCAAATTATCCCCTGAAGTCTTCTTAAAACCAAACAATAGTTAAGCTTAATGAGAAAAGAATGTCTGCCTTGAGCACTATGCTGTTTTAAAATCTATCTTTATGTGATCATATTGACAATAGCAACTCAAAAGAATAGATAGGAACCACAGGGAGCCTTGAGTCTATGTTAATGGGTGAGGAACAACTCAGAAAAAGAGTGAGAATGGTTACACAACTAGAAGAATGCGATCAATGTCACTGAATTGTACATGTAGAAACTTGAATTGGTTTATGTTTTTGCTGTGTATATTCTCAACAACAAAAATAAAATAATTTAAAAAAAAAAAACGCAGTGAGTTACTACTGCACACCTAATAGAATGGGTAAAATTAAAGACTGATGATATTAAGCTCTAGTGAGGACGTGGAGCAACTGGAAATCTCGTACATTGCTGGGGTGGAATGTAAAATGTTGGAAAACCATCTTGTTGGAATTTGTTGGAATGCTGTTGGAAAACAGTTTGGCAGCTTCTTATAAAATTAAATATCCCCTTTTTAGAGTCCAGAAACTACACTCCTAAGTATTTCCTCAGGAGAAATGAAGACATACAATCCACACACAAAACTGTATGTACATTTTTGTTGTAGCTTTATTTGTCATAACTAAAATCTGAAAACAACTCAAATGTTCATCAACTGGTGACTGACTATCATTGATTGAATTGTGTCCCCCCAAAATATACGTTAAAATCCTAACCCCTGTACCTGTGAATGTGACTTTGTTCAGGGAAATAGGGTCTTTTTTTTGAAGTATCACAGTATCAGTTAATTCATGATGGAGTAGAGTGGGTTCTAGTCTTAATCCCTTCTGACTTGTGTCTTATAGAAGGGGAGAACAGACAGGAAAACAGAGTTACACACAGGAGGAAGATCAAATGTGGGTATCAATCCAGGAACCAAGGAATGCCAAGAAACACCTGGCACTACAGAATCTGAAAGAGACAAAGAAGAATCTTCTCCTAGAGCCAGTAGACAGAAAGCATAGTCCTACTGATAACCTGAATTTGGACTTCTAGACTCCAGGTCTGTGATACAAGAAATTTCAGTTCTTTAAAGCTGCCCACTTTGTGGTATTTTGTTATGGCAGCCCCAAGAAACTAAGACAGTGGGTAAACAAATTGTGTTACATCCATACAATGGTCTGTTCAGTGATAGAAGTGAATGGACTACTGATACCAGCAACCTGCATGAATCTCAAAAGTGTTAGGCTAACTGAAAGAATCCAGTCATTAAAAAAAGGTTGCATCCTGCATGATTCCATTTATTTGACATTTTAGAGAAGGCAAAATCATAGGAAGAGAAATCAGATCAGTGTATGCCATGGGCTATGGGTGTGGGAAAGGGATTGACTGCAAAGAGGCACAAGGGAAATTTTTGGAGTGACGAAAATGTTTTATATGTTGATGGAGATGGTATACTTTTATCAAACTTACAATTCAACTACACCTTAATAAACCAGAATTCTTGAAAAAAATTATACCTTAAAAACCCAATGTGAAAAATAAATGAAAGAAAAATACAGGAATCAGGTTATCTGGGCTCCAGCCTGAGTTCAAGCATGGACCCACTGTCTGGCCTTGGCAAGTTATCTAAGCCCTTTGGATCTTATTTTTCCCCTCTGTAAAATGGTGATTATTTCTTTTCTCCAGTCTTGGAGAAGTCAGGGACTAGAATGATGTCATGAATCTAATGTTTTCTTTAGTAGAGTCCAAAACACCTAGCAGGTGAGAAACACCCTTAAGGACTGACGTTGTTTGTCTCTGGCTTCTTGTGCAATCCCTGGTGAAGTAATTTTGAGGGTCTCTAGGCACCTGACAACAACCACAAAGGTGCTAGTTAGCTCACAAGTGAAAAGAGCACCAGGTCAGAGACTCTCTTGCCCCACTCCTCTGCCTTGCTCCCTTTACAACACCTTTGGAGACGGAGCTCCTTGGGTGAGCTTAGCACTCATTCCCCTTGTACAAGAAACCTCACTCAGGGTACCCACAGTGCTCCCAGGAAGGTAAGTCCCCCCACCAGTCTTCCCATTGCTGGAAACCTGATTTCCTTCCTTCTTTTTTTTTTTT